>NC_140497.1:41045780-41553280 GCF_964271855.1 Acomys minous | reverse complement strand
TACTTGAGCATTCCAGAGGGAGTACTAAAGAGAACACTTTTTTTTTATTTCTATAATTAGCCACAAAGGTAAGTTCTGTAAAGGTATTTATTTCTTCATCTCAAATTTTTGGCAAGTATTTATGAATGAGCAATAAACTTCCGTTTATTTCTCTCATAGTTGTTATAATTAATCTAGTGATTAATATTGGAGAAATTACCAGAATCTCTTGATAGCTCTTATCATCTCTAGACATTTGATGCCAGCGTGTTGATCTCATCGACTGCTTATTTGGATATGGACAGCAAAGTTTAAAGATGGGAGTCAAACTCCCCAACTGATATAAGATAGAAAATAGTTTGGTGTCAGTAAAATGGCTCGGACGGTCAAACATGATGACCTGAGTTCATGCCTCAGGAACCACAGAGTGAATGAAAAGAATTAACCCCTAAATAATTATTCTCTGACCTCCACGTGCATACACCTGCCCACACAAATGCACATACACAAAATAAGTAAATAAACAGCAAGCAAATGAATAAATACAATTGAATAGAAGATAAGATTTTGTTGAGATTTTTTGAAGGTTGTGAAATTAGCTTTTTAAAATAAATTGTACACCCAGAATCTGATGTAGAAAACTTATCTCATCATAAGCTTTGTGAAAATTATGAAGGAAAATAAATATATTGGCTGCTTCTTAACAAAACTTGTTTTATAATCTAAGAAACATCTAAGAGACACCATCAATCACTCTCAAGGAATTTGAAAGATACAGATATTAAAGTATTCACAACTAAATAGCTATTGTTCCACTTTTTGTTTATGTTTGCAGAGTGCACTAGACTCTGTAAAGCAAATGATGCTCCTATTCAAGCTTCTTTTTTAAAAATTTTATTTTATTAATTTATTCATATTACTTCTCAATGGTTATCCCATCCCTTGTATCCTCCCATTCTTCCCTCCCTCCCATTTCCGCTTACTCCCCTCCCCTATGACTGTGACTGAGGGGGACTTCCTTCCCCTGTATATGCTCATAGGGTATCAAGTCTTTTCTTGGTAGCCTGATATCCTTCCTCTGAGTGCCACCAGGTCTCCCCATCGAGGGGACGTGGTCAAATATGAGGTACCAGAGTATGTGTGAAAGTCATACCCCACTCTCCACTCAACTGTGGAGAATGTCCTGTCCATTGGCTAGATCTGGGTAGGATTTAAAGTTTACAGCCTGTATTGTCCTTGGATGGTGCTATAGTTTGAGCGGGACCCCTGGGCCCAGATCTGCCTATCATAATGTTCTACTTGTAGGTTTCTAAGACCCTCTGGGTCCTTCTACTTTGCCATTACCCCATGCTTCTCTACGTCTAAATGGTCCCCCTGTTTCTAAGTTACATGGAGTAGTGCCTATTACTACAGGCAGTGCAATAGTTTTGCATGACAGATAGCATACACATACCTAGTTTTTTTTTTTTAAATAAAGTACAAAAGCAAATTTGACCTTTAACCTGGAAAAATCATTCATCTTTGTAGACCTGAATGGTAATAAACTAGTCCCATCATCTAGAAGCAGACACTATTTCTCAGAGTTCTTCACTTACAGAAGTTTTTCAGAAGATAGCCTTGAAAAGGGGGTAATTGCTGTTGTGTTTGTGAGATGTTCAGAAATATGAATGGCAGGGCTGAGGAGATATCTTTGTTGGTAAAAGTTCAAGAGATGAACTTGTAATCTTGCTGTTGAGGATAGAAACAGGAAGATCCATGTCTGTGGCCATTCTACCTAATCACAGATGCGATATTCAGGAGAAAGCCTGTCCCAAGTAAAAGAGGAAGTGTGATTAAGAAAGACCATAATGTGACCATATTTGCCACATTATGGTCTACACATACATGCACATATATCCTATGAGCCAACACATACAACACACACACACACACATTACACATCATTACACATCATTAAACAGTCATGCACAATCACACATGCATACAAAGAAACATTCAGGCTTGTAGAAAAATTTCTAATCAGGCATGGGGTCGTCTTGAAAAATAATTATCTAGTTAGTTCATAATTTTATTAAATGTAACATTTGACCTTTCCAAGTAAATTATTGTTTTGAATCAAATCATTAGTGGTAGAAGAAGAAATCATTAGCTGGCAGTAGTGAAAATAGGACTACACAACAATCAACTCATTGTATTCTATGATCAACTTTTAATTTGGTTATAAATAGCAAAGGGATATATTAGATTAAAGAATAAGAACTAGTTGTTATGATTAATTTAAAATTTAATATTGACAAAATTGCCAAATCTTTTCGATGTCATCTGAAGACCTTTGATGGCACTATATTGATCAGAAAGGCAGCTAATTTATATCTAGTCAGCATGATCTTTTAACAGATTCTCCACTATGGCTTATTTTAAGGTCAACTATTTTTAACCCTTGATTACAGCTATAAAATCCCTTCACATCAATGCCTAAGTTAGTGTTAAAATGACTGGAAGGAAATGTACTCAGGAGGCAGGTAAATTTTAGAGACGTCTGGGAATTCTGCCCGCCATACTAGCCCTTTATAGCCCTCTCAAGGGGCCTACTTGTCACTATCATGCTTTGTATTTCTGTGTCTTTTAATATATACTTACTTTATCCTTCTTCTGTTGACAGCTCTCTTAGCAAAGGAGGAAAGTGGTTCTTTCTAGTCTCAGAGACATGAGAGGCTGCAGTATTGCATGGTCCCTTCCTTCCTTCCCAGTGACATAAACAATGGGAATTCACCAGCATCTATGTTATCTTAGGAAAGTTGTAAAACCGCTAACAGTGTAGAGAACATGTCATGCCACCCTCTGAGTCCTATGTTTCGCCCTCAGAAGAACAACTGGAGAGTTCGTCAGGTGCTAACGTGCTTGCCTCCTAAGCATGGGGGCCTGAGTTTGAGCAATAGAATCTATATAAAGAAAGCCCAGTGTGAGGGGAACATGCTAGTAATCCCAGTGATGTGGAGGCTGAGACAGTCAGATCTTCAGGGTTCCCTGGTCAGCTCACCAAGGCTACTTAGCAAGTTTCAGACCTGTGAGAGACACTTATCTTAAATAAATAAATAAATCAACAAAAGCCCATGTAACAGCATATGAGGTTACCAAGTGGCTTGCTTGAGTGGATGAGGATACGTAGCCAAACTATACCTACTGAGGCTCTCATTTCTCTACATCTCAGCCACTTTGAGTCCATAAGGTGAGGGTCTATAACTGACAAGTAATGGACAGAGATACCAGTTAGCCAGTTGCTGTAATCTATTCTGACTCAGTCATTTATGATAGAGGAATGGTGACCCACAGAAATTTAGTATAAGGACCAGCAATAGTTGCAAAAACTCAACAAAGCATCAAGCAAGCAAGTCTGCTTATTTTTACCCTTCTCATGCATATATTACATTTCATTGATTCGAAAGGTAAGCTAGCTCATACACTACGACCTGGAGTTTTTTATGAGCTGGCACCTCTCAGTCCCTGTAAATAACCTACTAATATCTTGCATAAAATATCACAGGAATTTGACTGTAGCATTTTAGAGGCAGGATCCAGATACTTTTGTATTCACTGTTCTCCAGTCCAGTGCCTGGATACCGAGGCATCTGGCAACCACACCTCATCTTCTTTTCCCATAGGAACCAAGCATATCAATGAGATCCTCACATCTGGTTAAGCAGAACAGGTATTTCCTTAAATATTTTACGAAGCCTCTGCATGCACATTGGTCCTTTTTTTTTTTTTTTAAGCAAAAGAAGACTTGGGTATGAGTGTGCTGGTAAATAAGCTGTTAATTTCACAAACAGAAAGAGAAACTCATTTTGGGAACTCCTTTAACATAATTAGGAAAGCCTTGGCTTCCAGAGACACAAGTTATATTTTTTAAAAATGTCTTGGCTGGAATATACTTCCTAACAGCTCTTGAACAACCCTGCATTTTAATAAGGTTTTGCCCTATTATTTTCTGAGTGAAGTCCCTGCTATAAGTAGGGCTTCACTTTAGCATACTCATGAATACTACTACACTCCCTAGACAGAAGTATTTTAAAATAAATTAATGCTATTTCATAGCTATTCTCAAGTTTCATGCAGTTAAGTGGCTATAAGCAACTTCCAGGTCTACAACAATGTGTAGGTGTGATGCTTAGAGTCTAGTTTGACAGGGTTCAGGATAGAATACATTACAATAATTTTCCCATCTCCCTTTCTTTCATCTACTCTAGTACTATAGGTAAATCTTCCTTACCTTAGATCTCTTTGGAAGAAATTCTGATCTCCGTCTTATGTTTGCAAGACTTCATCTCTGTATGTACTCCTCTTTTGCAGTAGAGCTTTTGGACCACCTTGGAGAAAACTGTGGCTCCTGAGATGAAGGAATACGGGAGTCTTAGAAACTTTAACAGATCAGAGGAATAAACAAAACACTGCAGAAAACGACATATCAGATCATTGTGTCAACTATAACTTTATATTGCAGAAGGAAGTTGAAGATGTTTCTTTGACTTTGGAAAACTAACACTATGTTGATCTGTGACCATAAAGAGAGAGTAACAGTCTGAGATAGGACGTGGCTCCACAGTGGAGACCGTGAGAGTGTAAACGGTTCCTCTGTACCTCCACTGTAAGATTGCAAATGGCTCCTGTGCACCTCCACCATTAGAGAGTGCATATGGACCCGGTGTGAGAACAAATGATGAGAACAAGGCTTTAAGTTTATAGAAGTGTCTGCACTGGTGTGTCCTGAAAGAACTGAACCCTTGTAGTTACACTCTCTCTGGTGCTAACAAGTTTTGTGACCTCTTCTGCAATGACTCCTGAGCTTTGGGAAGAGTGAGTGTGAAGGAGATGTCACATTCAGAGCTGAGTGCTCTGCAGGTTCTTAGACTCTGAATCTTAACTAACTGTGGGTCTTTAGGTTGTCAACTGCCATGTACTGCAAGAAGAAGCTTCTCTGATTCCAATGGAGAGATGCATTAATCTGGAGGCACAAAGGTGGGGCACACAGGTGGAGTACACAGGTGGGGTACACAGGTGGGGCACACAGGTGGGGCACACAGGTGGGGCACACAGGTGGGGGACACAGGTGGGGCACACAGTTGGGGTACACAGGTGGGGCACACAGGTGGGGAACACAGGTGGGGTACACAGGTGGTGCACACAGGTGGGTCCTCAAGTGGCAGGATTCAAGAGATTTTTTAAATAACTGTGTAAGCACTTTACTTTGCATAACTTTTGAATTTTATTTTACTTGAGAAATCAGAAATTTTTTTATCAGGGAATAAATGTTTCCCACACCTCTTCACCCCTGAAAAAATGTGATTGATAAGCATTACTAAATATTTCTTTTTGCTCTTAAGGGAGAAGTAACTATGGAGATTCATTTTTAGAATTGCAAACAGCTGGGCAATCAAGTTCAAGTCTCCATCTTTTGCCGAGGTTGAAAGTTGAAAAATGAAATTTGTTGCCTTATTTGCACATCTCTGGAGGAAATTCCGAGAGTTACTTATAGTTTCATCACAAGAGACTTACGAAATTTGATTAATTACTATCAAAGCTTAAGAGAAACACTGGAAATCTCAATTACAAAAAAATCTTTCTTCACTTTCTATATTTGATAAATCTTTAGAATATGCTACAATCTGCATGATTCCTGGAATGTTCCTAATTAAAAATACGTATTTGTTAAAGTTATTTTTCATGATCTATTCTTTAACTATGTAATATATTTTAGCATTATGTTTTATACTGCTGAACTATAATTAAAATATATGTGCCATCAGCCGTTTTTTTGTTGACAAATGTATAACACACCTTGGCTTACTGAGGGAGGTATTATGGGAGAGTAAAAGTGTCTAAATCCCCTTTGTTGCTTGTTACTAAAATTTTTCATTCATAGTGTTTATTAAGAGACATTTTCTTTCTCTCCTTCATTCCTTCATTTGTTCCTTATCTTTCTTTCTTTCTTTTTGGTTTTTCAAGGCAGGGCTTCCCTGCGTGGCCTTGGCTGTTCTGGAACTCAATCTGTAGACCAAGCCTGCTTGGTGCTGGAATTAAAGGCATGTGCCACCACAACCAGGCCATATTTCTATTTAGTACAGAAAGTTATTTACAACCACCATGGTTTAACATATTCAAGATAAAAGAGAATCTACATTTTTCTTCTTTTAATTGAGGCTGTAACTGTGGGACTGTGTACAAAACCCACACAGAATTTCTAATTCGTCTGTATAATATGGACATAATAATAATGTGGAAATAGAAAAAAGTCACTTCAGTCAAATTATAGTTTTAAAAAACATGAGAGTTCCTTCCAATTGCTTCCAAACTGTAAAGCATTTGAAAGTAAGATTAACATAGTTGCACATTTCCATTAGTCAGCATCTTTAATTAATAATCAAAATCTCTTTCCCATAAACAAGGCTTTCTTTACTTCACAAATATCACACTAAGAGTACTCATTCTTCCTCCCATTTTTCCACAACTTATATCAAAAAACAATTTCGACTGCTCATAGAATAAATGCCCAGATCTTGACTATACTAAACAGATGACAAGAGTGAAGATTGTTTCCTCTTCTCAGGCTCATGGTGACTTGTCACCCTCCAGGACCCTAAGCCTGAGGACTGCCTTCTAATATCTAGAGAGAATGACTGTGTGACACAGCTGGGCCATATCCCAACAGAGGAGCCTTAAGTGACTTCCAAGCAGCAAACATCATCGTCAACTGTTTAGGGATAAAAATGTGGGGATTTTTGGTTGTTTCCTAGTTTTTCTGACTGCAATCTATTCAGCTTATCAGTGTCAGTGAACCTATATGGTGAGTGTATTTCATATTATTAACAGGAAAAGCTTAGAATCTTGAAATGGTTTTTATATAACAGAAGAAACTGTCACTCTGGGAGAAAATGATATTTTCTATAAGTAACATAATAAACTTTATTTTTATAATTATTATTATTTACATATACCTTTATATTATTATACATATATAAAATAAACTACAGAGAGCAAGAAGAACCATGAAACAATCAGGAGATCTATTACACTGATACTGTGATACTGTTTTGGCTACTTGTATTTGGAAGCCTTGAAGAAAACATCTTTCCTATCTTGGTGAGTCTAAAATTCTGAATAAAAATAAATATCTATCATATCTCAACTCTATTGATTTAAAACACCTATATATACACAAAACATCTTAACCCCTAAACAACTAAGCTTAATAGTAAAACTAAACTATCTGGTCTTCAACCCCATCAATGACTTGAGAAGGCATAAAAAGCAATTACCTGAGTAAACCAGAAGTGCAGGTTAGCAGTTTACAATATGAAAAAATGACAGAGAGTTTGCTGCCTGAATAGTCACCCAACACTCTCTATAACATTGAAACATCATCTTCAGCCTTCTGGCCCAGTATATCTGACAGACATATTTATGAGGCAGGAATCAATGAGGACTTGCTTACCCTGTCTTGGCAGAGTTTGGCCGACAGCTCTGCCTGCATCCAAGCTTGCCCAATTTTAGACAGAATTCTGGGAGTTGCCAGGAGTTAACCTGTCTCATTGTAAATGTATCTTTAAAATAATAAAAACACCTTTGAATGCCATATTCTTTAGGTCTCTACGGCTTTTGAAGACTTTATTTAACTATTTTACCTTATCTATCTATAGATTTATATCTATCTGCTAAACCTAGGATGTATATTCTCATGATAAAATATTCTAATAATTGACACGACCATGATTTGATCAACTAGTATTATTTAATTATCCTGCACAGCCTGCAATAGTACTTGCAAATATTGGTAGTAAACCTTTTAATATATTTGATTTGTACGAGTACAATATCACATATTAGAGTAAATATATACATACACATATATATGAATATATAATGTGTGTAAACACTAATCTTACTACACAAGACCAATAATAGCTTGTAACCAACTCCCATTGATAATAACCCTTAAAAGAAATGGGCCGTCCTTCTCTTAAGGTTTCTCCCAGCTGATCTGGGACAAATAATACCTAGTAGGGGCCCAAAGAACATTGGGAAAATGGTCAAACAAGCTAGCAATCACATTTGTGGTCCAGTTTCAAAATGTTGAGAAGTTCCAGGCTTAATAGAAGTCCTGTGTGGTACAATCTACAATTCTGGGCCAATAGGGATGGGAAGCTTTTTTCCAAGCTGTCTTGTTCTGATGAATAATAGCAACTAAAGTGCTTGGGGCTGGAACATGAAGGATGCAGGATGTCAGCATCCAGTATACTGAGAGGAATGAATTCTGTCAGGTCTGATGCAATGTCAGTGTCCTTTTGTTTTGAAAACATATCATTTCTCATAAGCATTATACAGTTCTAAAATTATAAATGCATGAGGTGTGCAGGATGCACAAAACAATTAAGGCTGGTTCTCTGTTCTTTGTATGAGAAAAAAAAGAAAGACATTTGTACATCTTCATTCGTGCCATATGAAAAACGGCATCTAATAATAAGTCACAAGGATTCTGTGACCAACAAGAAACACTGTCTGTGCATAGATTTTCATGTCTCAGCCAGTCTCAGAGCTATTCCCAAGTAGTGGGATTACAAGATAAGTTGCCTGCTTGTTCTGCAGTTTTAATTCTTTACGTACCGATTTTATCCCCCTCCCTCACTGCCTCTCGATCTCACCCTCCCTTCCTCATGCCCTCTCCCTCCCACTCCTAGTCCTCAGGAAGGGGAGCCCTCCTCCTTTAACATCTGACCTCAGCCTATCAAGTCTCCTCTGTACTACTTGTATCCTCGTCCTCTGTGGCCTAGCAATGCCACTCTGCCAGGAGGAAGTGATCAACACATATTCCCTACTCCCCATATGCTAAATCTGAACAGAGGGTTTAGGTCCACATCATGGTCCTTGGTTGGTGCATCAGTCTGTGTATTGTAGTGTGGTTATCCTGTATTACGTGGCTAATATCCGCTTATGAAAGAGTATATACCATGAGTGTCTTTCTGGGTCTGGGTTACTTCACTCAGGATGATCTGTTCTAGTTCCATCCATTTGCCTGCACATTTCATGATTTCCTTGTTTTTAATAGCTGAGTAGCATTCCATTGTGTAAATGTACCATAGTTTCTTTATCCATTCTTCTGGTTGTTTCCAGATTCTGGCTATTTTGAATAAAGCTGCTATGAAAATAGTTGACAAATACCCTTGTTGTATGGTGGAGAATCTTTTGGATATATGGATGGGTCTAGAGGTAGAAATATTCCTAAATCCCTGAGAAAGTGCCAGATTGATTTTCAAAGTCATTGTACAAATTTGCACTCCCACCAGCAATGGAGGAGTGTTTCCCTTTCCCCACATCCTCGCCACCATGTACTGTCAGTTGAAATTTTAATCTAGCTATTCTGGTAGGTATAGGATGGAATCTCAGAGTCACTTTGATTTGTATTTCCTTGGTGACTAGGGATATTGAACATTTCTTTAAGTGTTTCTCTGACATTTGATATTGCTTTCTTGAGAATTTTTTACTTAGCTCTGTACCCCATTTTTTAATTGGGATATTTGGTTCGTTGGTGTTTAATTTCTTGAGCTCTTTATATATTTTGGATATTAGGCCTTTGTCAGATACAGTGTTGGTGAAGATCTTTTCCCAGTCTATAGGCTATTTGTTCTGTTGACAGTATCCTTTGTCTTACAGAAGTTTTCAGTCTTACTAGGTCCCATTTATTAATTGTTGATCTTAGAGCCTAAGCTGTTGGTATTCTGTTCAGGAAGTTGCCTCTTGTGCCAATGAGTTCAAGGTTCTTCCCTACTTCTCTTCTAACAGATTTAGTGTGTCAGGTTTTAAGTTGAGGTCTTTAATTCACTTTGATTTTAGTTTTGTGCATGGTGATAAATATGGTTCTATTTTTATTTTCCTACATGTAGCCATCCAGTTAGACCAACACCATTTGTTGATGATGCTATTTTTTCCATTGTATGGATTTGGTTTTTGTCAAAAGTCAAGTGTCCATAGGTATGTGGGTTTATTTCTGGGTCTTCTATTTGATTCCATTGATCAACCAATCTATTTCTATGTCAGTACTATGCTGTTTTTATTGTTGTTGCTCTATAGTACAGCTTGAGACTTGTGGTGGAAATTCCTCCAGTATCTCCTGTATACAAATGACAAATGGACTGAGAAAGAAATTATGGAAGTTACATCTTTCACAATGGCCACAAATTATATAAAGTATGTTGGTGTAACTCTAACCCAGCAAGGGAAGACTTGTATGGGAAAAAAAAACCTTCAAGTATCTAAAGCAAAAAATTGAAGAATACATCAAAAGATAGAAAGATCTCTCATGCTCCTGGTCCAGGAGAATCAACAGTAAAAAATGGCCACCTTACCAAAAGCAATTTACAGATTCAATGCAATTCCCATAAAAATTCCAGCACAGTTATTTACAGACTTTGAAAGATCAATTCTTAACTTCATATGGGAAACTAAAAAAAAAATCCAGAATACCTAAAACAATCCTGTAAAATAAAAGATTTTCTGGAGGAATCTCCATCCTGTATCTCAAGCTATACTAAAGAGCAACAGTAATAAAAACAGCATGGTACTGGCATGTAAATAGGCAGGTTGATCAATGGAATAAAATAGAAGACCCAGAAATAAACCCACACACCAATGGAATTCTATTCATAGCTGTAATCTAAATGGGGCTCTGGTAATAATCACAATTACCAATATTTATTAATGATCATTTATATTTTAGGAAAATACTAGTTCATTTATAGACAAACCATTAACTTAACCAAGAATACTAGTCCAATTATTGACCAAAATGTCTAGTCTATTAAAAGATCTGAGCAAAGATACATACCATATCTCTGAGATTCCAAAGCCCATGAGCTCAACACATTCACACTAACCAGCAGTCTTAAGTGATTGCCTCTGACATGAACTCTGTTGCCTCGTATTTGACCACTTCCCCTTGGTGGGGAGGCCTGGTGGCACCCAGAGGAAGGGGAAGCAGGCCACCTGGATGAGACCTGATAGGCTGTGATCATACGGTGGGGAGGAGGAAGTCACCTTCTGTCACAGGTCTACAGGAGACGAATAGGGCGAAAAACATAGAGGGGGAGCAGGAGGATACATGTGAGGGCATAACAATTGAGATGTCATCTGAATAAATTATAAGACTAGAACCCACCAACAACAACTACAAATGACTCAATACCCCATGAAAATTTTAAAGTCATTGATTATTCCAAAAGTACTGCTCTTGGAGTACCATATTTATCTCAAGAGTTAGTGTAAGAAAATACCAATAGGTAAAGTAAACAACTCATTTTTTGTAAGTTTTAAGAAGTTTTTACTAAATGATTTAAACTATAGTCTTTAGACTTCTATGTTGACCACAAGGTACCAAAAATAATAATACATCTCATAAAATTAAAGGACACAATAAGCAAGTAAATAAGAGAATACCATTATAAGGGTAAATGGTACTGTGAATATATCCTTTGTCACATTTGGCATTTTTCTTATTTTCTAAACTTTAATTTGGAGTTATTATTTAATCTATTGTTATTATTTTCCAATATGATTCTGCTTTTAATATGTCAGCTATATTACAGTTGTTTAAAATCATGTAAACAACTCTTAAATGTTAAAAATGAAAAACGTTAAAGATTTTATATATCAGGCAATTTATGAACAAAATACTAAATATATTGTATATTAATATATACAAAATGTTTTATGGGGAAATTTATGCTTTCAATGGCAATAAAAAGTGAGAAGGATGGTATTGCTTTATAGGTGTGAAAATATCTCCAATGTATGGCTTAATTGAGAACAGATTTACTGTCAAATGTGCTTCTGTATTTAATCTGTTGCAATGTGTTGTTTTGGTTGACAAGTACATACAAAATATGGCTCCAGATAGATATGAAGTAAGAAATTAGAGGAGTATGTTAACATTATTTTCAAATCATTGTAAAAGTACTTAGCACTGTACCAAACCTAGAAATGGTAGTTTTAATATTAAATGAATCTGATATCTGAAATTATATTAATAATACATTTCCTATATCAAAATCCATTGTTCCATCTGCCATTTGATAACCATTTGTCCTTACTTTACTCTTAATTACATGTACCAGTTATTATAAAATTATTTCAATAAATAACACAGGTGTTTCAAATGCTGACACATCTAGTTGATTACTACATCTTGTGCTTTTATTATTTCCCCTTTATGTATTGTGTACATACTAGAGGTTTAAATCTTATGGTGACCATGGAGCTTATACTAAAAAAAAACCAAAAAAACTTCTACCTTTCTAATACAAAGTTGATTACAACTTTTATCACATCAATATAAACTACACTTTGTCAAAGATGTTAGTGCAGGTCTACAATCTCAATTTGTGAGGTTAAGGATAGTGAATTCCAGGCAAGACTTTGTTTTGTTTGTTTGTTTGTTTGTTTTTTAATTTTTTATTAATTTATTCTTGTTACATCTCAATGGTTATCCCATCCCTTGTATCCTCCCATTCCTCCCTCCCTCCCATTTTCCCCTTACTCCCCTCCCCTAGGACTGTTCCTGAGGGGGATTACCTCTCCTGTATATGCTCATAGGGTATCAAGTCTCTTCTTGGTAGCCTGCTGTCTTTCCTCTGAGTGCCACCAGGTCTCCCCCTCCAGGGGACATGGTCAAAGGTGAGGCACCAGAGTATGTGAGAAAGTAATATCCCACTCTCCACTCTACTGTGGAGAATGTTCTGTCCATTGGCTAGATCTGGGTAGGGGTGTAAGGTTTACTGCCTGTATTGTCCTTGGCTGGTGCCTTAGTTTGAGCGGGACCCCTGGGCCCAAGTCTGCCCATCATATTGTTCCACTTGTAGGTTTCTAGGACCCTCTGGATCCTTCTACTTTGCTATTCTCCCATGCTTCTCCAATATAGAGTCCCAATAGGATGTCCTCCCCTTTGTCCCAGTTTCCTGGTAAGTGAAGGTTTTCATGGGACATGCCCCTTGGGCTAGTATGCAGATATAAATGAGTATATACCATTTGAGTCTTTCTCCAGGCAAGACTTTGATACAGCAGGTCTTAGTCTAAGTTAAATTACATGATAAGACTCTGCCAAAAACCAAAAAGACAAATGCCAATGAGATTGCTCAGTGGGTACTGGCATTTGCTACCCACCATGATGAACTTCTCAATCACTAGAACCAACATGGTTCTTTGATTTTCATGTGTATAGCATGGCACATGTGTATGCAGTCACACACATGTTAAGTAAGTCTAAATTAAAAACCCCCAACAACAAAGTGTATACTTTTACTTCTGTCTTTCACATTTTATGTTCTTACTGTAATACTTTGAATATCCATTTAAAGTTACTGTAACTATAGTTATGTGACATGTACTCTGAGCGATGTTTATGTTGGTGTTGAAGTTATTTGCACCTAGATGTTGCAGTAACAAAGAATTCTGAATTAGACTGCACAGATTTAATGCATGCATATGTTTTCTCAGTGTTCCATAATACCCATGTGTGTAATTATAAGGTTCTTGTATAATACAAATGCTGATTTCTGTACCTGCCCCAATCTGGTTGCTATCCTTATTCTAAGAATCTCCTGTCTCAATATTGTGTAATCACTGAGCAGGAGAGAGAATGGGGCTGGACTTCCAGCCAGCCACGGCAGGAGGAGGAGTTAAAGGAGGACAGAGGGGATTGAGCCACGGGAGTATTGAAGTGAGACCAGGGAGGAGCTGGAACAGGGAAAGGTACAAAGTGTAAGTATCTCTGGATTATACACTGGGAGGAAGCCAAATTACCTTAGAGGGTTAAAAATAGATTAAAAATTGCTCAATTCTTGTGTTGTGAAGCCTGCTAAAATAATATAATAGAGTAAGAGAAACTGAGAAACAAACACAGTTAAAAAAAAAATAACACTAACACATCTGATAAAGGAAGAACTTATTTTTAGCATCTCCTCTAGAGTGGATCTTCTGGGAATTAGCTCATTCATTTTTGGTTGCCTTCTATATATAAATTTTTTTAAACTATGATTCATTTATGAAAGAAATGCTTTTCTGGGTATTATGTTTTTGGTTGTTCTTTCATTGTTGTTCTTGCTTATTCGATATTTGTAATATATCATTTAACTCTTTCTTAACTTCGATATTTTTTTTGCTGTGAATTCTGTTCCTAACCTGGTAGAGGTTCCCTTTTACATAAATATTATTCATTGTTCCACTGTTTAAAGATGCTTTCTTTGGTCTTTGGACAATTGTGGTCTATTTTATTTGAATAATATTTTTTGGTTTATCTTCTTGAATTTTTTTTTTATTTTATGAACCTAAATGTCCATGCCACCATACAAGACCAAATGTATATTCAGCTAATAAGACTTTAAGTAAACATTCTTATTCTTTCTCTTTTTATTCTGGGTCCTTTGATTCTCTGTTCCTCATTCTTTTTACTTTTATTCTTCTAAAGGCCACTTTCCAAAATCAAGTGTGAAAATTCATTCTTCTGCATGATCATTTCCCACTATAGCTTCCAAGTGAATGTTCCAGTTTTGTGGCTGTATTGTTTATTTCAGAATATCTATGGATTTTTAATGTATCTATTTCTTCTTAAAGTTATTTCTTACTTCCATTTCCCTAGTTTTAGTAAACTATATTGTCTTTCATTTGGTTGCGCTTTGAAAAATCATTATTTTAAAACTTTTTGGACACCATATGTACTTTCACTTGGAGTGTTTGTAAATGTTCCCTTTTTATCACACCTGACTGAAACTTCATTATCTTTAGAATCTCATACTTGCACCTGGCATTTGAGGGAACAAATTCCTCTTCTAATCTTTTAGACGCTTATACATGAGAAAAACATTTTTATTTGCTTCTCAGCTGATGAAATTGATGTTAAGATCACTGCTGAATTAGTCACAATAACCAAAAAGATAAAGAGCCCCCTTGACTTCTACACAATCCCCTGAACATTCTATAGTTGTCAGCCTATCTCTAGGTCTCCCATTATTGGGCATCCTGTCTGGTACCTGACAAATATGTGATGGCTAAGAGAAACTCCATTTTGTGTGTAGCACCCACACTGAATTTCTAAAAAATATGCTCTAGACAACTCTGATTTGCCCCCTCCTCAGAATTGTAAAACTACTGTGAGATATGTAACTGATTGATCTAGATTTTAATAATACTTATGGCTGTGTGCCAGGGAGTAAGACAGCATCTCCATCCTGTAAATAGGGGAGAGAGACAGTGTCTCTCTGGCTGAGGGGAGTGTGATGGATTTTTAAGCAGCTGCACATATCAGAAAAATGAAATACTTGTGGTCTGTACTTTCATTTTTTAAATACTTTATTAATTTATTCATATTACATCTCAATTGTTATCCTGTCCCTTGTATCCTCCCATTGGTTCCTCCCTCCTGTTTTCACCCTACTCTCCTCGCCTATGACTGTGACTGAGGGGGACCTCCTCTCCCTGTATATGCTCATAGGGTATCAAGTCTCTTCTTGGTAGCCTGTTATCCTTTCTTTGAGTACCACCAGGCCTCCCCATCAAGGGGATGTGGTCAAAAATAGGGCACCAGAGTTCATGTGAAAGTCAATCCCCACTCTCCACTCAACAGTGGAGAATGTCCTGTCCATTGGCTAGATCTGGGTAGGGGTTCAAAGTTTACTGTATGTATTGTCCTTGGCTGGTACCATAGATTGAGCAGGACCCCTGGGCGCAGATCTGCCTGTCATAATGTTCTTGTAGGTTTCTATGACCCTCTGGATCCTTCTATTTCCCCATTCTCCCATGCTTCTCTCACCTAAAGTCCCAATAGGATGTTCTCCCCTCTGTGGTAAGTGAAGACTTTCATGGGCTAGTGTCCAGATATAAGTGAGTATATACTCTTTCTGCTTCTGGGTGAACTCACTCATTATAATCATTTCTAGTTCAATCCATTTGTCCACAAATTTCTGGAATTCCTTGCTTTTAATAGCTGAGTAGTATTCCATGGTGTAAATGTACCACAGTTTCTTTATCCATTCTTCTACAGAGGGGCACTTAGGCTGTTTCCAGGTTCTGGCTATTATGAATAAGGCCACTATGAACATGGTTGAGCATATGTCCCTGTTGTGTGCTGGAGCATTTTCTGGGTATATTCCAAGGAGTGGAATAGTTGGGTCTTGAAGAAGCCCCATTCCCATATTTCCGAGAAAGCACCAGATAGATTTCCAAAGTGGTTGTACTAGTTTGCATTCCCACCAGGAATGAAGGCGTGTTCCTCTCTCCCCACATCCTCACCAGCATGTGGTGTCGCTTGAATTTTTGATCTTAGCCATTCTGATGGGTGTAAGATGGCATCTCAGTGTCACTTTGATTTGCATTTCTCTGATGACTAACGACGCTGAGCATTTCTTTAAGTGTTTCTCAGCCATTTGATATTCCTCTGTTGAGAATTCTCTGTTTAGTTCTGAGCCCCATTTTGCAATTGGGTTATCTGGTTTTGTGGTGTTTAATTTCTTGAGTTCTTTATATATTTTGGATATTAGACCTTTGTCAGATGTAGGGGTTGGTGAAGATTTTTTCCCAGTTTGTAGGCTGTCGCTTTGTTCTGTTGAAAGTGTCTCCTGACTTACAGAAGCTTCTCAGCCTCATGAGGTCCCATTTGTTAATTGTTGACCTTAAGGCCTGAGCTGTTGGTTTTCTGTTCAGGAAATTGTCTACTGTGCCAATGTGTTCCAGGCTCTTCCCCACTTTTTCCTCTAACTGATTTAATGTCTCTAGTTTTATGTTGAGGTCTTTAATCCACTTGGACTTGAGTTTTGTGCATGGTGACAAATATGGGCCTAATTGCATTTTTTTACATATAGACATCCAGTTAGACCAGCACCATTTGTTGAAGATGCTATCATTTTTCCATTGAATAGATTTGGCTTCTTTGTCAAAAATCAAGTGTAGTCTCTACCTTTAAAATCCTTACCAGGCCATCTGTGCAGAATGACTTCGATTTTATTTTAAGGCTAATGTCTTGCTCGTGGTAATAATACATTCATTTAAATACACACACACACACACACACACACACACACACATACACACACACACACACACACACACACACACACACACACACACACACACACCTACCTCAGCTGAGAAGGATAGATCTGGGTTCTGAGACTTCTACTCTAGCCACTGAGCAATCTATAGTTGTTAGGCCTATCTCCAGACCTCCCATTATTGGGCATCCTATTTGGTACCTAAGTACATCGATTAGTATATGATTGATTACACTGAGATGGAGCTCTACCTCTGGGTCCAGTCAGTGAGTTTGTTAATGGGTCCACAGGTAATTATGGCTTCCTCCATGTCCTGAGAGGACTTCTACTATGTCAATTATTGGCTCTCTGGGCTGACAGCATTGATATCACTTCATGTGAAAGGACAGTAACAATTCATGAGTTAACCTTAGGGTAAAAAGTTGAAAGCAAAGTTTTAAAGCTGAACAGTGAGTGCATAGATGGTACGATCACTTTCTTGTCTGTGGATGAACATGACTGCTCAGGTCACAGCCAAGAAGTTTGGGCTATGTCACTGAACCACTTCAATGTCTACAGTTGGACTAAGTCCATTAGAGCTTCCTGCAAGAGCACAAGAGTAATGTCTTCTGAGTCCAGCTGAAGGTGGCACTACTCTCAGTTGATAGCTGAAAAATGGTGGAGCTAATTTACATAGATATTTTAATATTGCTACAGGGCTGAGATTGCCTGTCCTGAGTGAATGCTCATAGACTAAGTTTTATCAAGATAGTAAACTGTGATCTTGGGTTATTTTATAGAAGACATTAGTATAAATTATATATTTGAAAAATAAAATTTCTTAGTGATACACGTCCTCTTTAATGTTTCTTGCTTGTATTGGACACACTCAAAATGCTTAATATTTAAATATTAACCAGATTAAAAATATTTTTATTTTATTTAATTAATTTATTCTTTTTACATCTCCATTGTTATCCCCTCACTTGTATCCTTCCATTCCTCCCTCCCTCCCTCCCTCTTTCACCATATTCCCCTCCTCTAGGTCTATGGCAGAAGGGGATCTCCTCCCCAACCATATGGTCACAGCCTATCAAGTCTCATCCTGGCAGCCTGTTTATCCTTTCTCTTAGTGCCACCAGGCCTCACGACCAAGGGGAAGTGGTCAAATATGCGGCACCAGAGTTCATGTCAGAGTCAGTCCCTGCTCTCCACACAACTGTGGAGAATGTCCAGTCCATTGGGTAGATCTGAGAAGGGATTCAATGTTCACTGTATGTATTGTCCTTGATTGGTGCAGTAGTTTGAGCAGACTCCCCTGGGTCCAGATCTGACCATCATGATGTTCTTCTTGTGGGTTTCTATGACCCTCTGGATCCTTCTATTTCCCCATTATCCCATACTTCTCTCACTTAGAGTCCCAATAAGAAGTTTCTGCATCTATCCCAATCTCCTAGTAAGTAGATACTTTCATGGGGCATGCCTTTCAGTCTAGTGTCCAATTATGAGTGAGTCTTTCTGGATCTCGGTTAATTCACTCAGTATGATCTTTTCTATTTCCATCCATGTTTCCAGAAATTTCGGGATTTCCCTCTATTTAATAGTTCAGTAGTATTCCATAGTGTAAATGTACCCAGTTTCTTTATCCATTCTTTGATTAAAGGACATTTATGTTGTTTCCAGGGTCTGGTTATTACGGATAAGGCTGCTGTGAACATTGTTGGTCATATGACCTTGTTGTGTGTTGGAGAATCTTGTGGGTATATTCCAAGGAGTGGAATGGCTGGATCTTGAGGTAGCCCTATTCCCAGTTTTCTGAGAAAGCACCAGATTATTTTCCAAAGTGGTTGTACAAGTTTTCACTCCCACCAGCAGTGAAGGAGTATTCCCCTTTCTCCACATCCTCACCAGCGTGTACTGTCACTTGAGCTTTTGATCTTAGCAAAATATTTGTTATACAGTACAATCTTAAATGAATGCTCAGAAATATACATACCAAAATATATATCCCAAAATGAAAGCATCTTGTTAAAATACATAGAATGCATGTAGCCTCATCTACTTAAAACATGTAGTATAGCACCCAAAAGGTCTAAAGCCAAGAAGGAACTTGGATGTGATTACTGCCTCTCCTCATTCATTTTTCTGCAGTTAATAAAGGAGTTACTCTTCACAACTAGGTTTCTTATTTCTATCTTCACTCTATTTGTCTCTTTTGGTGTCAGGAACTTCTTTTTTATGCTCAATCTAATGGTTTTCTTTTTAGTGAAGTTTATTTATTTTTGCTTCTTTCTCATTATCTCTCACAAAAGCATAAATTCTGCTTCTGATAAATAGGTTTTCAAAATTTCTAGCTTGGAGTTTAGTGTCTCCGCTGCCTAATGTGAACCGCTCCTTACTAGTGAGCCATTGGACAGAGAATATTTGTGAAAATAGCCATCCAGAAGGAAAATGAAGATCAGAGTAGATCTCTAAGATTGGTTTTATTATGCTTTTTAACAACTACAAAATATTTGGATGGCTGCACTCGGCATGGTAATTTTCCAATAGCTTTTAAATTGTTTTAAATAAACATTCTGCAAATCTTAGAATTTTGTCATCTTTGAGCAGGATGTAAATTACATCAGCCACATTCACAAACCACCATATGGTCAGGGCTTTAGTGGAATCAGGCGGGAGCCAAGGACTCCCCCGCTGGCAGAGTAGGAGAAGACAAGCCTAGGAGACCCGTGATAGTGTCTGTAGCCTCACTGTATTGTCAGTTTGGCAGGCTTGAGGAGACACTCTGCCTTCTCTACATGTTTCAGAATTTAGTCCAGGTCTACTGCATATCTGTAGAGAAATAAATGGTTACAGCCAAGTTAAACAGAACAAAATTTGGCATGAGAGAAAATGAGTGAGTCTAACACAAAAATCAGATGCCTAGGAAAAGATATTTATAGATGTTCAAAATGCTCCTGTTATTTGTTTGGGAATGCAGTATATAATGTGACACCTGAAGTCTTACTTTGCTTATTTATTAACATACCATGTCTTTTACATATATTAATTTTAAATAAATGTGCATATGTGAGTTCCATATCATACACTTTCCCAGATTTCTATATTAATCTTAGCTCATGCCCAAAATAGTGCTACTCTGACAAGACTAGACTTTCTTCTCAATCCTGTACATAAATATGTGCAATTATTTGTTCATTTCCATGGGAACTTTCTCTGTGGACTCAACCCTGTGGACTATCTCAGGCATTACCCTGGAAGAGGAACTACCCATATCAGCCTTTAGAACCAGATATTTCAATCTAATTAATATTCACCAAACACTATCTCAGGATGTCGCACGTTATATGACAACAGACTGCAAATGGACTTACTCCATTCTATACCGTACAACTTCAGCAAGCTTAAAGCTGTTTGTTAGATTGTTCTAGAACTAGGTCCTCATTAACTGGTGGGAGGTAATTGTGAAAATGGTGTAATGCCCTTCTAGTTTCGCACAAATGGATTTCTGTGTTCATAAGTCAGCTGGTCCCTGATGTAAGACATATTTTATAATGAACCAAAAATATTATTTATATTATAAGCTCTTAAATTGGGCTCTAAACTCTTTGTCTTTTGCTGTAATGTGCTACAAATTGAAGCATTAATTTGGTTTATCAAGTGTGTTTCCAACAAATATTTTTATGAAACAACACAACAAATAGAGAAGTTCAATGACATGAAAGACTACAATATGCCAGGGTGGATCATTCTTCCTACCAGCTGTATGTTAGCTATATTCTTAGTGTGTCTGAGCCATATTTAGACCCTGAATACATTTTTATGTTAATTACATATAAAAATACTTACTAACCTGACTGTATTAGAAATAGTTTGGAAAACCCAGTAGGTACATAATGTAAAATACTCCTAAATAAACATCCCCAGAAAAGAAGTTTGAAAACTTAGTAGTAATGGAATATAATATAATCTGCAAAATGTGTATTAACAATGTCTACCTTACACTTGGCATCTCAACAATGGCCTTTTGATCTCAGTCATCATTCTCCTGAATGTTCCTTTTTATGAGAGACAAAGGACAGTTTGTCCCTAGTAGTTTTTTCATATTTCATTCATACTTATAATCAGAGAAAATAATACAAAAGGCATTTAGAAGTAATGTTAAGGGTATGCCATTTCCTTTCATTTTATTTAATGTCCAAATATTTTACTTATATTTCATAGCACAACAAGCCACCTTAAAATGTAGTAACTTAAAAACTATACTGTAGTTTGCTTATGAGTACATGTTTCCTTCCATGCTGATAGGTGACTGCTGTATATCTATGCTGCAGAGCATCACCAGGGGGGGAAAATGAATATTTCACATGTTGTATGGACCTATCACTTGGCCAACTATGTCACAGGTATTGGCTTAGTCCTAAGCTAGGAGAAGAGGCTGGAGAATCGTTTTCTTCCCATGAGAACTCTGTGTCATCTTTTTCTTAGCCCGGCAGATAGTTTCAAAGTAAATGTTCCAAGAGGTCTGTATAAGAACTAGAGATCTACTTTAGTACCTAGCCTCGCATCTGCCTGTTTTATGAGCTGAAGTTACTAAAGCCAGGCTAAAGTCCAGGAGATGGGAATGAGAACCACCCTTCATAAAAGAGATAGTAAAGAACTTATAGTTATCTTCATTCTGCAAATGAACCCCTGTAATGTCACTTATTACTTTTTCCTCATGTCTGAAATCAAGACGTTTTTAGTTTTGGTAGTTACAGCATTCCATGTTAATTTCTGCCTTGCCCGGGTTAATCTTGGTCTCTTGACAGCTCTGCGACTTGCCAGAGGAATAGAAGTTTAGCTCCCAGATGAGCTGCAGAGTATACTATGCTAAAGTCAAACGTCATTTAAACTACTTTAATCAGAATTGCTATCTTTCACAATTCTCCTATACAGAAAGGGATGAGGGAAATATATTTGGAGAGCCTATATCAAAACCCCCATACTAGGAATCTTGGAAAATAATATTAAGATGTATGTAGAAAAGTATGAACAACTTATCTCTTGGGCACTAGAATGTCTTCCACACTAGTCTAAAAGAGAGGTGCCTTTAGAAAATAAGAATAATTTTCACATAGCAAAGAGGGAAACTTGGAACCATGACTACTTCCAAATATTTACAAAGATGCAGTCTTATGGAATAGGACTTTGGTCAGGTCACAACACACATGGTGGTGTGATGTATAAACACATGTTCCCTTAGTTTTCTTAATTCTTCTTTCCTCCTTCCTTTCCTCCATTTATCTTTTATTTCTCTTCTTTTTAAAGACAGGAGTTTAAAATGTAATTTGGGGCACTCTTGATTCCCCCATCTCAGCCTCTGGAGTGAGGAAATTTCAGATGTGTACCATTACACCCAGAAGGCTTTTCGTTTTCTTTTCTGTTTGTTTTTGTTTTTGTTTTTAGAGATAGGGTTTCTCTGTGTAGCCTTGCCTGTCCTGCACTCACTTTGTAGACTAGGCTGGCCTTGAACTCACAGCGATCTGCATGCCTCTGCTTTCTGAGTGGTGGGATCAAAGGTATGTGGCACCACACCTGGCATTTTCTTTACAGACAGCTGATCCAATAAGGATTATCCTCATCATCACAGTCATAGATATTAGAATTATACAATATTCTAACATACTAATCACTTAATATTCATGGCATCTAACACTTAGGTTGCGCTATACCAAAAATACATCCACATGTGGCAATGACTCAAAACTATGTTTTGAGCAGTTAGGAAAGTCCCCTGTCTCTGAGGAGGTAAAGGAATCCCTGCAGCCATCTTAGGATTTTCTCTATAATTTACAATCATGTTACTTCTCCTTCCCTAGAGATGAGAAGTGGTCAGATTTCCAGATTCAGTCTTCTTCTGTCAGAAAAGGAGGTTTCCATGAGTGGCTCCTTTATCCCAACTACTTCCACTTTCTCCCCTATACAGATAGCTCAATAGCCTGCATTCCATGTTTCCTCCTCTCCCTCATCTCTTCTAGAATCATAATTTTCATGTGATTTTCCAACCAATCTATTTTAGCATTTCAAAATCAGCAGGTATTAAAAATGAACTTCATAAAGACTTCACTTACCAGAAAAGTGGGACAGCAGGGATGACTTCTTATTGGGACTCTAGGTGAGAGAATCATGGGAGAATGGGGAAATAGAAGGATCCATAGGGTCTAGAAACCTACAAGAAGAACATTATGATAGGCAGATCTCAGCCCTGGGGTCCTGTTAAAACTATGGCACCAGCCAAGGACAATATGTGAAGTAAACTTCGAACCTCTACCCAGATCTTGCCAATGGACAGGACATTCTCCACAGATGAGATGTGACTTTCACACATACTCTGGTGCCCCATATTTGACAACATCCCCTGGATAGGGAGGCTAGTGGCACTCAGAGGAAGGATAGCTGGCTACCAAGAAGAGACTTAATACCCTATGAGCATATACAGGGGTAGGAAGTCCCCCTCAGGAACAGTCATAGGGGAGGAGAGTAAGGGGAAAATGGGAGGGAGGGAGGAATGGGAGGATACAAGGGATGGGATAACAATTGAGTTGTAACATGAATAAATTAATAAAATACATTATAAAAAATGAACTTCATTTTCCATCATTTCTCTTTTGGAAAACTGTTCTAGTGTTGAAACTTTCCTAGATAGACCACTGGCATGCCTTATATACACTTTGCCATCCTAATAGATGGAGACAGTGTTGATCTGTGACTCCCTATCTGTATGCACATACATAAATTGACAGTCCAAGCTTTCTAACTCTGATCAGAAATTCTCTCAGGCTTCACAGTCTTCACTATCTTGCAATCGATGTTTTACTCCATTCCCTGTCCCTGAGGCTTAATGGCCTATAGTATAATTTACTATTTCTACTCTGTTTGTATATTTTCCATCATTACATTGAAAGAAACATTTTCTTACTAATGCTCAGATATAATTGCAGTAACCACCTTTCTTAAAATCCCTGTATAAATCCCATGGCATCCATGTTTAATCCTTAGGACATCTTTTGGTTTATTATCATCTTAATCTGTCCTTTTCCAAAATCAACAGTCAACTCAAAGTTCTCTTGGAGATGTATAAATTTTTCCGATTTTCACATCATGTACTTTGTCTTCCCTATCATTCAATTTCTTTCTCCCTGCCAGCTCTAAAAAGACACTAATCACCAAAATCCTACCCCAAAAAATATAGGCTTCATGATCCATGACCCCTCGGCCAAAATTAGTCATTTACTGTTCATGGTCCCATAGTACTAAGTAGTGCTAAACAATAACTTCCAAACATAAAAATTTTCCCACAGATTACATAAGCGCATTATATTATTATTTTTTATATGTTATAAAAATGTATCTCCGATTAAGACTATATGCTAAGTGTTCATTGAAAGAGGTGGAAAATAGCTTAGAAATAGTTTTACCCACTCTATTTCCAGGTTATTTATCTTCCAGAGCAGCTGTGACAGATGTTTATGGCCCACACTATCAGAATGAGATAGTCTAATACTTTGAGAACTGTGCTTTTTCACTATTGGGCAGCCTGGTGTCCCCAGTGTCTCTTATATTGGGTTTAAATGTCCTGAGTCTTCCTCTCCCTCAGCTCTTCACTAGTACTGTTTCCCTCCTCTGAAATCATCCATGGCAAAAATGTTTTTCACGATGCCATATTTCAATATTTGAAGTCATCCGGTACACCATCTCTATGGTTCTCTTCATTAATTCAAAAGCACTTAGCCCTCTTCCAGTATTCTCATAATTCTTTTCTTCCTTATCTATACATATTTTATTTATAGGTTTTCTTAAAATGTGCCAGCGGTAGACTTCCTCTGCAGGGTAGCAGAGCATGCATGGGAGATGAATGTTGCACTGCTCTGTGCCTCGCACTTCTTGTGATGCTGTTGCACATTTTACATTTGCAGAGGAGTTCTGTTTTCCCATCTCTGTCTCGGTGTCTTCGAATCTTTGACAATTGATGCTATGTCTTATAGTAGTAAATGTTTCACTCCGGCCTTGACCATTAGCGAATGCTAGAACACCCATTGCACAGAATAAAGCATGTGGGAGACTTCAACTCAAAATCTCCTATGTAACCAGCATAACTTGCAAATTACCTTAGTGTTCTACTTCATATCATCTTATTAAACTTTTATTGTATTTTCATGGTGATTCCCATACCTAATTAAAGTGATATTCTCCTTGATGATTATTTCTCAGTTAACTAAAAGTAGTTGTCATATTACTGATACGAACTCCACTACCCAATAATAAACAATAAGCCTTGGATCCTGCCTCCACACCAGATTTTGAGCTAGGTACTTTAAATAAATCATCTGTATTTCATTTCCAGGGAAATGGTTCACAAAAGATATCTAACATTTGGTAGACTGGAGCCATTCTTTTCTTGATGAATAATATTTATCTGTATTTTTGACGGCAAGGATTAGAGATGCACAGCTCTTATAAATCTTATAAAGTACCAGAGTCTATAGTAAGTTAAAAGCCTTTACTATGAAATTTGAAGTCTATTATTTTTCCTTATCAAGCAGAGTTTATTTAATTTAAGTAATTCATAGTTATGGATGCTGTACACAATGGTATTCAACCATGTGCTCCAGAAGGCTTAAATTCCTGACTAAAACCTAGAACTTCTGCAGGATCAACATCCCTGTGGCATTGTGTGTTATAATACACTCAGAGATCGTTAGAACATGTTATAAATAAATTCTTTATATTTTAAATAGCTACATTAGTCATTTTATTTATTTCCTTATAAAGGATCACTAGGATTAGAATCTGACACTCTTAAAGTGAGGGACTGAATTATCAGTGTCTGTAGAATATTGCAGCACATAAATGTTAATGTCAGAAAATAGTTACCTTTAACTTATACCACATTTTTATTTTCTGTTTCATTGTTTATATTTATTTTTCTTTGTTTTTATTTAGACCTTTACTTCATACTTCTTTTGTCAGTATGCATTTCATATGAATAGTTTTAAGGCATTCTTGAGCTCACTTAATTACATTTACAAAGCCCCACGTTCCCATGTTATTATCATCTTTATAGCAATAAAACCAAAGAGTATTTACCTGAAACCAGGATCTATCCTTTTCTCTAAAATAATATGCCATAATTGCTGAAAATAATACAGAACTAGTAACAACACCAAAAGCAATGAAAGCCAGCCTGACTGTGGGATATGTGTGGTGAGACAGCATTGAAGCTTCAGCAAAGACTTTTTTCACTCACTACCTCCTATTCCACAGGGAAGAGTTGAGCTTCAGCTTCTGGGAACTGGGAGATAATAAAAGTTCTAAGCAGAAAAACTAGTTCGTGTTTTAGAAAGATAATTTACATTGTGGTGTGAAGGAAACTATGGGTAAGAAGTAAGACTGGAAATGAAATCTAGAAGTCGAAAATATTTTTTTACTGTAATGTTAGTGGGAGTAAACCTGTTCTGAACCACAGTAGCAGTGGAGATTGTGTGTGTGCGTGTGTGTGTATATGTGTGTGCAAGTGTGTGTGCGCACGCACACGTATGTGCAAGTGTGTGGGTGTAAAAATAAAAGGGTTCTATAATTTTTGAACCAAGTAAATCCTTCATCAAAGAAAAAGAAAAAAATACTCTTTTTCCTCACCAAGTAATGCTATCAGAAATTAAAGATTAATAAGGTACGTGTGATAAAACAGGGATTTTGGACATTGAAGTACTGACAAGGCAAGCTGGGAAGTTCATAATTCGATGACGGGACTACTCTGGTTTCTGGTTCACAAAGGAAAGTCTGAAAGTGAAGGCAGTGACAGAGGCTCCTCTCACTGCAGTAGAGAGATAGTGATTAATACAACCTTTGGAATTGTGCTTTTGTTTTGAAAGGAACATCCATGACCCACAACCTACCCTGCCTGCAAAGCGTAGGGAATAGCCAGTCAGTGACAACAAGAAGGAGCCAATGCTGAACACTACCTAGATGGCCAGGACCTCGAAGCTGCATGGCTCAGACCTGTTGTAGAACCAAATACGGCTAAGGTCAATGAAATGGTTCCTAATGATACTCTGCTATACTCATAACATTGGTATATAGTACAATTGTCACCAGGAAGGCTTTGTCCAGCAGCTGATGGAAGTAGATACAAAGACCCATAGCCAAACAGTTTGTAAAGCTCAGGGAACTCCACAGCAGAGAGGAACGAAAGACTGTAGGAGCCAGAGGGTCAAGGACACCAAGAGAACATGGCCCACAGAGTCAACTAAGCTGGCCTCATAAGTGCTCATGGTGATTGAAGCAGCAGCCACTGAGCCTGTCTGGGTATGCGCCAGGCCCTCTAAATGCGTGCGGTGGTACCTTGAGGTTTTTGGTGGACTACTAACAATGGGACTAGGGATATCTGACTCTTTTGACTGCTTGTGGGACCCTTTTCCTCCTACACTGTTACCTTGTCCAGCTTTGATATGAATATATATGTGCCTAGTTTTATTGCATCTTATGCTGAGTTTGGTTGATATCCTTGGTAAAGCCTGCTCTTCTCTGAAGATAAACAGAGCATCCGTGGATCTGGGAGAGAGGGGACCTGAGGTGGGTGCTGGGAAGATGGGATGGAGGGAGGCTACAGTTGGATGTATTGTATAAGAGATGAATAAACCAATAAAATAAATTTTTTAAAATATAGTGAATATCTTCGTTTTTTTTTACAGGACCACATTTTCTTCTTCCTCTTTCTCTTTCTTCTTCCTCTTCTTCATCATCATCATTGTCTTTTAATTTAACATTTCATTTATTCTTTGTGAATTTCACATCATGCACCCTAATCCCATTCATCTCCGTGTCTCTTCTTACCCATCCTTGGACTATGCAACCTCCCTCCAAAAGAAAAAAAAAATCCCATGGTGGAAGCTGTGGTGTGTCACAGTGTGTCCCACAGCATACCTCTTTGTCCACACCTCGTTACTTGGAAATGTTCATTGCAATGGGTCATTGGTCTGGTTCAAAGCCTCTGCCTGCTGCCACACTACCAATACTGGATCCCCACAGAGATGCCTCTTGGATATCCTGTTGCTGCTCTGTGCCATGGAGATCCTGCAGTTTTGGATCTATAGGACAGGGCCCTTCCTCAGCTCTAGCAGTTCACAGATGGGGTAGATATTGAGGTGCACCAACTCCAAGCTGAACAGTCCATCAGCTTTCATGCACCCACACAACCAAGGGTGAGCTCTCCAGCGCTGCTCTGGCTAGTCCACCCGAGGTGGCAGCTGGCAGAAGGCAAGAGCTCCCCTGCTTTCACGCCCTCCTGCCAACTCACAGCAGCATACTCATGCCACTAGGGGGAGCTTTATTGTGTTGCCTACATAAGGTGCAGTGCACATTCTCTCAAATGCAGCAGCATACGAGGGGTGGTGTCAGCTTTCCTACTTTCTCATTTTCCTGCCTTCACAACCAGGACTAGCTCTACTGTGCTGTCCAGGTGGTGTGAACATCATTTTATAATTAGAAACCACCAGCCAGTGCTTCTATTACTCAAAATGCATGGTTAGAATGGAATGTGTTTCCAAAGAGTAATTTTGAGTTCAGTATAACAGCCTCTCCTAATGGATGAGCAAATGTGATGGGGTCGGGGCCGGACAGCCAGGGAGCTCTCTGGAGGAAGAGAGTTCATGTGTGGATAAAATATATTTCTAGGACAGTTTCTAAGTAATAGGAAAATAATCAAACTATATTATTTCTTTATATTTCAGAAAGGTATACCCTTTTTCAAAATTGTAAATTTGGATAGTGAGAACCCTAGCAAACAAAACAAAACAAAACAAGACAAGCTGGTGATGGGTATCAGGACAACAGAAACCATGGACAGCGCTAATTGCAGGAGCGGAGACTCTGAATCCAAGAAACTGAGGCACAACACAGGAAAATTCTAACTTACAGGAATGTCTTCTGGTTGTAATATGGGTTTCAGAAGTCAGATGAGAGATGGGAGCTAATGAACACATCACTGTACTTCAGGTATGTTTGACATTGCAGAGATGTTGGTTTAGATATGCCTTAAGTTATGGTATAAAAACTATTTTATTTACCATCTAAAAAAAGGACTCAGTTTCTCGTTATTCTTGATGCTAGCTATGAAATTTTGCGTAAAGGACTTTATTGTCTACTTTCTGCCTGAGATTTATTTTTAAGCACAGGATAAGGGTAAAATCAGTTGTACTAATGGGGCAAGAAGAGAAGAATGTATTTTTCTCATTACAGATATTACATTTGTCAAATTAACAATAATGTGTTCTTTAACTAGTACTCATAGTTAGATAGCTAACGTAGTTGAATGAAAATTGAGTCTTCTTTAATTCTAATTTTATTAAGGTTTCTTTTACTTTATTTTGTGCTCACTTGTGAGTGTGTGCGTATGTGTATGAATGCCTACAAACCCCCCAAAAAGAGACTAGCATCTACTAGAACTAACTGGGGCTACATGTTATTGTAAACCTCCCAGCGTGGGTCCTCTTCAAGAGCAGTACAGTCTCTTAACTGTAGAGCTGTCACCCCAGGACCTATTCACATTTTTAATAAGTTGTTAGTCTTTTAGGCCTTGGTGGGAGAGGTTTGCAATTCCAGGAACTTGAAAGCCTGAATTAAGAGCGTGTGGTAAGTCTTGAAGCTGCCTGGACTATAAGTTGGGTTTAAGATCATCTGGTCATGACAGTGAGAACCTATCTCAACTATTTTTTTAAAAATTAAAAATAAGAATGAAGATATAGCTCAGATATCCCCCAGTGCTGAAAACAAAAACAAATCAAAGCCAGTATTTAGATTCTAACCTGTTTACAACAGGCCTCTCAAGCTTAATTTTCTATTAATTTCCCAATATTAGTTGTTTATCTGGGTAAGAAGGAATACGTTGTTTTCGGTTCCCTACCTGTCAAATACACCATAACTTCCATCTCTCATTTTGTTATTATGCAGTTTTGCAACAGTTTCGATTTAATCTGAAGACTAAATTGAGATGGCTTGTGTAGTTATGCCAGGAACAGTCACAACAATGTTAATGGTGTGTATTATTACTAAATATGTAATTTTATTTTGCATTTTGTGTCTGTTTCTTTTACTCAGTACTGGAGTATGCATTCCTTGATGTCAGTAAGCATACTTTGTATTTATAGCATATAGAATACTGCATACACATCATGATAGCTTACATATATATATATATATATATATATATATATATATATATATAATTTATTCATATTACATCTCAGTGGTTATCCCATCCCTTGTATCTCCCATTCCTCCCTCCCTCCCATTTTCCCCTTACTCTCCTCCCCTATGACTGTGACTGAGGGGACTTCCTCCCCCTGTATATGCTCATAGGGTATCAAGTCTCTTCTTGGTAACCTGCTGTCTTTCCTCTGAGTGCCACCAGGCCTCCCCATCCAGGGGTCGTGGTCAAATATGGGGCACCAGAGTTTATAGATATTTTCTATTTGTAACATCAAGAGTCGGACTTCTAATATATGCTGTTTTAGATGCTTGTGATTCTTTCCAATTACTTGACTCTCAAGTAAAACTTTTCATAAGAGGTTAATTTCTCTACAGACTTTGTCCTGGAAGAGCTTCCCTCCTGGCTTCACGTACTACCTTAATGAATCTCCATGGTGAAGAAAGTTCGGAATCTCATTTCTTGACACTGATTGCATTATGAAATGAGTACAGTTTTTTAAAAAAACTTATTTAAGACTTACATTTTTATCTGTTTCTTTAAAAGTATCTAGGGAATGCATTTTTTTCTCTTTTTATGATTGCAGACCAGGAAAAATATGCCATGTGGTATACCATTGCGACAAAAACCCCAAATATTTAGAAAACTTTCCTTGTGTAAATATTGGTCTCAAACTTCTTTGGTTTCCCCTGTGAAGCAAGAATATATAGGGCCATGTGCCAATTTCAAGGCTCATGACTGTTTCAGCCCAGCTCTCCAAGTGCTCACCAGAAACTCCCAAAGTAAAAATTGTCATTTATTTTTTTAAGTTCTCCGAGAAAGAAGGTTTAAGTGAGGTAATATCAATGTATGACACACACTGTATACTTTTCTTTTCCCCTCTGAAGACCTAAGTAAAAGATCTCCTATAAAGTTTTCAGGATCACCCCTGCGATGAAGCAAGATGAATCTCACATAAATAATCTCACTGTGGCATAATGGTTATATATATATATATATATATATATATATATATATATATATATATGTTATATACATATAGGTTATATATACATATGTATGTATACATATATATTCATAGACATATATGTATATAACACACACACATTATTTATATATATATATATATATATATATATATATATATATATAGAGAGAGAGAGAGAGAGAGAGAGAGAGAGAGAGAGGAGATAAAGAGGAGTGTCAGTTTTGTTCAGGGCTATTTGCCTCTTCTATTTGGTTTCATGGGGAGTCACAATCTGGTGCATCACAACATTGGCTCAGTGTAGAGGTTTGTAAGTTCACCTGGTTTTGCTCTTTTTCAAAAGTTAGTTGTTAAAGCTCAAGACAACTGACTTCTTCATCTAGAAGCTCCTGTAGCCTAATGTCGGTGGCTCTCAACAGCCTAACACTGCAACCCTTTAATACAGTTCCTCATGTTCTGGTGACCCTCAATCATAAAATGATTTTATTGTTATCTCATTACTGTAATTTTGCTACTGCTATGAATTCTAGTGTAAATATCTGATATGTAAAACATCCGATATGTGGCCCTGAAAGGGTCCTTGACCCTTTGAGAACAACTGCTTATATGCCTGTTTGTTTTTAGTAATCCTGAATCTTTTGTGTTCACTTATTTTCAGTTTCTAAAATCTGTGGTATTCCCTATAAAAGATATAAGTGTCCTGTAGGCATAAGTTTATTGCATAATTCAAAGGCTGACTTCTATACCCTCCATTTCTAATTGCAAGCTTTCTTCTAAGAATCTCTTCGTATAATGTTGTGTAAACGCTGATCCCCAGTTGTCCCCTGGTATGCTGATAAAGCTACTTACAGACAATCACTGAGCAGTGATAGCAGGCTCAGTCTGGGGTAGGTCACTAATGAAAATCACTATCCAACGAAACTCGCACTGTGTTTCCATTATCTGCTTTTGGTTGGCAGAACTGTGCTATATTAAATATTAAGGCAAGCATGATGAAGAAGGACAAGAAAAGCTATTGAAAAAAAAAAAGCCACAAAGATGCAAGTGGTGTGGGAAAAAAACAAAACAAAACACCAGTAAGTCCTTGGTCACTATCTTAGCTTGGTTTTCCATTGTTGGGAAGAGACATCATGACCACCTCAACACTGACAAACTTCCTCCAACAAGGCCATATCTACACCGATCAGGCCACACCTCCTTATAGTGTCACTCTCTATGACACTCTAAGGGCCATTTTCACTCAAATTTCCATAGTCACTAACATAAGCAGAGACCATGAGACAATTTCATGCCTGTGGAAAGAGTCACTTTCCTCTCAGTGTTGACCTCCGACTATTTTCTCCAAATTATTCCCAGGAAGGAAAGAGACATATGAAAGAGTCACGTTTGACTTTATAAAGAATATTCTTGCTGTGTGATTACTTGCCAGCCACAGTCCCACACAACGAAGACTACGCTTAGGCAAATGTATGAATACTTCCTTAGTTGGGCAAAATGTGCACCTTGTTCCAGAGGGGGATGCAGAGCTCGGGGGAACAGGGATTGCAAAGCATCCGTGCTGATTCAGTGGAATGAAAGCATTCTAAGGAACCTAAGCAAGACCCCAAGATGCAGGAAACTGAGGAATTTTCCTGAAAAAAAAGTGTCTTCTTTGCTAAAAATATTTAAACCTTTCTTCAGCTTTGTCTGCCAGAGAAAGATTTAACTGCCATAGGCTTTGCTGCCTACCTTCCTTTGCACACTTGCCTCTTGCTTGTGATACAGAAATGCTGCCCACCAACTCCTGAAACAACACACATACAGAGGGAAGAAGCAACGTGAGTCATTTGCAACTTGGCTGGGTGGCTACACTAGCCTCCATCTGCCTCCTTTTAGATTTCAGTTCTGTGAGAAAATAAACCTTTGTTTGATTAAGGCCTGGCTGCCACTTCCTTGTACATTCAGCTGAAAGCAGTCATAACGAAACCAGAAGTTTTCTTTGCCATTTAACAGAGCCCTTTGGTATTCTTTTTTATTTTCCTGTTTTATTGAAGTAGTAAAAATGAGTGTTCTTTTGAGGAACAAATAAGTTATCCACCTCAATCTTCCAAGCTGGTTTTTCTAAGCAGGGCTTTGTGAATTAAACATCTAGGCTTATGTCCTCAAGGGCTCCTCTGATGCCACAATAATATATCTCTGAATGGGTTCATAAGAATGCCTGGTGCCCTTTCTGACCGTGTGCAGTTTTCACAGCCACAAAGAGAAAATCAAAGGCTTTTGATTTATTCAAGAAGCCGACTCTCCTGTTTCTTCAGAATAATGGTAAAGGAAAAACTGAGATAGAATTTGACTCGCCAATTAAACTTGACATTCCTCTATTGCCTAAACATGCTGTCTGTATCAAAGAATTTGCCTGATCCTTGATGTCGTACATGCCTTCCATGAAGCCTTGGCCCTTCACCTGCCTTATCCAAGCACAAATTGATAAGCTGTTCACCCACTCATTTATTTACTCTTTCAATAAACACTTCCTAAGTACTTGGTTCAAACTGTTTGCATAACACTGATTGTTAGAAATTAAAAGCAGACAAGGTTCATTCCTGACACTCTGAAGAAGATGCAGCATGTAGGGGGAAGGGACTTTAACAAGCAGCAGACACAACTTGGTGCCAGATGTAGGCTAAGTCTCCATATGCTATTGTGGCTTAGCAAAATGCCACAGAAGATCAAGCAAGCCACAAGTCCACACTGGTACCTGCCATGGGATAAAATACATCACAGGCATAGAAACAGGCTCAATGGATGCACATAGAGGAAATATAATGTGGCGTACAAAATTGCAGAACTATTGAGGAGAGTGTTGGGAGCCCAAACGATATGGATAGACAAGAGGAACCACGACCATAATGCAAATGGAGGTATAATCAAATATAAATGTGCATCTTAGAAAGATCATGGAATACGAGCATGGATAAATAAGAGAATACCTATCTAGACTTAGAAAAATAATTCAGTTTTGCCATCTAACTTTGAAATAATGATACCTTTTACATCCTAGGGTAGGGGCTTATGTTTGATGATGAAAGAACAAGATTGTAAAGTATAAAATTAGAAAGCAAAGTAGTGTTTACAGAAATATGGTCAGGAGGCTTGTTGGAAGACCAGTAACATATCTCCTTACTCAGTGGTCAGAGGAGTGTGGTCTATCGTGTTCTGTGAAATACAGGGAGAGGGAGAGGGAAAACGAGAGGAAGAGGGAAAGGCTGAGGGAGATGGAGAGGGAGGGGGGTTAATCTTGATAGAGAAATAATATGTTAAATCTTGTTTTCAACTAGCTATTGGTGTGACCTGCTCAGAGGCAAGTTTTGGAAGAAAGGGTGGTTAAATTCCCACCCCATCTATGCTGTGCAGGAAGGGAAAAGTCTTGATGCTCTGATAATCATTGTTTCTTTCTTGCTGATCACTGGCTAACAGTGCATGTACAGTTTGTAACATTTGTCTCACTGGGCTGTGGTTGATGTCCTTAGCAGCCTGCCAGTGAAGTTCTCATGAGAAGTTCCTCAGAAGTTGCTGGAGAGATGGGAAATATTGGACATTGTTGCATCTGTGCATGTTCAAAGTGGACATCCTCAGAACCTTTGTCACTTTGAAAAAAAAATCCAGTGATAAGAGATCTACTGAAAAAAAAAAAAAAGAACCTCACACCTCTGCAAAGATATCAGCAAAAGAAATAGCTGTTTATAAATGACTTCGAAGTAGGCAAATTTAAACAAATTATCTCACTTCACTCTCCAATCCCTTGAAGTGTTTCGTTTTGCGTTGAGTCTAACAAATAAGGACTAATTAATGCCTTCCGTGGCTCTGATAGGCACCAAAGTGAAGGTGATGGGACCATAGTGTTATTTGTATTTTATTTTTGCTGGTTATTCTTCCTTCTGCCATAGTCTACCAAACACTTAAATAGAAATGGAAACAAAGCAAGGACTCAGTTCTGTACGATAGCAGATTGGAATGCATTGGAGACTTAAAACAAGGCTGTAGCAGAATTCATTGAAAGATCAACAGAGTTACAGGCACTTTCTATGTGTCAAACATATTTTCGGAAGGTCTAGGAAGGCTGAATTTTTTCCCACAAGGAAGACTGAATTTTTTCCTACAAAATAAAGGAAAGAAGATTTTAAAGCTACACAGCGTTTCGCCTACACATTGGTAAATATCCCGAAGGAATGTATCACAGAAAATTCATTCCAGGATACCTTGTCCCTGGGCCTAAGCAGAAGCAGCAAGGGGGTTGGCTACTGCCCTCTGTCGGACACAGTGTGTAAATGCATTGCTTACAGCAACTGGTTTTCTCATAATGTAAACAGAGTTTAATTCCACATTTTTCACGTTGAATATCATAGTTTCATCAGTAGTAATAATGTTAACCTTCTTTTAATTGTAGGAGGACCACGATGGCCAATGCAACTAGGAGAATTATCAATATAAATATTAAATCATTCAAACCAAATGGACCGACACAATTCACTTTAACATTGTAGTCTATGGAAGAACGAATCATGATTATCCTTATGCTTATGAATCACTTGGAAGTAGGGAAAGGAGGAAACGGGGGAAGGAAATAAGAGGGATAAAAATGGAAGGGAATGTGAGCCGTTCTCCTAATTAGTGTGACTTAATTGCATCAGTGAAGACCTTGATTTTTCATTTTTAACAAATGGACACACATTCTGAGTCAGGTCTTCCACAAACCCTGTCTTGAACATCACTAATCCTCACTGCTATCTTCTATCTTTGGAAGTTTGTGTAAAAAACTTATTAGGAGATAAGTTTCCCATTTTATCTGATCTCTCTTTGCATCTTCTAATCCTAAAGTATCTCATTTGGCATCTCCAGCTTCCGTCTCTCCTGTGAACACAGTATGCCGCTTACACAGAATATGACAGTTTACTACTATTGTTCACTAATAACAAAAATACACAACTTGAATATTTACTGTTTTTAATCATTACTCCAAAACAAGCAAACCATCAGCCGGAGGAATTTTATAGAACACACAGGAAAGTAGCCATAAAGGCTTGGACCGACTAAGGATACAACCCCACTTAAACTTGAATATTTTTCCTTCAAATCTAATTCTCACTTTGCTACATACTCTGTCACCAGAAGCTTTCCTCAAAATTCTTACACCATATGTTTTTAACTAAGAAATGAAGGCACGCTGAACTGTGGTAGTGCCCCCAGGAACTTTTAGTGAAACTCCAGGGAAAACTCTGGAATGTTTTCTCTGTTCTTTCCAGGAAGCCACCTGACACTATCAGGTTTATTGTTTGTGCATCTTGGGACTCACATTTTGACCAAAACAAAACTGTTGCTCTAATTCCAACTCATCATTGCCCAAGATTTGACTTGAATGAGGATTCCCCTGACAGGTTACACTTTAGAGTTTTCCAGGCCACGATGACATTTCTTTTCAGTTTGACATAGAATCCCAGAGATTACATCTGACCAAAACATCACCACGATTCTCTTTTCTCTGACTTATATATCAAAAAGTAACGAATGTTCCTGTATTATTTAATGCTAAAATAAGTTTTCTGAAGTAGCCTCACAGGCAGAGGAACACACTTTAGCAGTTTTGCTCTGCCCTTTGCTGAGAATACATACTTCCTAACCCTCTTACTTTCCACATCACAGAAAACTACAGCAGGAAGTGTTCAGGGATACGAGTGTAAGAAGTGTTGCTTTATTCTAAGACTCGTGTGGTCTCAGGCTCATTCTCCCTCAACAGAAATTAAAAAGTAAGGAGGGGTTTAACAAGCAAGTGGTAGCCTGCTGTAATAAAAAATAAATTAACCAAATAAATAGTTTGACAGTTTCAAAGAACAGGAAGATCCTTTCCTGGGATATTGACTTTGTTGTTACTTCTTCTTTTATATCAGGGTAGACATAAAAATATAAATCAAAAATTGATATCTAAGTCTGAGCAGGAATAAGGCTATACTGTAGCACAAACTTGGATCAGTAAGTTGTTCAGATAAAAACTTTGGGCCTCTGTCTGGAGGGTTTTGCTCAGTGGTAAAGCCCATGCTTGACTTGTACAAGGACCCAAACAGAGCTGCAGCCATGCCTCTTCTCTACAAGCTATCTGTAACTAAAAAATAAACCATGTCTTAGAAACTTTGTAATACAAGTCATAGAGTGTCCCACCCCCCAAATGTTATTCCTTAAAGCATGGTATAACACTCAGAATAATTCTCTCATATAGGTAAATTGGATAAAACACACAGACATGCACCCCATATCATCCACAGATGTAATGAATGAATAAATCTATTAAAAAAGAAAATATACTAGTGAAGAAGATATGATACCAAATATACCAGAATTTTAATAATATCAACCAGCTTGTAATAGAAAAAAGACCCTGCTCAACTATCATACTAGGTGGAATGGTGTGAATTAATGCAGGTTTATTGTTTGTGCATTAAACAATAGACTGTGTCTGTCACTTCAGTCTCTGTGAGCGCCTATGAGGCCTGCTTAATTGATTCTATGGCCTGCGGTCCTCTACCCCTCTGGGTACAATCCTTCCTCCCCCTCTTCTGTTTCCCCTGGCTCTGCCTAATGTTTGGCTGTGGGTCTCTGCATCTACTCCAATCAGCTGCTGGAGGAAGCCCTCTGACGACACCTGGGCTAGGCACTAATGAGTATAGCAGAACATTACTAAGGATCATTTAATTGACTTTTTATTTTGCCAGTCATGCTCTGGGTTGCCTTGTCTATGGTTCCTGGCCATTCAGAGAGTATTAGGCGCGGGCTTCCTCTTACAGAGTAGGCGTCAAGTTGAACCGGCCACTGATTTGCTACTCTGACAAGTTCTGTGCCACCATTGTCCCAGCAAATCTTGTAAGCAGGACAGATTGTAGTTACACAAGGTTTTGTGGCTGTGTTGGTGTTCCACTGCTGGAAGCCTTATTTTACTTTTTTTGTTCCTCTTTCTCCCAGTTGAAATAAACAAGATTTGTAAAAAGAAAACAATAGTTTGGTGACTGAGTATGAGATTGAATCTCTTAGAATACTTATACCATAAATATATGTGTGGTAAGTTAGTGAGTGATGCAGGAAATGACAAAATATTTATTTTCCTACCCACAACATTTGATTTAGAAGGTTTAGGAGTACTTGTAGTGAAGGAGAAATCTTACCACAGAAGAATGAAGCCAAAGTTGCATCAACAAAGAAGCAGAGACTTCTTCCTGGCCTTTTTCACCTCCTCTTGCTACTGAACAGACGAGCAGAGACTGTTAACAATTGGAAGTGGATTGCTGCAATGCAGTGTGGGTGAGAATTCCAGGGCATTCTTTGATCAACCCCTTGTTATCCCACAGCTGTTGGCAAAGTCAGTGGAAAGCTGTGACAAACAAAATAGAATCTTGTGATAGAGGAGCTTGTGAGATTGCAAAGAAGATGCTGGCAGGCAACCAGAGCTGATTAGAATGGCTTTGAACAAAGATCACGTCAAGGGCAGTGCTGTTTGTTCCCATTATTAGAACCTTTTACATGGATTAAGGTAGCATGCAGTAAACACTTTCAGATGAATAGAATCACTTCGAGAGAGAGGGAGAGAGAAAGAGAGAGAGGAAGAGGAAGAAGAAGAAGAAGAGAGAGAGAGAGAGGGAGGGGAGAGAGAGAGAGAGAGAGAGAGAGAGAGAGAGAGAGAGAGAGAGAGAGAGACAGAGAGACAGAGAGAGAGACAGAGAGAGAGAGACAGAGAGAGACAGAGAGACAGAGAGACAGAGAGACAGAGAGAGAGACAGAGAGAGAGACAGAGAGAGACAGAGAGAGAGAGAGAGAGAGAGAGAGAGAGAGACAGAGACAGAGACAGAGACAGAGACAGAGACAGAGACAGAGAGAGAACATCATGCAGAATTTTTTTTAAAGTAAAATTAAGAAGTATATTTGGAAGGAATACTGGATGTGGATGTTGTGTTCATAACTAAGTTAGACATTTAAAAGGCAGCTAAGGTTTAAGGGAGTCTACTTCTGAATAAAATCATAGGCATGGACAAAAATGAAATATGTCCTTTAAAGAATAACACGGCCTATAGTTGCTAAGTTTCTTGGAGAATGGGAGCATAGTGCCAGTTCTGACTCAAAGGCAGCAAAGGAAGAATGGGGAAAAAAGATGCTTTAAGGAGAACATGAATTAAAACCATAGCCAAGAGGGGTGGAGAAATGATGCAGCAGTCAGAAGCACTTGCTGTTCTTGCTGATGACCTAAGGGCAGATCCAAGTACCAACATAGTGGCTCACAACCACCCATAGGCACGCACTAGGTGCACATACATACATACAAGCAAAACGCACATACACACAAAGTAAAGTAAACAAATCAGATTTTTTAAAAAAAAGACTAGACAGAGACCAGAAAGGAAACTTTATGAAGAGAAAACTTCCAGGAACAAAAATTGCAATCTATATAGAAAGCCTCCTGAACCTTTGAGAAATTTTCAGTGTAATTTTTGATTTTCTAAAGTCCGGTAAATTCTTTATATTTTCCATTAAATCATTTTTTCCCCTAGTGCTGATAGTAACCTGTCTCCATCAATGCATATTGGTTTTTGGAGCAGATGCCAATTTGTCTTGGATTTGCATTATAGACAAAAGGTAATCATATCTTGTTGAATGGACATTTGGTCTGGCGTGGATGGAAGAATGTTGAGCCTTACATAGAGTTCAGCTTGATTTTGATATTGTCAAATGTTAAAAGGGCTCTTCTGTTTATAGGATCAGAAGAGAAGCTGAATATTCAGCCATTAGTGCTGTTCATTAAATATTCAGCTTTCCTCCTTTGAGCATATGAATCCTGTTATACTTCCTGGCCAGCTTGAAATGGCTTTGACCTTAGGGAGATGAGCGGAATTCTGTGGGCCAGGTCTGGTTAAATGCCTTTACAAATCAGTGCTCACCTTAGCAGCCCCTTTCTTGTCTTCTGCCATGGTTCCAAGCAAAGCTCCATAGTAGTTTGTTGGCCTGAGGAAGGACAACACTGAAGGGAATCTTAGCTCACTCAGAATGAACCTGTTTGGGGAGAGACTCATCATGGCTCTGTGAAGCCACTATGACTTAAAGTCATTCAGTGTATGACTTAGATCATCCTCTGATTTGTGTACTGAGAAAGAATGGTTTTCAGACTTAAAAGAATGTTATTTTTTTCCCATCACATAATGAAAGCTTTTTTAGCCTCTCATCGTTTCTTTTTCATTGAGGAGCTTTCTTTAACAAGTTTGCTTTCATTACTCTTGATCTAGTAACTTTTAGTTAACTTTTTCCACCTGGTCACGTTGGTTTCAACCACGTAGAATGTTTCTAATTAAGTCTCCTTTTAAAATAAAATTCAAACTTTTACAGAAAATATGAATAAAATATTGAACAATTCTGTGGAAAAGTACTGATAGTGTATTCTTCTTCGATCCACTATTTAAAATTAATTCATCCACATTAGGATAACTTGCAGTAAGACTGGCTTCTGCCCCAGCTTCTTTAGTCACATTTATAATTCATGGAAGAGAAGGCCCATTGTTGTTGTATCATATTTTACTGCTGAGAACAAAGAGTTCAAGGCTTTTATTTTATTCAAAATGATCATTTTTTCTTTCCTTTTCCCCCTTTCTTTCTACAACCAGTTAATATAAAAGCAGATAGCTTTCAAATACATGAACACACTATGTAAAGCCATGTGCTTGACTTCCCTGCTTCTTTAGAGGCCAGGAAGTGGTAGGATTATTTCTGCTGTTTCTAAAGAATGAGTCACTGGGGGCAGTTTCCGAGTGGTGTTGGTCACCTCTGCATTTCATTACACACTTGTACAGGATAACGAGAATCACCTGCCAGTGTGTAGCAAACCAGCCAGAGGGGAGCAAACACTCAGCTGCCACTAAAACTGACACTGGCCAGTCACTGCTGAGGAGACTAGTTGAGCAAACCCAGGTCTTTTCTATATCACGAGCTGTCCTAACAAATTAGTCAGTGGGCTTTTCATTTGACCTGTAAAATAAGCGTGTTTTTTCTTTTTTTTTTTAAATATAGTTTATTAAGTTATTTATATTACATCTCAATTGTTATCCCATCCCTTGTATCCTCCCATTCCTCCCTCCCTCCCTCCCATTTTCCCCTTACTCCCTTCCCCTATGACTGTGACTGAGAGGGACCTCTTCCCACTGTATATGCTCATAGGGTATCAAGTCTCCATGTTTAAATAGATAAAGAATTAAAGCACGATTTTCTTAAACCTTTGAGCTGTTTTGAGATCACTCAGCCAATGTTCCTATTGGGAAGCAGAGCTTTGGAAATTACTTGTATTAAGTAATTTCTACTAGGAGGTGTGTCTGGAAAGGGCTGTTTTCATTACCTTACCAAGGGGAACTATCAAGGCACCATGTATATACAGACAAATGCAAGTAGCTAAACGCATGTAAGTGTAGTTAACTGTTTGAAAAATGCTATAACTCTGTGCTAAGTAGGACACAGATTTTAGGTTATAAATTGTGTCTAAACTGCTTCAGAGGCAGAATAATTGTCCTGATATAGGGCAAGGGAACGCATAGCCAAAGGGAATGTTTCTGGGTTTACCTCATAGGCTCGGACTTCTTCAGTCGTTGCTCTCTGTGCTTTTGAGGAGCTGTGTTCTCAGATTCTGAGAGTCTATCCCTAACTGGCATTGGGTTTTATGCTTTTATGTATTATGTCTCTGTTGTATCCATATAAACACTTCCGTAGCATGATAATTAGTCTGTAATTTTTAGCTTGTTCTTCTGAGATAAGAGAAGTTCTTTGAGTTTGAAATGATACTTAAGCTGTTAGGGACATTTCTATAAGAGGCAAGTTGTTATCACAAATGCATAGGACTTTATCCCAAATATATTAGGAACAGCATAATCTGGTCGATTTTAGTTGGTGTGATAGACCAATATGTGTGACTCTGTAAATGTTCTAATGAGTCAGGATAAATTCTGAACTGATAGCTCTCGTAACATGATGACGTCAACAGCATTTTCTATCAACTTGAGAAGTTTACTGAGTCAAGGGTTGGCACACAGTCTGCATAAACAAACTGTTCCTCTCTATTTTTTTTTTAATCTAGTAAGGATAGCGTTGGGACCAAATAAGTTGAGTAAACTTCAGAAGTAAAGCAAGGATGTTCCTCCACCAGGGGGAGTTTCTGATTAGCCTGCAACCTCAGATGGGCAGATCCACTTGGAGATAACCTTATAGGTCTCCTTGGAATGCATTTATCAGCTCTTTCAAAAGTCCTTCTACCATTACAAGATAAATGCCATGGACTCTCTGCCTTTCTGGAAGCCTGAGATCTACTTCCCTTCTTTGTAGCTGGTATTACAGCCTGCTGAGTTTCAAGCATCAGGTGCAGATGGCAATACATCAGCTGCTGAGGGTAATTACCTGATGACGTCTATTGGGATAAAATGTAGCCAAGAGACATTTGAGCTGCCTTTAAATATATTGAGCCATTAAGGTATATAAAAATAATCACTCAACTAATATTACTGTGCAGTGTTAGGACACAAATATAAAGAGGGACCATTCATAATTTTACACCTAATTAATGTGCAATAAGAGGTTAGTTTCTCTGTAATTGAATAGAAGCCTGAGTTGAGGGCTGAGTCTCCTAACATGTCTTGGATCATAAGCTTGAATGGCCTTGCTATGAGTGGCTTAAAGCACACCTGCCAATGTCTTGTCTGCCACAGAGATATGGGTAGTTTAACAGAGTATATAAATGTCAGGGAAGTCCTTTGATTATGAACAATGAGTCACAACGTGGTTATGGACCTCACGGGTTATTTATTGTGGGTCTAGGGCATCTTAAAACTGTGAGCATTAACATAATACAGTTGTGGCTCTTTGGTTTCCTCCATCTAAGGGATTAAGTGGGGAAAGGCCATCAGAGCACTTTTCACTTTCATGCTTGACTACTTAAAGGACTCCCATAGAAAATAAATCCACATTTTTATGGATTTGGGAACAGTTAATATTTTATGGAGACACTTTGCCTCCAGGATTACAAAGAAAGGCAGATATACAACCAAGTGAGTACTGCTTCGTGTTGAGTGTCACAAATTTTGTAAGTGGTCATTCTCACTACTATAGTCTCAAGCACATTTGGTGTTTGGAGCAGTACATGCGTATTATCGCATTTAATCTGTTTAAAACAAGTGGCGGAGACTACACTCCCAGCCTCACTTTGCAGTTGAAACTATTGAGGCTCAAAAAGAGTAATTTGTCCTCTTTCAAGTGTAGAGATTTTTTTTCAAGTCAAATGTCCACGGATTTTTATTTAGGACACACTGATGCTTCAGTTATAAAAGTAGTGTGGAAGGGACAAATAGTTTCCCTGCTTGTCACCAGCTTGCCATCACTTTTCATGGGTTGCAAAGGATACTGACCTCTGCCAACCTATTCTTCCTGATAATCCTAAAACAAGACACCAAGTAAAAGTTGATGGGATAAGTACATTATTATGATCATTATGAATATTATTAATACTACACATGTATGAATTTGTTCATTAATGCCTTGTAAGTTGAATTTTTACCATAAATCAGATACAATCAAAACTCAGGGGCATTATAGTAGTCCTTTGAGATCATTAAATATTTGATACCAATGATATGGCAGCTAAGACAGGCAATCTCTGCTCTTTTGACACAGATGTTAGTACATTTTACAAACTCACTGCAAATAGGCATTTAATGGCCTTACATTCCCCGAGTGACCCTTTCCTTTGAAATAACTTTCTTCCTATCATGAGCTCTGGTCCAAACCTGTATGCAGCCTGGAACTGTAACTAGAGGTGAAGTTGTTTGGAACATATAAAGGCATGCTTAGTAGCTTCTACTGTGTTAAATGTAGAGAAAGCATGTAAACATTTTGGTGAACATTGAGTGTCTTAGGTGTTGTATAGATATACTATTGTGCTGCTTACCAAAAATACTAGATTACTTTTCTTAATGGTGTATTATAAGGGTCTGGGAAGTAGATGAGAGGAAATCAAGTTGAATTTTCCTTAAAAGGTTTGGCTATCAAATATCTTAATAATATGTCCATTCGCACAGAAAATTATTTTATGGTATTTTTAGAAGACCCTTGTTTAGAACTCTCAGCTGTAACGAGATGATAGATTGATAGACGACATTGAATCCTCAGAAACCAATCTCTAGGGCTGTGGAGAAGTCTCAGAGGATAAAGCCTTTGACATGCGGTTGTGAGGAACTTAGCTTAGATCCCCAAACGCATGTTGCATAGATCCCATGTCTGCAGTCCCAGCGCTGCTCCACAGATGTGGGAAACTGAAGCCAGGGAGCCTCCAAAGTTCTACAGCCAGCTAGCTTTGTGTAGGCAACAGTGGCACACAAGAAAACCTGTCTCCAACAAGGTGGCAGAGGAGGACTGGTACAGTGTCCTCCACACATGCACCTTTATTCACATGTGAACATGCACACACAAACACAAGCATAAAACCAAGTAAACAAAAACTGAACAAGCTTTAGGAATAGAAGCAAATCCAAGAGCCAGGCACAATGGCAGATACACAGCATCTCATGAGGTGTTTGAGTGGGAGGCCAGGCCGGGCCAGGAAGCAAACCAAACAAAAAACAAAATACAAAAAAAATCAATAGCTGCAATATATTTAAATTTCTTCTCTTTAAGCAATAATCTTGATTAACATATATTGAGTATTGCAATATATTAATTTATTTGAATATTTATAAATATGATTTAATGCAATTAAAACCATATGTTTTAATATTTTCTAAATAATAGCTTTGTCTATTGTGAATTTCTTTAATATATGATTTTATTGGTGACAGTTGGATTTTTAGATCAGTTTACGCTTGACGGTATTTTTAAGTACTTTGTTAAATTTGTGTTTCAGAAGCCATTGGGAATGAGAGCATGATTTGTCGCCCTAATCCCTGTCATTGGGTTAAACTACTGCAAGTGATAGCTAATAGAGTTTATTATCTACAATATTGAAGGCTCTTTGTTAGAAGCCCCTTTTATATCTTTGGAATGCAGGCTTCAAGTTGATTTATCTACCAGTTGTTCGGACAGCTTCTGGTTTTACATCCCAAATAAACAATGGTACTGCTAGCCTTGATGCGGTCTCTCATCTTGAAATGCCAACCACCAACTCTTGTCACCTGGATAACAGCAATACAATCCATCCATCATTCACCCTTTAGAAATGGGCTTCTTGATGACCTCACATTCCCAAAGTGACCTTTCTTTTAAACTAATTTTGTTCTTTTTATAAGCTACTGCTTAACATTCTTATTGCCTAAAAAGAGGTATAATCATATTTTGTTGGAAATATGTTAAAACATATCAAACAACATATGCTTCTTCCAATATATGTAAAACATCAGATAAACATTTTAAGACTGAAATAATGGAAATCAAAGTCTAACATGATGTTTAAATTATTAGAGCTCTTAAAAATGAATTGAATTTTATGCTAGTTTACAAAGTTTACAAGCATAAATATAAAGAAATGCTTCACTGTGATAACTTTAAGTTTATTAGAGGGCAATATATTCGGATCAAGGCAAAGAATAAAACCAATAGAACTGCATGTTTGTTACACACATGCACGTAATATATAGACTGGAATATGCCATATGTATATATTAAAGATTTGTATAATTATATGTAAAGAAATGACAGTTTCCTTAAATCAAGATAAAATAATTAACATTATTTGAAATTTTTATAATGTTTGAAGTATTTATTTTCTTTTAAATTTAAACACAATTGATATAGAGATTTGTTGTACATGTTAAATAATTTTTATTATTTTTGATGTATATGAGCATCTATGCTAAATTTCTCTGTCCCTAGCTTCAAAATAAAGGAAGGTTTTGATTTTACATAAATCTATAAAATTTAACTGTATAATTCATCTCTCTCTGCTCCTTGACATAGAGGTAGTGTGACAGTTCACTTCATACTCTTGCCATCATGTCCTCCCTGCCACCATCATGTCCTCCCTGCCACCATCATGTCCTCCCTGCCACCATCATGTCCTCCCTGCCACCATCATGTCCTCCCTGCCACCATCATGTCCTCCCTGCCACCATCATGTCCTCCCTGCCATCATCATGCGCTCCTTGCCACCATCATGTCCTCCCTGCCATCATCATGTCCTCCCTGCCACCATCATGTCCTCCCTGCCACCATCATGTCCTCCCTGCCACCATCATGTCCTCCCTGCCACCATCATGTCCTCCCTGCCACCATCATGTCCTCCCTGCCATCATCATGTCCTCCCTGCCACCATCATGTCCTCCCTGCCACCATCATGTCCTCCCTGCCACCATCATGTCCTCCCTGCCACCATCATGTCCTCCCTGCCATCATCATGTCCTCCCTGCCATCATCATGTCCTCCCTGCCATCATCATGTCCTCCCTGCCATCATCATGTCCTCTCTGCCATCATCATGTCCTCCCTGCCATCATCATGTCCTCCCTGCCATCATCATGTCCTCCCTGCCACCATCATGTCCTCCCTGCCATCATCATGTCCTCCCTGCCACCATCATGTCCTCCCTGCCATCATCATGTCCTCCCTGCCACCATCATGTCCTCCCTGCCACCATCATGTCCTCCCTGCCACCATCATGTCCTCCCTGCCATCATCATGTCCTCCCTGCCATCATCATGTCCTCTCTGCCACCATCATGTCCTCCCTGCCATCATCATGTCCTCTCTGCCACCATCATGTCCTCCCTGCCACCATCATGTCCTCCCTGCCATCATCATGTCCTCCCTGCCATCATCATGTCCTCCCTGCCATCATCATGTCCTCCCTGCCATCATCATGTCCTCTCTGCCATCATCATGTCCTCCCTGCCATCATCATGTCCTCCCTGCCATCATCATGTCCTCTCTGCCACCATCATGTACTCCCTGCCATCATCATGTCCTCTCTGCCACCATCATGTCCTCCCTGCCACCATCATGTCCTCCCTGCCATCATCATGTCCTCCCTGCCATCATCATGTCCTCCCTGCCATCATCATGTCCTCCCTGCCATCATCATGTCCTCTCTGCCACCATCATGTCCTCCCTGCCATCATCATGTCCTCCCTGCCATCATCATGTCCTCCCTGCCATCATCATGTCCTCCCTGCCATCATGTCCTCCCTGCCACCATCATGTCCTCCCTGCCATCATGTCCTCCCTGCCATCTTCATGTCCTCCCTGCCATCATCATGTCCTCCCTGCCACCATCATGTCCTCCCTGCCACCATCATGTCCTCCCTGCCACCATCATGTCCTCCCTGCCACCATCATGTCCTCCCTGCCATCATCATGTCCTCCCTGCCATCATCATGTCCTCCCTGCCACCATCATGTCCTCCCTGCCATCATGTCCTCCCTGCCATCATCATGTCCTCCCTGCCACCATCATGTCCTCCCTGCCATCATGTCCTCCCTGCCATCATCATGTCCTCCCTGCCACCATCATGTCCTCCCTGCCATCATCATGTCCTCCCTGCCATCATCATGTCCTCCCTGCCATCATCATGTCCTCCCTGCCACCATCATGTCCTCCCTGCCATCATCATGTCCTCCCTGCCATCATCATGTCCTCCCTGCCACCATCATGTCCTCCCTGCCATCATCATGTCCTCCCTGCCACCATCATGTCCTCCCTGCCATCATCATGTCCTCCCTGCCATCATCATGTCCTCTCTGCCACCATCATGTCCTCCCTGCCATCATCATGTCCTCCCTGCCATCATCATGTACTCCCTGCCATCATCATGTCCTCCCTGCCATCATGTCCTCCCTGCCACCATCATGTCCTCCCTGCCATCATGTCCTCCCTGCCATCATGTCCTCCCTGCCATCATCATGTCCTCCCTGCCATCATCATGTCCTCCCTGCCATCATCATGTCCTCCCTGCCACCATCATGTCCTCCCTGCCATCATCATGTCCTCCCTGCCACCATCATGTCCTCCCTGCCACCATCATGTCCTCCCTGCCACCATCATGTCCTCCCTGCCACCATCATGTCCTCCCTGCCATCATCATGTCCTCCCTGCCACCATCATGTCCTCCCTGCCACCATCATGTCCTCCCTGCCACCATCATGTCCTCCCTGCCACCATCATGTCCTCCCTGCCACCATCATGTCCTCCCTGCCACCATCATGTCCTCCCTGCCATCATCATGTCCTCCCTGCCATCATCATGTCCTCCCTGCCACCATCATGTCCTCCCTGCCATCATGTCCTCCCTGCCATCATCATGTCCTCCCTGCCATCATCATGTCCTCCCTGCCACCATCATGTCCTCCCTGCCACCATCATGTCCTCCCTGCCACCATCATGTCCTCCCTGCCACCATCATGCCCTCCCTGCCACCATCATGTCCTCCCTGCCACCATCATGTCCTCCCTGCCATCATCATGTCCTCCCTGCCACCATCATGTCCTCCCTGCCACCATCATGTCCTCCCTGCCACCATCATGTCCTCCCTGCCACCATCATGTCCTCCCTGCCACCATCATGTCCTCCCTGCCACCATCATGTCCTCCCTGCCATCATCATGTCCTCCCTGCCATCATCATGTCCTCCCTGCCATCATCATGTCCTCCCTGCCATCATCATGTCCTCTCTGCCATCATCATGTCCTCCCTGCCATCATCATGTCCTCCCTGCCATCATCATGTCCTCCCTGCCACCATCATGTCCTCCCTGCCATCATCATGTCCTCCCTGCCACCATCATGTCCTCCCTGCCATCATCATGTCCTCCCTGCCACCATCATGTCCTCCCTGCCACCATCATGTCCTCCCTGCCACCATCATGTCCTCCCTGCCATCATCATGTCCTCCCTGCCATCATCATGTCCTCTCTGCCACCATCATGTCCTCCCTGCCATCATCATGTCCTCTCTGCCACCATCATGTCCTCCCTGCCACCATCATGTCCTCCCTGCCATCATCATGTCCTCCCTGCCATCATCATGTCCTCCCTGCCATCATCATGTCCTCCCTGCCATCATCATGTCCTCTCTGCCATCATCATGTCCTCCCTGCCATCATCATGTCCTCCCTGCCATCATCATGTCCTCTCTGCCACCATCATGTACTCCCTGCCATCATCATGTCCTCTCTGCCACCATCATGTCCTCCCTGCCACCATCATGTCCTCCCTGCCATCATCATGTCCTCCCTGCCATCATCATGTCCTCCCTGCCATCATCATGTCCTCCCTGCCATCATCATGTCCTCTCTGCCACCATCATGTCCTCCCTGCCATCATCATGTCCTCCCTGCCATCATCATGTCCTCCCTGCCATCATCATGTCCTCCCTGCCATCATGTCCTCCCTGCCACCATCATGTCCTCCCTGCCATCATGTCCTCCCTGCCATCTTCATGTCCTCCCTGCCATCATCATGTCCTCCCTGCCACCATCATGTCCTCCCTGCCACCATCATGTCCTCCCTGCCACCATCATGTCCTCCCTGCCACCATCATGTCCTCCCTGCCATCATCATGTCCTCCCTGCCATCATCATGTCCTCCCTGCCACCATCATGTCCTCCCTGCCATCATGTCCTCCCTGCCATCATCATGTCCTCCCTGCCACCATCATGTCCTCCCTGCCATCATGTCCTCCCTGCCATCATCATGTCCTCCCTGCCACCATCATGTCCTCCCTGCCATCATCATGTCCTCCCTGCCATCATCATGTCCTCCCTGCCATCATCATGTCCTCCCTGCCACCATCATGTCCTCCCTGCCATCATCATGTCCTCCCTGCCATCATCATGTCCTCCCTGCCACCATCATGTCCTCCCTGCCATCATCATGTCCTCCCTGCCACCATCATGTCCTCCCTGCCATCATCATGTCCTCCCTGCCATCATCATGTCCTCTCTGCCACCATCATGTCCTCCCTGCCATCATCATGTCCTCCCTGCCATCATCATGTACTCCCTGCCATCATCATGTCCTCCCTGCCATCATGTCCTCCCTGCCACCATCATGTCCTCCCTGCCATCATGTCCTCCCTGCCATCATGTCCTCCCTGCCATCATCATGTCCTCCCTGCCATCATCATGTCCTCCCTGCCATCATCATGTCCTCCCTGCCACCATCATGTCCTCCCTGCCATCATCATGTCCTCCCTGCCACCATCATGTCCTCCCTGCCACCATCATGTCCTCCCTGCCACCATCATGTCCTCCCTGCCACCATCATGTCCTCCCTGCCATCATCATGTCCTCCCTGCCACCATCATGTCCTCCCTGCCACCATCATGTCCTCCCTGCCACCATCATGTCCTCCCTGCCACCATCATGTCCTCCCTGCCACCATCATGTCCTCCCTGCCACCATCATGTCCTCCCTGCCATCATCATGTCCTCCCTGCCATCATCATGTCCTCCCTGCCACCATCATGTCCTCCCTGCCATCATGTCCTCCCTGCCATCATCATGTCCTCCCTGCCATCATCATGTCCTCCCTGCCACCATCATGTCCTCCCTGCCACCATCATGTCCTCCCTGCCACCATCATGTCCTCCCTGCCACCATCATGCCCTCCCTGCCATCATCATGTCCTCCCTGCCATCATCATGTCCTCCCTGCCATCATCATGTCCTCCCTGCCACCATCATGTCCTCCCTGCCATCATCATGTCCTCCCTGCCATCATCATGTCCTCCCTGCCATCATCATGTCCTCCCTGCCACCATCATGTCCTCCCTGCCATCATCATGTCCTCCCTGCCACCATCATGTCCTCCCTGCCACCATCATGTCCTCCCTGCCATCATCATGTCCTCCCTGCCATCATCATGTCCTCCCTGCCATCATCATGTCCTCCCTGCCACCATCATGTCCTCCCTGCCACCATCATGTCCCCCCTGCCATCATCATGTCCTCCCTGCCACCATCATGTCCTCCCTGCCACCATCATGTCCTCCCTGCCACCATCATGTCCTCCCTGCCACCATCATGTCCTCCCTGCCACCATCATGCCCTCCCTGCCATCATCATGTCCTCCCTGCCATCATCATGTCCTCCCTGCCATCATCATGTCCTCCCTGCCACCATCATGTCCTCCCTGCCACCATCATGTCCTCCCTGCCACCATCATGTCCTCCCTGCCATCATGTCCTCCCTGCCATCATCATGTCCTCCCTGCCATCATCATGTCCTCCCTGCCATCATCATGTCCTCCCTGCCATCATCATGTCCTCCCTGCCATCATCATGCCCTCCCTGCCATCATCATGTCCTCCCTGCCATCATCATGTCCTCCCTGCCACCATCATGTCCTCCCTGCCATCATCATGTCCTCCCTGCCATCATCATGTCCTCCCTGCCACCATCATGTCCTCCCTGCCATCATCATATCCTCCCTGCCATCATCATGTCCTCCCTGCCATCATCATGTCCTCCCTGCCATCATCATGCCCTCCCTGCCATCATCATGTCCTCCCTGCCATCATCATGTCCTCCCTGCCACCATCATGTCCTCCCTGCCATCATCATGTCCTCCCTGCCATCATCATGTCCTCCCTGCCATCATGTCCTCCCTGCGATCATGGGCTATTTTCTCTAGAACTGTAAACCTTCTTTACTTAAGTTGTTTCTTTTTAGCTATTAGTTCATAGCAGCAAGATTGGTCATTACTATAATTGTATATTTATGCTCTCCCATGAACACACAGAATAGTTGAAGGGAGAGTGAGAAATGCTTGGTAATAGCAATGAGAAAAATAACCACTACACCTATATATTTATAATTTTCTATATTCTACAAAATTCTTGATGCATGGGTGACATTACTTTATCATTATCAGGACATACACAATATGATCCAGGCATAAATAACCTTAAAGAAACCCAACAACTACTGAGTGCCTGAAGAGATGGCTCAGTGGTTAAAAGCACTTGTTCTGCTCGCAGAGGACCTGGGTTTGACTTCCAGCGCCCACAGGATGGTTCATAACCACCAGTGCCTCTAGTTCCCAGGAAACCTGGTGCTTTCTTCTGGGATCCGGTGCCCTTCTCTCACCTCTGGGAACACCAAGCTCATATGTGGTGCTTGTATGTGCACATACAGCTAAAATGCCCACACATAAAATAAAATGAGTGAATCTACTGATATAAAGAGCGTTTGGTCTATTATACTCCACAGCTGTATTCTCATCAAATTCTGTGATTCTCAATATCATCTATCACAAGAATAAAGAAGATATTTGTGATTGATACCTGCTGAGAAATGGGGATTATTTTTTCCAATAGATGTCACTGGATTTATCAGCCACACTTGAGGGCAGGTCCCATGCTCAGGAGCAGTCAGCCAACACAAAAGCCTCCATGCTTTTTTTCATATGTACTTTTGTTTTGGTATGTTTTTCTTATTTAGTTTTTATCTTTCTTTTCTTTCTTTTCTTTTTTCTTTCTTTCTTTTTTTTTTTTTTTTTAGTTTGGCTGTTTTAATTTTCTTTTTTGTTGTTGTTTTCCTGAGTTTTGTGTTCTGTTTGTTGATGAGAGAGAGAGAGAGCAAGAGAGAAAGAAAGTGAGGAAGAAAGAAGTTGGGTTGGTAAATAGAGGACAAGGATCAGGGGCAAGTTGAGGAAGCGCATAGAATATGGTCAAATGTGTTGCATAAGAACTCTTTCAAATAAGAGAAAATGTTAACAATAATAAAATGCTTAGTATTTTGAAGAAGTGCTTATGTTGTTCTCTGTTAAGGGGTTTGTATGATAAGCTCAGCTAAAACAATGTGAGGCAGGCTTGGTACCAAGTTGGGAGTATAAAAATCTGGATCCTAGCAGCTCTTAAACACTAGGCCTCGGTATGCCAATATTAAAGAAACAAGCAATTGTGAAAATCATAGAAAAGCTACTTCTTCCATGTGGCCATATTGCAAAGAGGAATAACAACAGATTCTGTGACACCACTTGATTCAACGCAAGACTGTTTTCTAGACATGGACCATGAAGTTTAGATTTATTTATTTATTTATTTATTTATTTATTTATTTTTGAGTTTTGAAAGAATTTATTCAACCAGAAGGTTTAAGTAAATGGGTTTTTTTTTATTTTTTTCTCCTTTATTAATTTATTCTTGTTACATCTTAATGGTTATCCCATCCCTTGTATCCTCCCATTCTTCCCTCCCTCCCATTTTCCCCTTATTCCCCTCCCCTATGACTGTTCCTGGGGGGGGGGGGATTACCTCCTCCTGTATATGTTCATAGGGTATCAAGTCTCTTCTTGGTAACCTGCTGTCCTTCTTCTGAGTGCCACCAGATCTCCCCCTCCAGGGGACATGGTCAAAGGTGAGGCACCAGAGTATGTGAGAAAGTCATATCCCACTCTCCACTCTAGAAAGAGAGATGTATGCATAATCAAGCAGCCCCATTTTAAGTGTGGTCCCAGTCATCACGGGTCCCTTGTTTTCTTGGGTCCAGCCTCCCACGCAAGGTGTTCTGACAACTTATCAACATTTTGTGAAATCTCTTCTTGAGAGACAAGTTCCTCCTCTGGCTGACAAAAGATTCAGCTTCACCCTTCTTCCAGCAAGAGATAATGGGGGAAATTCCAGCTCCTTGGGGGACCATTGTTTCAATAATCTGACAGCCAAAGGGAAGCCAAGCATCTCTGCTACTCCCAGGGCTTTCACAAGCTGCTAGTTCAAAGAACCAAACCTTAGAAAAGTTAAGTGGCTTCCTCACAGCTAGGAAGTGGCATAGTTGTGTGAGGACTCAGTCTCAACACTGCAGACTCCAAACTTTGACACCTCTGCATTTATAATACAACGGATTTGTCTGTTTTCCAACTCTCTAAGTACAGCAAAATCTTTATCCTGTGAGTAGCAATGTTCAAGTTAAGTCATTTTAATGTGACATGGCCTCGATCACTCTGCAAAATGCTGTTTTATTCATTACCTTGGGAATCATGGTGGTCTTTTTCACACTGCCCTTGCTCTCTCTTGTGGGAAGCCATGCCATATTCTGCCATGTCAGAAATCCTGTGCTTAGGCTGCATGCTGTGACCTTCGAGCTGCTGACCTTTGCCTCATGAGGTCTTGTGTTCCAGGCTATCCTGGGACTATCTACCTTTGAAAGAAGTAGGGAAGTCCCAATTGGAGCCACCCAGAGGATCAAGGAAGTTCTTACAGGGAACTACTCAGAGAACTAGGAAGTTCTACAGGGAAAGATTCGGGCTATTGTATTCTTGCCCAGGGGCTAGGGTGAGTGAGATTAGAATAGATCTTATTGACCTTGCTCTGTATATATTCTTACTAGTCGGGCATTAAAGTGAATCTTGATCAGAAATTTCTTGACTTGATTTGTTATTTCTCACGTCTCTGTATCCTACTTTCAATCCTCACTCCCTCTTTCAGATGAACTGTGATTCAATTTTTCCAGCGGGCTGGGACCCGACACTCTCTCCTTCATTGTCTCTTGCATCAGCATCCTAAATGTTATGGAAAAGTCTGGAGAAATCCCAAACTGAAAGCCGAGTTTTGCTGGCTCAGAAAGACCTAGAATCTTGCCTTAACCTTTAGAGCCAATAGCTGAACCTTATGATAATTTCCAAGATATTATTAGTACTATATTCAGAGAGTCATTTTTTTTTTCAGATTCTGTCTTAGATCTTTTCTTATCTTGTGCCAGTTCCATGTGTAAGACCCCCAGCACGGTGGTCTTAACGTGGAGACCCCCACCAAGAACCAGCGAGACCAAGGTTTCGGTTGCAACACGCAAGAGGCTTTATTGTAGGGGGACGGGTACCCGGGCGTCTCAGTCTCTGGAGAGGCTGGCGCGCCGAGTGAAGGGGAGGAGACCCTTTTATAGGGTGGAAAGCAGGAAGCAGGGTTACAGAAGCGAGAGGCATAATTACAGGGTTTTGATTGGCTAATTTGATGCGGCTAGATTTAGCTCTGGTCAGGGCTTTTGGAATCAGGAAACGGTTGGGCTATTTTTACCAGTAGCTTACTCACAGATCATACATCTTGTTGCCCCAGGGCAGTTTCCCATACATCCTGTTGCCCCAGGGCAGTTTCCTAGAACCGTTTGTGCAGGCCTTGTGAAATGGTGGGTGACCACGAGTCTTGTGACATCTGCGAGCCTTGGGACATGGTGGTATTTTTCCAGTCTGACTGGGCCTTTCAGGTGACCTCCCTGAACTATTGTACAGCCTTACAAAATAGCATTACACAAGCCTTAAACTATTTGACTAAACAACATTTAGAAATGGGGTCTTTCATTCCCCTCTTTTTCTATGAACTAGAATGGAATCTTTCATTCTATTTCAGTTTCCATTTCCTGCCTCAGGCGATGGTATTGTTGGGTGAGGACCATCGCCTGGATTATGGATAACCTATCTTTCATGAATTAGACTAATCTGTTGAGGATGTAGGGTCCAAATAGGAGAATCAGGAGTATAATAATAATTGGTCCCAGCAGGGAGGAGACTAGGGTGGTAAAACAGGGGGACCCAAATTTTTTTTTTCCTGGTTTGGCCTGTCATAGCTACTGTTTCTTTTTACCGTGATCAGATCCCAGGTGGAAGTAGGGTTTCAATGAGCCTCACCAGTAGTTTCACAACCCCATGCAGCACAATAGAAATCAGAGGTCCCCCCACACTGGTGTCGAAGCTTCTAACTGTGGCCCTGACCAGGGCAAACATAAAATTTTGAGGACCGGAGGTTGGCCCGGCAGAACTGTCCTGAGCACCCGAATGTGCTCCCTATCCCACCCGGGACGCACTGTTTTTCAGCCAGTGGTTTAGAGAGGTCTGTGTGGTCGGGGAGATCCCAGGTGAGCGATCCAGCCACCAACTTACAAATATCTGGCGTTAGATCCGGCCACCAAGTCCATAGGGGGGTGCACTGTAGTGATCGACCAGATAGTGTTCCCCTCCTCATTGATCACCTTCCAAGTCTGTTGTATCGGGGCATGAGGGTTGTTGTCCTGACTCAGGGTCGTGTCCGTGACGCAGACGCAGCTTAAGAGGATTATCTCTAATCTTAAACTGATGAGGAACTGTAGGGTCTCTAACGGCGTAAGCGTTTTTCAGCTGTTTTTTAATCTCTCGCCTGATCGTCTCGAGAGCCTTTAAACGGGCTAAAAGATGGGTGGAAGGCACAAAACTGTCATCAGGACGCGCCACACTTTCTAGGATTTTAAACAGACGTGGTGGTGCACCAAACAGTATCTCAAAGGGTGTCAGTCCCAATGGTCCAGGCGTGTTCCGTACCCGGAACAAGGCAAGGGAGAGAAGGGCTGTCCAATCACCCCCACCGGTCTCTAAGGTCAATTTTGTTAAGGTCTCTTTTATAGTTCTATTCGTTTTTTTTTAACCTGTCCTGAGCTCTGGGGTCTATAAGCACAATGTAATTTTCAATTTATCCCCAATTGTCTGGCCAGTCCCTGACTTACCTGGGCGACGAAGGCAGGCCCGTTGTCCGACCCAGTTACCTTAGGTATCCCGAACCGGGGAAGGATTTCTTTAAGTATCTTCTTGTCCAATACATTTGCCGTTTCTTTTTTTGTGGGAAACGCCTCGACCCACCCCGAGAAGGTGTCTATGAAAACTAGAAGGTATTTATTACCATATCGGGCCGGTTTGACTTTAGTGAAATCAACCTCTCAATAAGTTCCAGGTCGATCTCCCCGCGAGCGCTTTTCTGCACAGTGTCTGCTGGAACCGGCATTAGTGAGAGTGCAAGCCTTGCAGTTTTTTTTTTTTTTACCAGATCCTCTACTGTCTTTTGTAGTCTGGGGATGTGATAGGGAGACTTATTGACCAGTTCTGTCATCTTCTTGGGCCCTAGGTGGGTAAGGCGGTGTATACTAGCCAGGTATTTTACCCCTCTTTCTCTGTGAGGATTTTTTTCTCGGGAATCTCCTCAGCCTGTTGGGACATAACCTTAGCTATTAGAATCATTGGTCCTTGTGCCGCCTCTTTGGCCATCTGGTCAGCCATTTGGTTTCCCCTTTTTATAGGACCAGTCCCTTTTTGATGTCCTTGGCAATGGATGATCGCCACCTTGCGGGGCAAATGAACAGCCTTTAATAAACTAAGAATATTTTTTTTTTATGTCTTTGTCAGCTGAAGTCAGCAGCCCATGTTGTCTATAAATCACTCCATGGACATGAGCTGTTGCGAAAGCATACCAGCTATCAGTGTAGATATTGATAGCCTTTTTCTCCGCCAGTCTTAGTGCTTGGGTCAAAGTAATAAGTTCAGCTTTTTGGGCCGACGTTCCTTCTGGTAAACTGCTGGCCCAGATGACAGACTTCCCGTCCACTACCGCTGCCCCAGCCCTCCGCTTACCTGCTACCACAAAGTTACTTCCGTCGGTGAACCAAGTTTTTACCCCAGGCCACGGCTGGTCAGTGAGGTCTGATCGAGTCCCTGTTTTTTTTAGCCAGTATCTCTTTACAATGATGAACTGGGGTCTCGCCAGCTTCGGGTAGCAAGGTGGCAGGGTTAAGGATGGCAGGCGGAGCGAAGGTCACCTGCTCTGTCAGCAACAAGCTCTGGTAGTGGGTCATCTGGGCGTTGGTCATCCAACAGTCTGGTAGTTGTCTGATAATGTTCTCGAGGGCGTGGGAGGCCATCACTATCACATTTTGGCCCATGGTTAATTTATCAGCATCTTTTACCAATACAGCCGTTGCTGCTATTGCCCGCAAACAAGAGGGCCACCCACTGGCCACGGGGTCCAGTTTTTTTGACAGATAGGCCACTGGGCTCTTCCAGGGTCCTAGAGTACCCCCCTGGCAACTTTTTTCCGCTCATCGATGTACAGAGTAAAAGGCTTGTTCAGATCAGGCAGTGCTAGGGCAGGGGCTTCTAGCAGTGCCTTTTTAAGGTTCTCAAAAGCCAATTGGTGTTCCTTAGTCCAAGTGAACTCCCCCCCTTTTTTTTTGTTAGAGGGTATAATGGGGCCGCCAGAGTGGCGAACCTGGGAATCCAAAGCCTGCAGAATCCCCCGGTCCCTAGGAATTCTCTTACCTGGCGAGGAGTGGTTGGGGTCGGGATCTGAGTCACTGTTTGTTTCCTGGCTTCTGTGAGCCACTGTTGTCCGTCTTTCAGGGTGTATCCCAGATATGTCACTTCAGTCCGGCACAGTTGTGCCTTTTTGGCAGAAGCCCGATACCCCAACTCACCTAACTCAGCCAGGATTTTCTGAGTCCCAAGCTCGCATTCTTCACGGGTCTCTGCAGCCAATAGGAGGTCATCTACATACTGTAGAAGAGTCACCTGGGGATTATTAGCACAGAAAGGGGCAAGGTCCCGATGTAGGGCTTCATCAAATAGGGTGAGGGAGTTTTTAAACCCCTGGGGCAATCTCGTCCACGTAAGCTGTCCAGTTTTTCTGTTTTCAGGGTCTTGCCACTCAAAGGCAAGCAGGGATTGGCTGTTAGGGTGTAATCTCAGACAGAAGAAGGCATCTTTGAGATCAGGTGGCAGTGTTCAATCTTCTCTGGGTCTCCTTGGCCCCTGCCTTCTGTTGTCGCCCAGGTTCCTTGTCTGCCTAGGCCTGCCTGTTCCCTGACGCCTTTTTTTTTTCCTGCCACTGCGGCCAGTACTCTCGTCAGATTCTTTTCCTGTCTTTTTTTTTCCTTTATCCTCAGCTCTCTTTTTTTTCTTCTTTCCTCATCCTCAGCTCTCTCTCCTTCTTTTTTTTTTTCTGTTTTACTTTCTCTGTCTCCTTTTTTACGATAAACTTTTTCAGCTTTTTTCACCACATCCCTGATGGTATAATCATGCAATCCCTCAATGCGCTAATGCACTGTAGTTTTTTTTTTTTTTTTTTATCAGGTACTGACTGTCCAATGAAAGCCATGATTACAGAGGCTCGCTGTCTCTCTGACGTAGGGTTAAAAGGGGTATATCTCCAGTAAGCCTCCATGAGCCTCTCTAGAAACACTGAGGGGGGCTTGGTCGTTCCCTGCATGACTTCTCTTACCTTCGCCAAATTGGTGGGCCTCCTCGCAGACCCTCTGAGACCTGCCACCAGAGCCCGGCGGTAAATGGACAGCCGTTCCCTACCTTTTGCCGTGTTGTAGTCCCACTGAGGACGGGTCAGGAGGAATCCTTCATCTATTTCGGCCAGGGTCTGGACGGGGTGTCCAGCATCATCTCGGATATTTTTTTCAAGCCTCGAGGAGAATTCTTTCTCTCTTCTCGGTGGTGAATAAAACCTGCAGAAGCTGCTGACAGTCATCCCACGTGGGTTGGTGGGAGAACATCAGGGACTCTATCAGACCTGTAAGTCCCGTAGGGTTCTCTGAAAAAGGTGGGTGGTTAGTTTTTTTTTTAATTATAGAGATCAGAGGAAGAAAAAGGCCAATACTGTAGGAGTTGTAACGCATTTTTTTCCTGTCGGGGCCGGCCCGACAGCACTAAGGGGCAGAGCCACGGTGGAATCAGGCCCCTCAGGGGTGGCTCCAAGGCGGCTCCCAGTGCCCGCCGAGGGTCCATCACCCATTGTCCCGGAAGCCGCGGGCAGGGCTGAGGTTGGGGCTGTAACAGAAAGTCTCCCATTTGCCCTTGCGGACTTCTACTGACAGATTGTGTGCAATGACACGGACCTCCTTGAAATGCTGTAAGGTAAGGGTTAATGGAGTGGCAAGAGTCTGACCCATGGTACCAAAAACATAAAACAAAAGACAACAGAGGACAGCCAGACACAAAAGACCAAAAACAGCCTGCGCGGGACGCTTGCGCCAAAACGAAAACAAAACAGAGGTTGGAGACACAGGGGGTCCGGATTCCCCGTCTCCCAGATGAGGCGAATAGCCTCTCAGATGGGCCGGAGCCCCAAATTCGGATGGGACGGAGAGTCCCTACGGAATCCCGCCGGGACGTCTCCCGTGGGTACAAGGAAGAAGTCCGAGTTCGTCAACTCCTTCTTGTCCTTGCCAGATTCAGAGAGTCTACGCAGACACCGAGACACGTAACGATTAACAGAGAGACGACAGAGAGACGAAATGACAACAACAACTAAGCCGGCCGGCACAAAGGCTTACCTCCCGAATTTGGGTCGGTGGTCCCTGGGCGGGGGTCCCGATCTCGGTGGAACCTCCAAATGTAAGACCCCCAGCACGGTGGTCTTAACGTGGAGACCCCCACCAAGAACCAGCGAGACCAAGGTTTCGGTTGCAACACGCAAGAGGCTTTATTGTAGGGGGACGGGTACCCGGGCGTCTCAGTCTCTGGAGAGGCTGGCGCGCCGAGTGAAGGGGAGGAGACCCTTTTATAGGGTGGAAAGCAGGAAGCAGGGTTACAGAAGCGAGAGGCATAATTACAGGGTTTTGATTGGCTAATTTGATGCGGCTAGATTTAGCTCTGGTCAGGGCTTTTGGAATCAGGAAACGGTTGGGCTATTTTTACCAGTAGCTTACTCACAGATCATACATCTTGTTGCCCCAGGGCAGTTTCCCATACATCCTGTTGCCCCAGGGCAGTTTCCTAGAACCGTTTGTGCAGGCCTTGTGAAATGGTGGGTGACCACGAGTCTTGTGACATCTGCGAGCCTTGGGACATGGTGGTATTTTTCCAGTCTGACTGGGCCTTTCAGGTGACCTCCCTGAACTATTGTACAGCCTTACAAAATAGCATTACACAAGCCTTAAACTATTTGACTAAACAACATTTAGAAATGGGGTCTTTCACCATGCATCTAAGCTAATGAACTAGCAGCTGAGGATTGCTTCAAAGCAAATATTAGCAAAAGCTTCCTTACAATCCCCAAGATGTTTGAATTATGAAAGAATTGAAGACATATTAGATACTCAATATTGATGTCAAATATTAACTTTTTTTTTCTTTTGTGGATTGTGGGGGCTCTACATTTCTGAGGAGAAGGGGAGTGGGAGGAGGGGGAAAGAATGGGAGGGGGGCCAGGAAGAGAGGAGGGATGGAGCTGCAATAAGGATGTAAAATGAATATATAACTTTTAAAAAGAAAAAAGAAAAGAAGCATCAATGAGAGATTCCTTAGTAATAAGACAGTTAGATGTGTATGTGTGTGACTCTCAATAGAGGAGACAGCTAACTTATATTAATAATCCTCTAAGTCGGATATGAGTGTCCTCCCAATTATATTTCTTTGCCATTAGTGCATCGTGATTATGGCATAGGCTCAGCAGAGGATAGTATAAAAAAGAAAAGAAGTCACAACATTTTACCAAAAATTAAAGACTAGTAAGTGGAAAATAAATGTAAATACACCATCAACCTTTGTCTCTTTGGATTAAAGTCTTGATACAGCATCAGAAAATGTACTGGGTATTCATAGCAGAAAAATATAGATAAAATAGACACCATCTAGTAATCATAGTTTCAAAATGGATAGTAATGATAATATGGGAGAGGAGGAGGGTGGGAATGGGAAGATAAGAGCAGAGAAAGGGGATAACAATGGGGATATAATGTGTGAATAAATCTATTTATTTATTATGATGATAGATAGATAGATACATAGATAGATAGATAAATGATACTGCTATATACTATATATCTTGTTATATAGCTGAGGATGACTTTAAACTCCTGGCCTTCCTGCCTTTATCTACTGAATTCTGGGACTATAAATAGGTGTTAACAGTCCAAGATCCACATATAAAAATTTAAAAACAACTCAAAACATATTTTGCAATCATTCCTATTTCCTTCCTCCATTAATTTTATGTCATTAATATCTTTCTTTCTCAATACAAACCAATCTATCTATACTTTAAAGTGGCTGTATAAATGACTGATATTGGTTTATGGACATACAGAATCACCCAGGCATTTGCTGCTATAAGTAATGAGACTCCAGGTGAGAGAGGTATAGGAAAATGGGGAGCTAGAAGGACCCAGAGTGTCCAGGAACCTCACAAGAATATCATCAAGGCTGGCAGATCTGGACCCCAGGGACCTGCATAAACTACTCTGTCAACCAAGGACAATGCACACAATAAACCTAGACCCGCTATTCAGATCTAGTCAATGGACAGCACATTCTCCAGAGTTGTGTAGAATGCGGAGACTGCCTCTGACATGGACTCTAGTGCCCCATATTTGACATCTTCCCCTTGGTTGGGAGGCCTAGTGGCACTCAGAGGAAGGGGAGGCAGGCTATCCGGATGAGACCTGATAGGCTGTGGTCATTTGGTGGGAAAGGAGCTTCCCTTCTGTCACAGGTCAAGAGGAGGGGAATAAGGTGAAAGAGGGAGGGAGGAATGGGAAGATACAAGTGAGGGATAACAATCAGGATGTAATCTGAATAAATTATTTTTTATAAATAATGCAACCAGCATTGGCTTAGGTTTCTGATACATTTTTCAATAAATTTCCCACAATAGACCCTAGTACAGGGATTGATGTATCAAAGGTCATGTACATATTAATAAGTAACCCAAGCTGCATTCTAGAAATTTCTTCTAACTTGTACCTTTCTCAACAGCATGTGGAGTCTCCATTATTCCAAAGCTGGTCACATGCCATATTATCAAAATATTATCATTTTAGCATTTTAGTTTCTTTTGATTATATAATCAAAGTAAAAAGAATAGATAGCATCATTAGTTTGCCAGCATATTCTGAGTTTTGCAAAACACAAGGACTTTCAGCCCATTAATGAATACCACTTAGCTCATCTTAAAATTAATTGTAATTTAGTAAAAAGGTATTTTTATGTATCTTCATAAAATCTTAATGTCTGTAATGCTTGGAAGTACAACCCTTCTTTGGGTCATCATCACACATGCAAAGTAGGATTGCATGCAATGAGGAAAGAGTTACATTCTTGTGGTAGATGATATTGAGAATCACAGAATTTGATGAGAATACAGCTCCAAATGTTTGGAGTATACTAGACCAAACACTTTTTAAACCATTAGATTCACTCATTTTATTTTATGTGTGGGCATTTTAGCTGTGTGTGCATATACAAGCACCACATATGAGCTTGGTGTTCCCAGAGGTGAGAGAAGGGCACTGGATCCCAGAAGAAAGCACCAGGTTTCCTGGGAACTAGAGGCACTGGTGGTTATGAACCATCCTGTGGGCGCTGGAAGTCAAACCCAGGTCCTCTGCGAGCAGAACAAGTGCTTTTAACCACTGAGCCATCTCTTCAGGCACTCAGTAGTTGTTGGGTTTCTTTAAGGTTAATTATGCCTGGATCATATTGTGTATGTCCTGATAATGATAAAGTAATGTCACCCATGCATCAAGAATTTTGTAGCATATAGAAAATTATAAATATATAGGTGTAGTGGTTATTTTTCTCATTGCTATTACCAAGCATTTCTCACTCTCCCTTCAACTATTCTGTGTGTTTATGGGAGAGCATAAATATACAATTATAGTAATAACCAATACTTATTTATTTAATCAAAACAACATACACAAAAGGAAAGGAGCAATTGTATGCTCTGCATAACTTTTCATGAAGCCAGAGTGATGAGTACCTGATATTCAGACAAGAAAAAGATGTAATGAATTTTGCTGCATATTTCCATTTGCTGTATCTTATAACTCTCCCTCTCCCTCTCCCTCTCTCTCTCTCTCTCTCTCTCTCTCTCTCTCTCTCTCTCTCTCTCTCTCTCTTCTATCTCTCCTTTCTTTTTTCTTTTTCTTTTCTTCTTTTTTTGTTATGGGCTATAAGATTTAAAGACTTGTAGCCATAGAGAATTAAAAAAAAAAAAAGAGTAATGAGATTCATCCATGTTCACATCTCATAATGTATGTTACGAATACCGTAAACCTGAGTTTCATCAGATATGGTAGCATAATGATGGTATATGTGTGTAATTCCAGACTCAAGACTTAAGAAGAAAGTTCATCAACTGCTGGGCTTCACAGCAAGTTCCTGTCTCAAAATAAAGGGACCTGCTTAGAGTTATGTTTCCTTTGAGTCCTATTCTCTGTGCTGCTGAAAAGTCACCATGAAGTCTGCTCATCATAAGAAGAGAAAGGAATTAAAAGGGAAATCTACCAGGGCTCTTCTTGGAATTAGAAAGTGATCAACTGTGAAGAGACTGCTCTCAAAGGAGCCAAGAATGTGAAGCACTCCTATTTCTGGAAGATGAACAGGGATCAGTGATGGGGCAAACGGCAAAGACTAAATTAAGAAAGAAGGAAGTAATTAGAGGAATTCACCAGAGAGATTTCAGACTTGAGGGCAAACTGGAGAAAGGTCAAGGTCCTACAAAGAATGCCTAGATCTGATGTCATGTGTGGAAAAATTAAGCTGGAATCGTATTGTGAAAAGTCAATCAGAAAGTCAAGCAAAGCTGAAGAGGGAAAACAAAGTAAAGGAGGAAGGAGACAAAACATTTTTAGAAATGAAATTCAAAACAAGATTTTTTACAGGCTTTCTGCATTTGATTTGATTGTGTTTGTGGTGTGTGTGTGTGTGTGTGTGTGAGAGAGAGAGAGAGAGAGAGAGAGAGAGAGAGAGAGAGAGAGAGAGAGAGAGAGAGAGAGAGAGAGATAAAATTAGAGTCTTCTTTAATGAAAACCAAATAACCACTATCATTCAAATTCATATATGTAGTCATGACATGCTATTCTGACACTCTGACATCTAAAGAAAGAATAAAATAAACAGGAAATAAGCAAACTACTAACAGACATCATATACTCTGAACTTCAATATACAACTTCTATAAAATTTTGATTTTGTTGTTGTTTTGGATGAGCTTGTGAGATGAAGGGTTTAATGCCATGCATCCAATGACCAGAGGGCAGTGCTGTCATGAAAGAAAGAACTGGAATATATTGACTAAGGCATTCACTGTCCTACAATCTGACCAATGAGTGACTAGGCACTCAGCCATTCCAACAGATGGACGTTAGTCCTGAAAGCAATGTGACCGTGTATGTTCATCAAGGTTGTTTTCTACAGAGAAAAAAAATTCGCCCACCATTGTTCCAGCAGCTGTTCACACTGAGCATATACACTTCCAGTTGGGAGGAGATGTCATTGCCCATTCATCTTTGTGTGGGATAAGCTTTCCACATGAAGAAAGAAGTCACCCTCTGAAATAACCGTTTGGTAGCCACAAAGGTACCTCTGATGGCAGATGGAGCCACCACACATCCAGTAGAGACTATCTACTGAAAGCACTTCCCTAGCATTTGAGATAAAGCGCCCCCAGATCTCTTGTGTCCCAGCCTTAGACTCAAGAAGTATTTTCAGTCCTTTCCTTTGTAGCATATTTTCATGTGTGTGAAACTACTATCAGAGATTAACGTGGGATATTGATAGCTCTCAAGACAAGGAAATAGGTTAAGATGACAGAAAAAACTCCAAATAAGTTGGCCTTCCTCTGCCTTGTAGAAAGTGTGGTCTGAAGACTACATATACCTCTGTGCTCCTCAAATCAAAGGTAATACAGACTTGTGGAAAATAATTAAGTAGAACAAACCTCATTCGTTTATTCAGACTGAAAATATGAAGGTATTTTGAAATGAGTTAGTTTGATGATAAAAGAGATTTACTGTATGACACAACTCACATTAAACCCTAAAGCACCTGCTTCTACTGCTTAGTTCTCTGGTTTGTTTATTTATTCACAGTTTCATACAAATACACAATATTCTTTGCTCAAAGTGCTACCCATGTTATCCTCTTTTAGAGCCCATCCTTCTTCCTAAGACCTATTCCTGCTTTCATGTATGGGGTGTGTGTGTGTGTGTGTGTGTGTGTGTGTGTGTGTGTGTGTGTGTGTGTGTGTGTCCTATCTTGTTTAATTACAACCTCTTACATGAGCATGAACACGAGACTATTTACTTACATAATGGTAAAGTACCAGTGGCTATACCACTGAAGAACATATATCTTCCCTTCCCTACCACATGTTAGCTACAAACACTACTCAGCTAGAAGGTAGATCGTATTAGTCCCACTCCCATCCATGCTGGAATTCTGACTGGCTTAGTCTTGTTACGGTCTTGTGTGGTAGCCAAGGCTGTTGTGAGGTCATGAGAGTATTAGTCATGTCATGTCATGTCCAGCAGACAGCTTTGCAGTTTTCCTTCCCATTATCTATCCCCTTCTTTGACAATCTTGCTGAGCTTTTAGAGAGGGTAATATAAATGCCAGTGTTCTCTCATTGATTGCCCATGTCCACTTGTGAACCCTGAGTCCCTATAACTCGTCTTAGAGCCCTTCTACTCTCTTGTACAGTGCATTGCCAGTCTACAACTGACTAGATCTCATGGATGCCTCTTATCCATATAGCACTACCATTGCTATGGCTCAGGCCTGTGCAATTTTGTTTGAATCATTTCAATAACTTCATAGATGATGCTACTGATAGAGATCTTACATGGGAGATTTTAGAGACTTTCTTCCCTGTGTTACTGTTCTTTTCCTCAGCTTTTACTAATAGAAGAATATATGAAGCAATTTTACTTTTTCCTCTACTTAATACATGGAGATTTTAAGTGTATTTAAAGGAATACAGTAACCTGTGCTACATAACAAACTCTCCAGAAATATTCACTGAATTAATATATATTTTAACTGGCATTGGCAACTCATCTAATACTTCCTAAAGTGTGATGTATATACTTAATTGTGCATATGTCTATAGTGCAGCACAGCATGTGTTAATACATTTCCCAGTAATTAAATGTTATTAAATCAATGTTCTAAATCATATCAATATCTCTGGTCCACTAGAAGTCTTTGATATTGCCTGTAGTGTGAAGCAAAGATTATATGGTTAATCACTCTACTGACGATAGCTGAGTGTCTATCACCTACAGAATAAATAATAAATCTCTTAGAATTCAGTCCAAATTTCTCATCATTTCTTCAGTCTAATTTTCCTCTAATTTCCAAAGAGTGCTCTCTAAACCTATACAACTACTTTTTCAACTATGTTAAATATCCTATGGGTTTTCTTTTCTTATGTCTTCTGGTTTCATTTTACATCCTGGCCTTCTTAATTTTTGTTTTTCAAATTTTGATCCAATGTTTAATATATATGTATACATGGCTTATATATTCTGGAGATTCAGAGTAAATAAGCTTTACGTTGTCAAACTTTTTTTTGTGACAATTCTCAACATTAGAATATAGATGTAATAATTCATATATTAAATATAGGTATATGATAGTTCTGATAAATGCATCTTCATTTTTGAACTTAATCCAAACAACAGGCTGCTATACTTTATTGCTCTAAGACATGTTCCTCTGAGTCAGGTATCTTGTAGCTGACAAATTAAATAGGAATTTGAATTTAGGCATTGGCATATGACTCCAGGGTCCTGTTTTCATCTACATTTATTTGGTATTTTTTGAGATAAGACTCCATGTGTTGGTTATTTTTGATTAGATTGGGAAATAGCAAGGAGATTAGTATAACAAACCTCTGCATGTATCTTTGAGGGAATTTCCAGTGACAAATACTTTATGAGTGTTTCAACCTAATGAATGGATTAATCCATTGACAAATTCAAAGTGAGAACTAATGAATGAGGGGTTGTAGCATTATGTAAACTGATATTTAATTGGATAATGTCCTTGACAGCTAAATCTATTCTTTGCCTGTTCCTATTATTTATCCACTCTCTTTTAAGTATATTTTATTAATTTATTCATATTACATCTCAATTGTTATCCTATCCCTTGTATCTGCCCATTCCTCCCTCCCTCCCATTTTCCCCTTACTCCACTCTCTTTTGTACACCATGATGCAAGCTACTTCACTAGTTGTTAACCATAACATAATCATAACCATAAAATTCTAAAACTGAGGGTAAAGAAATCTTTTCTTAGGTAAGTGTAGAGAAGTATAAAACTTGACTAACAAACTGCCCAAAGACAAAGTCCGTTTAAGACAAGACTCTTCATTTTGTGACATTTACAACTAGTCTCTCATTTGTTACGTAGTCAAATGATATTCATTTATATTTTTACACAGAATACAAATACATGTTTATTGTACAGTATTAAGGCTTTGTATTCATAGTTCACCAAAACTTAAAAAAAAAAGATAAAAAGATTAGGTGCTTCTCTCCCTCAAACTTTACCTGCACTTCCAACCAGCTAAAACTACTTGACCGAATGGGATCAAAACAAATACTATAAATGACACCAAGTCCTTTAAATCTGGCATTCCAAATGTTATTTCTTGGCATAGGTAACCTTCATAGCATGGGGTGGTGTGACCTTAAACCCTTGTAGAGCATCTCTGGCAGTTCCAGTCTGCCCATCATTTTCAAATTCTACAAATGCAATGTCATGTCTCCCAGGTACCAAGCAAATTTCCCTGAACCCAGGGAACTGATTGGACAACATGGATAACATCATCTCATTTGTGTCTTCTGGTGAGTTATTTAGGAACAGAATATAGTTTGGAGGGTAATCGGGGACCTGAGGATTTGATGCTGCATTTCCTTGAGTATTAGCTGAATTTGGTGTTCCCTGACCAGGCTTTTTGTTTGCAGCTGTTGCAAGCCTGTTGCATGATTTTAGCTTTCTTCTTTTCCTTGTCAGCATAAATGTCATGCATTTTAGATATTATTTCAGAATCTGTTTTTGCATAATGAATTCTCATTGGTTTACCATAAAATAGAAATCCTTGTAACTGTCTCAAAGCCTTTGAGGATAAGCACAGTTCCTTAAACATAACAAAAGTCTGTCCCCTCATTTTCATGGTCTTCAAAGCTACAATATCTACCATATGTCCAAATTGAAAAAACAGGGCATACAGGGATCTCCTCAATTCATCTTTTTAAATTTTTGTCATTCATATTGTTTTTATAAATCATGTGAGTTGGTCTAATATCCATGTTTGGGTAAAACCCTTCAAGTAGCCTGAAGCCTGTGCCTTCTGCTTAAAGCAAAAGCCAGAAAATGACACTGGCTTATTGAACGAATAAAAAATAGTGAACAAACTTACCAGTCCACACATGTTTGTTATGTCTTATACAAAATAAGACAGATTTTTTTAGATGAAGCTGTAAACATGAGTATTCAAATAGAAAAAGAATGCCCTTTTGTGAGTTGTATACTAACTCAATGAACAAATAGTAGACCAATATGGACACAAATGGTCAAATACATAAATGAACTAGTAAGCATAATACTCCTTTTCTCAGCTGAAAGATGGCTTAACAGGTAACATCACTGGCTGCTGTTCCAAAAGACAAGAGACTCAATTCCCAGAACCCACAATAGTCTATACGTCCAGTTCTAGGGAATCTGACACCCTCTCCAGGCCTATTTGGTCACTGCATATGTGTGTTAAGGGTTAACTTGAAAGACATCTAAACTGATTCACAATGAAAACCAGAATTTCAAATTCACAAGTAGTTTCCTTTAGTTAATTTACTTTCCAGAATTAATTCAGTGCTCATGCAGATTCACTTTCATGTGTTCAGTTGCTACCCTACACATTTCTTTGCCTCATATGCCTGTCCCCATCTTTGGTTTTGCCACACAGATGCAGCAGCATAAATTGACAACAGTAGAAATCCTGAAATGTGAACAATAGCAAATATTTAAACATTTAGGTTATATTCCTACTTAAATATGTTAAATTGTTACAATCATATTTTCTCTAATATTCACAGTTCCTATAAATTCTTGAAAATATTGACTTAAGAATATAGATATTTCTTATCTACAAGGGAAGACTGGCTTTTTACATGTGCATCTTCTTCAGTTTTAGGACTTTAATTCTTTAACATTGTCAGGAATATTTTGATCATTCAATTTTTCTAAGGTTTATAATTTTTTGATTTATTATTATTACCTTGAATGATTAGATACATTAAATATCATCTTTGGGGAAAGCCTGATAATCTATATAAGTAATGTAATATCTAATTATCCAGTGCACAGTTCATATTATTTATTTTTTCATTTGCACTTGTTTGACACTATCTATTTTCTTAAGGATGAAGAACATTTAGGCACCAGTGAAACACAATTTATACAACTAATATTACACAGAAGTGTTGGAAACCATGAAGGTGTGTATCAACCTATCACAGAACACCATTTTCTTCCTTTTTATTTGAAAAATGGTGTCATTGCATACAATTCACAGTTACATAGAAGTAAGAAGTTCTGGTTTCATGGTAAAATAATGGTAGATTAAAAAGTACATTGCCTATTTAAAAAAGCCAGAATGTTTCAGCATAAAGAAATAAAATTTGAGGAGCAATATATACACAACATAATTTAAACATTACACATTGTATACATGTATTGAAATATGAGCAGTACTTCACTGACATATATTTGCACGGACTGAGTAATATAAACTAATTTTCATATGAATTAATTTTTAAGTACATATCTATTTTAGTTTCAAGGATCTCAGAGCATAAAAAGAGGGGCGTTATGAATTACAAAAGGCAGAGAATTGTTAAGGAAACAACACTGAGAGGAAATATAGTTTTTCCCTGTGGAGATAACATAACATTTTGAATTGACTTTTGAGATTTAAAATTTTTAAGTTTGCCATAATATTCAGTGGCTAAATACTGAATAGTATCTAGTTACTCATTAATACATCTGAAATAGACAGAGCGACCTGAGGCTGGCCTTCCAGTCAACTGTGAAGGCAAGCTTCTATGTTTTATCAGTAATTTAGACTGTGCCTCACTAAATCACCAACCAATGGCTTTATGTATCCTATGATTAAAAGAGGCCAAGGCTTAGCTCGCCAAAGATAGAATGTCAATTGCCCAGGCTCATATTAATTCATCTAGCCCAGGGTCTTGTATTATATGCTAGCCACTCAATGCTTGCTAGAAGATAAATGACTCACTGGTAAATTCCAAAAACAATTTGCTGACACTTTAGTGATGAACATTAAATTTTTTTGTTTGATAACCATGAAAACTAAAGATTTAGTAGCAACATTCTTACCACTGGTTTTGAAGCAAACAGCTTCCAATGATACTATAAGATTGATAGGATTGTATAGGAAATAAATTAAAGCACATATTACATTCAGGGATGTCTCTCCTTTCCTTTATCTTTCATTTTTAGGTTTGGAGATAGGTGTTGCAAAGAAAGAAGGGGCACTATAAAAATATAGAGAGACAATAGGACAAAAGTAGATTAGTGAATCTACTCATCAACTTAATGCCTTGCTACTCACAAGGTTACTTTTAATTCACTGGTACAGAATTTTTTATATAGATGCAAAATAAGTTCAATTTTAGACACATTGATATAGAATTCTAATTTAAGGTTATTTTTCATGCACATTGTATATATTCCTACTCTAATATGAGGTATTTTACCCATAACTCAACTATAACAGAAGGTTTGCTTCCAATACTATGAAAGTGCTTTTTCAGGATGTTTAGGATAAGTACATTATACAAGTTAATTGTTAGTGGATCAACTCATGGTCATATCGATTACTAGTCTATTTTTATTACAAGAATATACATCCTAGGTATAGCAGATAGATATGATTCTGTGGGAAGATAAGGTAAAATAGTTAGTAGATAAGGGCTTTAAAAACCTCAGACCAACAGAATATGGCATTTAAAAATGTTTTTATTATTTTAAAGATATACCTTTAATGGGACAGGTTAACTCCTGGCAACACCCATCCTACCTCAAAGAAGATGATGAGAATCAAAGAACTTCCTTATGGAGATGGCTTCAAATGTGGTAAACAAGCCACTGGGGAAAATGTCCTCCTTTCTTCCACAGACAGAATTCTGCCTAAAAATGGGCAAGCTTGGATACAGGCAGAGTTGATGACCAAACTCTGCCAAGACAGGATAAGCAAGTCCTCAATAGTTCCTGCCTCACAAATGTGTCTGTCAGATATATTGGACCAGAAGGTTGAAGATGATGCTCTAACGTTATAGAGAGTTTTGGGTTCAGACAGCAAAATGTCTCTGTCATTTTTTTTTTCACTTTGGAAGCTGCTAACCTTCACTCCCTGTATACTCAGGTAATTTTATTCCTTCTCACATCTCTGATGGGATTGAAGACCAGATAGCTTAGTTTTACTATGAAGCTTAGTTGCTTAGGGGTTAAGATGTTTTTAGGTCTACATAGATATTTTAAGTTGATAATGATGAGATACGATAGATATTGATTATCATTCAGAATTTTAGACTAAGATAGGAAAGATGTTTTCTTCAAATCTGCTAAATATAAATAGCCAAAACACAATGAATGTAATATTTATATAATTCCTGATTGTTTCAATGGTTCTTCTTGCTGTAGGTAGTTTATTGTATATACATGCAATAATGCAAATATGTGTGTAAAAATATTTAATAAAAAGAAAGAAAATTAAAGCATGGAGCACCATAAAAAGAATCTCAAAATTATAATCACTCGGAAAATGTGAGGCATTTAAATTTTTGCCTAGTGTTCTTTTATCAAAAAGAAAGTACAAAAAGTTTTAAAACATCATTAAAGTCTCAAAATTCAGATGCAAACATCTCGTCTATTCTTACACAATCTAGTCAGCTCCCTAATAAAAACAATGTGTTCCAACACTTCTCTTGGTTTTAGCTCAAATATTTCGTCTTCTCTTTCCTTGCCTTTGTTAATTAGAAGATGAATGCCAATGGGCTTGAATTATGTCAAAGAGAAAATGAAATGTATTTTTAAAATACAATAAATGCACTACAATAAACACATTAAAACATGAGGTCATTTAATTAAAAAAGCAAACGCTGACTCTTTATAAACTTTGTCTTTCACTCTGTGTGTCTGTGTGCCTTACCCTTTCTGGGGACAAAGTAGACAGTAGTGATAAAAGTCAAAATATATTTATTATATTTTGTTTAAAATAAATGATTTCTGTGAGTTTGGAAACTTCCCTTCGTACTTGCAATGTTAATATGCTGGAGCTGAACCCTCTATAACCATTACTGTGTGCATTATAAAATCAACCTTTGGAGAATGTTCTGTCCATTGGCTAGATCTAGGTAGGGGTTTGAAGTTTACGGCCTGTATTGTCCTTGGCTGGTGCCATAGTTTGAGCGGGACCCCTGGGCCCAAATCTGTCTATCATAATGTTCTACTTGTAGGCTTCTAGGACTCTCTGGATCCTTCTACTTTGCTATTCTCCCATGCTTCTCTCATCTAGAGCCCCAATAGGATGTCCTCCCCTCTGTCCCAGTTTCCTGGTAAGTGAAGACTTTCATGGGACATGTCCCTTGGGCTAGTTTGCAGATATAAGTGAGTATATATCATTTGAGTCTTTCTGCTTCTGGGTTAATTCACGCATTATGATCAATTCTAGCTCGATCCATTTGTCCACAAATTTTGGGAATTCCTTGTTTTTAATAGCTGAGTAGTATTCCATAGTATAAATGTACTATAGTTTCTTTATCCATTCTTCTAGACGTGGTGGCACTCAGAGGAAGGATAGCAGGCTACTAAGAAGAGACTTGATACCCTATGAGCATATAAAGGGGGAGGAAGTCCCCCTCAGGCACAGTCATAGGGGAGGGGAGTAAGGGGAAAATGGGAGGGAGGGAAGAATGGGAGGATACAAGGGATGGGATTACCATTGAGATGTAACAAGAATAAATAAATGAATAAATAAAATAAAATCAAGCTTTAATACCATAAGTTTCATTCAAGTTGCTTACTAGATCTTCTCAAAAGGCTTATTTTGAGTGACAAAGATCTGTTATTTCAAAATTATTTCTGAAAATAGTAAACAAAACCCAGAATGGTTCTCAGTGTTCTTCAGTACAAGCATGAGATGCCTTTGTTTGCCTGCTAAAAGTTGCTCTGCTGTATGGAGGAGACAATTCCATTCAAACTATTCCTACCCTGCACTATTTTCACAAGTTTCTTAGTTTGGGAGTCCAGCTTTAATCACTTTAATTCTCATGTTGAACATATACATGTAATCTATCCACTTTCCCCAATTACAAGTATTGGTCCTATGAAAGGTTTATACATATATATTTGTATATTTTATGTTATGTTAAAATATGACTCCAACCAAATGGTATAAATTATAGTTTTATTTATTGTGAACTTACTATGTGTTTCGAACTGAGATAATTAGATTTTAATACCATGCCCTACAGTTATTATGAAATATAATGTAATTTCTCTTTGAATTCTGTCACAGGGGAATAATGGTGGGAGAAATTTGTGGTTTTCCCCAAATTATAAACTTAATGAAAATCAATAGCTGAAGTCATACTTGTCTTTACTCAACTAGCTCTCAATTCAATATATAACTACAAATATCCAAAGCTGAGATTTATCTTTTTCCAACTACATTGTTATTAATGCATTTTAATATTTGTTATAGATCAGAAAAGTCTTAGTTTTAAGTTAAAATGTATGTAAAATCTACAGTTTATGTAACTATTAGATTATCTATTGATCCTCTAGGCCATGATAATAGTTGATTTCTGGTTAGTTCACACATGCCAACGGTAAATTAAATGAAGTTCCCAATAAATCCCATTGATCTTGTAAACAGCGCATGCACAAAATCACCTGTAATACGGTTTATGACATCAGAGTTCTGGTTAGTCTTTGAGAACTGAACATGGTAAAAGGACACATGGATAAATCTAGGTTAATGACAATATCTTAGTGTTGGAACCAGATTCAGTATACCTCATGTTATTCATAGCAATTACAACATTTTCCAACAGGTGTGTTATATCTGAATAAAGTTTTGTTGATAAGTTAACACATGGACAACTGTCTATGTGAGTGCTTACATTTTTACGTTTAGGATATAAAATTAATAATGAAGTGATTGCTCTGTTTCCAGTTCTATAAATTCCAGCCCACTTCTCAGCCTGTTGGACATATATAACCATTGCCCACTTTTGGTTTGACATCTGTTCCTCTAAATGTCATTGATTCTTTACTTTTTATTTAATGTGTTTATCAATTATGATGGTTGGATTTATGACTGTTCTTGGTGGCAGAGCGCATTAAAGAGAAAAATAGTCAGAGAAGAAAGATTGGGGACTAGTGATAAAGTAAACTTTATGACTTCTGTTTTCATGAGTTAATTTTTTTCAATTGATAATTATATTTGGGGATCTAAGTTCTTTTGTTTTTGTTGTTCTTCAAGTAGGGTTTCTCTGTGTATTTAGCTGTCCTGGAATTCACTCTGTAGACCAGGCTGCCTTCAAACACACAGAGATCTACCTGTCTCTGTTTCCTGAGTGCTGGGACTAAAGATATACACCACTAATGTGAGGTGAGTATAAATTCTTAAAAGAGTTACTTTCAACTAACTAGTAGTTGTTAATAGGAGAGAATGACAATAATACTAACAGTCATGCAACTGATAACTACAAAAGCAAGCACATATGGTTATCATTAATAAGTCATTAGAGACATAAAAGTCATCATCCATTCCAATATGTGTATCAAACACCTAATATATTGAAAGTTTATACTAACTAAATTGATTTGTGAAGGGATACATGTGACCCACTAGTCCAGATACTTTCTATTAAGAACAGAAAATTAAGACCTTTCCAAAGGTCTTGCAATGTGAAACCACCAGATTGGTTACAAAACTCAAGCAAAAGATAATGATGACCATATTTCAGTATTCCGAACTTGTTACTATGAATATTTACATTTGATTGCTCAGTTGCACTCAGGCATAAAAATTGTATGCTTTCATAACAACATAGGTATTTAAATACACTGAGAAATTCTTTGTATAAAGCCTGATTCTTTTTTTTTTTTAAGCCTGATTCTTTAATATGTTTTCAGAGCAGTCCTGGAACCACAGTAATCTGGTATTGGAGATATAAACATAGAAAATGTGAAAGAAAAAGGTGATAATGAGGCAAAGGAACTTTTCAGCCTGTCCCTGGGATATTGTCTCATCTTTGTAGTCCAGGGGTTGGTCCTGGTAATTGCTTAAGGATTTGTGACCAATTAACCTATTAGCATGTGGATGTAATGGGTGTCCTAGTAGGATTAATTTTATAATGATAAATTAAAACAAAGTGAGAGGAACAGTATTATTTATGGACAGATAAGGGGATATGGCTCAATGGGAGAATGATTCTTTAGCATGTACCAAGTCATAAGTTAGAGTCTCAGAACTGGAAAAAAAACAGTAAATAAATTAATATGTCTGTGGAAGCTCATCGCAATGGAGGGATAAAGCTACCTGAAAAATTCAGCCACCATGAGCTGGGGCTGGAGCTCAGGGGTAGAGTAGCGTCTTCACACCACAAAGCCCTGGATTAGATCATCAGCACTGACAAAAAATAAAAAACAAAATCTTGAACATAACTTAATGAGTTAGTGTGATGTAACAGAATGAAATGTACTCTTTATTCTGATTAAAATGTAAGCATATACCAGAGGACTGAGAAACACATTTTTAAACTTTGAATCACATACTTATTATTATTAATATCCTTGGTTTAAAACAATTCCTGAAGGAGGAAATGTAAAATGATAAAAATCAGCATTCATGGATTATTGTAAAACTTTTCGAGGGGGCAAAGCAATGAGCCAGATGTCTGTGTTCAGTAAATGTACGATTTGGCTTATTGTCCCCCCTTGAAAGACTCTATATATTTCAGTGCTATTTCAGTGTTTACAGTAAATATGACCCATTTTCTACACCGCACATGATGTGCTAATACCAACCACTTCAATACAAAATCAGCCAAGATGTTTTTGATTTTTGTGTAATGGATAGTCATGTCTGGTATCAATAATCCCATCTTCTTTGAAGGTTAGGACAGTGAGATATTAATTTTAAATCCCACCTGGGTTCTAGTGTGATTTCAAAGCCAGTCTGAGCAAGTTAATAATTGTTTTCAAATAAACAGTAAAAATGTGGGTAAGATAAGTGTTAGCACTGCTGGCTAGAATGAGCGAAGCCCTAGCTTCAGTCACCAGAGGCATACACACAGGAGGGATGGTGGGAACATGGAAATTCAGGTATTTCAGTGTTTTGTCACATTGGTAAGGGAGGTAAGTGTGAATGGGGTGTCTTATTTAGTGTTTTATTGCTGTGAAGAGACACCATGAACCACCGCAACTCTTATAAAGGAAAACATTTAATATGGGCTAGCTTACATGTCAGTGGTTTTGCCCATTATCATCATGGTGGGAAACATGGCAGAATGCAGATATTCATCGTACTGGAGACGGAGCTTAGAGCACTATGTCTTAATCCAGAGGCAGCAGAAGGGGACTGTGTGCCACGCTGGGTGTAGCTTGAGCATAGGCTACCTCACAGGCTGGCCCCACAGTGACCCATTTCCTCCAACAAGGCCATACCACCTCATAGCTGACCAAACCACCACACAAGGCAAATACTCATATCGTTTCATGCCTGCATTGAATGCTATAATACATTTTACATTTAGTTTCCTAAAACTCCTAGTATGCCACTGGAATAAGCAATCTGTGTCAACAAGTTGAATCACTCATGCAGAAATTAGTTCTGGATGTGATGTATTTCAGGGGCCAAGACTTTCAATATTTATTGAAGTCATCACTCAAGACTCTAAACCTTCTGTGACCTTTGTGTAACGTCTGCCAGGGATGGATAATTGCTTCTTACTGACCTAACAATTATCTGTCATGACAAATATGGAATGTCCACTTAGGGAGCATAAACTGTTAGCTAGCACGGAGTGCACACAATGAAATGTGATGATGTGAATTCTTAGGATGGACAAAAAAATGAGATAGTCTAAAAGGAAATTCGAAAATATTCCATTAACTATAAACAACAACGTAACATTTTATATAATGAATTATAAGGTTTAGATATAAGTTTTTCCCTGAATAGAAAGTGTCTTTTACACTACAGATGTGTCTTCAAGCCTGATATTCATCAAGTGTGCAAAAATTCCAAGGTGAATTGAGCAGAATAGTTGTTAGGAGTCTAAAGACAATATTGCAGAGCTATATAGCAACAGTTTTAATGAGCTTCCTTTATATTCATTCAAATAACTGATGCTTTTCATAGAAGATTTTATTGTTTTTAATTATATGTACATGTGGGTGTCTGTGGGTGGTATGTGCCTTGAGTTCATGTACCCTCAAGAGTCCAGAAAAGGGCATCAGGTCCCCTGCAACTGCTGTAACAGGTGACTGAGTCACTTAACAATGGTATTGTGAATCAAACTTAGGTTTTCAGCAAAACCAAGGCACACGCAAAATTGTGAGCCATCTTTCCAGTCTTAGCTGATGCTGTTTTACTTTTGCATTCTGGGAGTGTCTCCCTGTGTCTCCTTTTTAAAAAATAAAATTTGAACAAAAGATTCAAACTATATTCTGACCCTCTCTGCCAAAGAGCTACCACACCAAATCTTCTAAACTAACAGAGAAAAGATATTTCCTTCATGATTCTTGTATTTTTATGTTGTCAACTGATGCATTAAACTGACAACCTTATCTTAAGTTTTTACTTGTTGTATAAGGGGCTGAGAACATGGCAAGTTATCAACTGAGTGTCATTCCTAAACTTTGGAAGTCTGTCAAACTTGCTTTTAATTCAAATGGTACTAAGAATTTGTGGGGCACAGGAACTATATTTATGTCATAGCAAAGTAAACCCTTCATTGTTTTGTTTCATGCCCTGTGAAACTGTGAAGGCCAGAAACACCATGCTCCAATAAGTAAGATTTTTTAATAGTAATTTTCCCATCATTGAGAAGTGTGTGTGTGTGTGTGCGCGCGCGTGCGCGCGTTTGTGTCCAACAATGACCATAATAGGATAAAGCTGGTGATGAATTGATTAGGCCAAGAGTCAGATACTTGGAACCTGATCCAGCATTTTTATGGATAAGTTTTTAAGACCTTCAAAATCATTATTTACATATTTGTACTCATCAGTTAATATTCTTGGGCAGGGTTTCTAATCATAATTCACAAGAATCATCTTTAAGTTGTATAAGAAGTTAGTTTTGTTTAAAATTGTGTACACTTTTAAACTCATAATAGACTTGTTGGATAGAAATGCTGTTTTGCGGTAAAGTCTTAAAGGTCAGGCAAATAATAAAAAATGTGATAAGATATGATAACAGTATGATGTGAAAAAGCACACCAAATTATAATAGTTAAACTCTCTGGGTATTTTTCAGCTTCCGGCTTTGTTATTCCTTACGTCTCGTGGACTGTTTATTGTGAGCTGCCACTCTAGTTTTGGTTACAGACCCCCTAAAGCTATTTAATTCCATACAATTATAAAGTCACATTATGCCCAATAATATTTGGACTTTCTCACTGCTCTATGAGAGAGTTTTAGGACATTTTGCTTAAGCAACATAATAAATATCTTTTTAATAAAGAACCTGGAAAAATTAACAGCACAACTTAAGCTACGAAGAGCCACAGTGTTATACTTAGCATGAGTTTAGCATTGGTTTGTGGCATAAATTAAAACACTATGCTAGAGAAGTACTTGGTAATAAAAGATAGAAAGGAAAGCAAACCAGGAAAACTCTCTTGGGAAGCCTGAGCCAGATGCTACAGATGTTTGCACTGCCAAATATTTCTACCTTTCTTCAATTTCATTGTCTGATCCATGAACAAAGGGCTATACCTGTGTCTTCTGTAATGTGTTAAAAGTGTGAATGATTTTCTTGGCCCATTGATGGTCACATGGTCTAGTAAAGATACCTACTAAAGCCTCCAAGTATTGTGTCCGAATTAGATACACCTCCACCAGTAGGATATGTTTCCTTGATATAATTTCTGAGAATTTTGACAGGAACACTTTTAATAATAAATTTGATCTCTGCCATTTTTAGTTTGAGTACAGCCATGATACACGGTCTTGATGAGATTAAATAAATGTAAACCACACAGAAAATAAAATTTCTATTACAATATGTTCCAAAAGGAGTGGGGAGTAGGAAGGGAAAATCAAGTGAAAATACTTTCTCAGAAGAGATTGGATCTAAGTAGGAAGGAAAAAATGCCACAGTTGGGACCAGAAATGGGGCCATATCTATGGAGCTCAGGCCTCACAAGCATAGCTCCCACTTCTGTACACTCAATTTTCATGTTTAGTCAAGGTATGGTAGAGGGAAACAATGCACAAGCACCCACACATTGCAAGTACTCACTAAAGGTCAGTTCTGAGGTTCACGCTGTGTCTCTGGGAACTCCAGCTCCTACTCTGAGCACTTGGCAGATGTCTCTAAGTCAGATATAAATCAGATCCTAGCAGAAAAGAAATTGTCCTCCTCTTCCTTCCTTCAGGAGAGGACAGTGAATTGTCATCACAGGCTACTTGAGGTGTGATGCCACAGTGGGCAAAATGTAATGGTGAACCTGCAAACAGGGAAACTTCTACAGTGTTCAGACAATGACGTTCCTCTTTTTAAGTGTTTTAAAAGGGATCTGTGTACTGAGTGGTGCTCTCCTCTGGACCCTGGGGTTAAGCACAGAGCACACTCCAACACCAATGCCGACACACAAACCAAATGCAAAGAGATCCTTTACTGAACAAGGCAAAGAGACAGGGTGGTTGAATTTTTTCCACATTTTTAATCATAATTTATTCTCATTACATGCCGATAGTAACCCCTCCACTCTTATTTTCCTCTTCCCACTTCCTCCCTTTTCTGCCCTATTCTCCTTCCTTAGGCCTCTGACCTGTGGGGGTCCTCCACCCCCACTGTCTGACCAGAGCCTATCAGGTCTCATCTGGATAGCCTGCAGTCCCTTCCTCTGTGTTCCCACAAGGCCTCTCCTCCAAGGGGCAGCGATCAAATTGCCAAAGTTCATCTCAGAGCCAGTCCCCGCTCTTCCCTCCCCTTCCTTCTCCATGTGGAGCATGAGCTGTCCATGGGCTACGTCTGAACAAGAGGTCTAGATACTGCAGGAAGAAAATCTGTACCTCCTGTTCAAGTGGGTGAATATTTCTGGAAGAAACAGCAGCAAATAGCTTTGCCAGTGTTATTTCTAAGAAGTAAAAAGGGGAGTCTGTTAGAATAAGCTAAGACATCTTGGTACGTTCTGATTAGGTATTTTAATTAGATTAGTCCAAATTATAAATTTTGTTTGCTGAATCTTGACGTATTGATTGTTGGACCCTAGTCATCAGTCTTGGGAGTGAGTTGGCAGACAAATAAGGGACTAGGCCTTGGGGTCTTCTCTTTAGGAACATAATCTAACAGTTTAGCAAGGGGAGAAAGGTAAGACGCAAAACCTCTTGGCGCCATATTTGACATGCCCAGACTTGTGTTTGCCATGCTTAGGCCTGCTAGAGCCCTCTGATGTTTATATTAGAAAATATATAAATAAGAAATGAATTCATTATTGGCATAATGAAATAAATTTATGCATGCTTTTTATATTCTCCTTATCTATATTTCACTTGGCAAATTACAAAAGAAAAACTTAAAAATTGTGTTATTTTCTTCCTCTTAAAGTTTTAGGGATATACAATGGCCTGGAGGGATGGATCAGTGTTTAGAGCCAACATTGCTCTTGCAGAGAACCCTAATTAGGCTCCTAGCACCCATGTTAGGTGGCTTGTAAATGCATGTGACTCCAGGTTCAGAGGACATGATGCCTTCTTCTGGCCTCTGAAGGCACTGTACTCACATTCACAGACATGCATATAAAAGTATGTACATACACATCTCTTTAAAATTAATAATGCTAAAGTGTTGGTGGAAAAGAGGTAGAAGGCTGACAATACAGTGCTAACGCTTTTACAAAGAACACGTGAGGTCCTTGGCTCACTAGCACTAGAAAAAAAAAGTATAAAAAACAAAAGTTTTGTGACATTTCTAGTAAAATGGAATAAAAACTATGCTTTCTATCATTAACTGTTTTCTAAAATTGAAGCACCAATGTTTGTAGACTAATATGCAAAGGAAAATTAGAGTAGACTTCAATCCTGAAAGGTCTGTTTTCCTATGACATGCCTTACAGAATATTCCATTATTTCCTCACATTGCATGTCTACTGGATGAAACAGAAAATAAATGGCGCTTTATGTAATTGGTAGGAGCTGAAACTGTTCATAACACCCTCGCATAGAATATACTCATACAGAGTGAAAATAGATTATTAAAGTAATTTTTTATTCATTAATTGTACTTCTGTGAATAGGACTTTGTTGAGTGAAAAGTGTGGCTCTTGGGGGAACACCACTGTAATGCAGAAGTTGGAGTGATATTTTGTAATGTGTATTTGACACTTTTTTCCCCCAAAGCACTATAAAGTCTAACTTCATAGAGCCAGCTTGGTAAGGAAAGACTTTATGACATTTGAATGTAAATTGTTCCTGTTTCTATGTAAATGTGCTTTGAAATTTTTTCATTTCCAGCTTGCAAGATTTTAATTTTGATTTCCTTTCCCCATTTAAAAATATACTAAGGAATTCTGCTAGCCTAGTGTAATGGCAGGGGTAGATTCTGTTCTAAAGTCCACGGTCCCACTAGGCCAGGGAGGCTGCTAGGTTGCCTGTGCCGGTCATGATTTCTCTCCTGTTGCATGGATTAAATCCAATTAGACAGTCGTTGTTTGGCATGAAGTGTGTCACTCATTGCAATGCTAGGCATATCTTGCCATACTAGTAATTATTGTGGTTCATAGGTGTGCAGCTGGGTATATCTGTTTAATTGTTTCACTTCTTTTGGCAATTTGTGCATTGTGCACTTGAGTGTGCGTGTGAGTGCATGTGTGTGTGTGTGCCTGTACACACACACACAACCAAGAACATAATAAAAGGAAAAGAGGCTATCAGCTTGGGGTTGGGAATGGAGCATGGGAGGGCTTGAGAAAAAGGAGAGTGAAAAGTGATATGCTTCTACTTCAGTTAAAGAGAAGTTAAAAATTAACAAAATGTACTACTCCTCATTTTAAATAGGCTTAAATTATATATAGCGGTTCCTGAAATATTAATTTTAGGGCTATTTTCTATGTAGGTAATCTTTCATTTTTACAAACAAAACAAATATCCCCAAGTGGTTGGTGAGTTTATGTTGCTATTCTCCATTCACTTTATAGGGAGTATGCACAACTGAGGCACACTAGTAAAGCAGTCGTTAACACCCACGCTGGAATTATTATAAATATCTTTTTTATTGTGCATGCTGGTAGTGGAATTAGAAATATTAGAGACGAGGAAAACAATTATTCCCTAGTCAAGACAGCACTTAGGTGATCTGTCTTTTTTAACATAACATATGCAAGTGGTCACTCGCATATCTATTTGGAACTTCCACTTTTACGTTGTCAGAGGAAGATGATTATGTTTCTTCCCTGTCTTTCCTCATTCACATGGCTGCCCAAGCCAAAATCCGAGAAGACAACTTGATTTCTGGGTTATCTGCTTCTCTAGGTCCAGTTCATCAGAGTGTATGGCTCACTCTCCCTTCACAACACATCTAACATCCCTGCCAACGCCACTGCCTACTCTCCTTAATATTAGAGTTTTATTTTGTTTTTGCCTGACAGGGAACAATGGTGCAGTTTTCTTGTGTGCTGTGTCATTCTTGATATTTATCTGCCTTGTGTAATGATCAAATTGATGTGGTTTATAATATACATCACCTCAAATGTTTACAATTTCTTTGCTTAAAAATGTAGAAGAAATTCACCCTCCTGGTTATTTTGATGTGTACGATATAATATTGTTAACCATTGTTATCCTATTGTTCAGTACACCAATAAAATTTATGGTAGAATTTTGTACCCACTAACCCATCTCTTCTCATCCGCTCTTTTCCTACCCTTGCTAATAGCTTCTTAACAGTGGTCTACTTCCGCTATTGTTCACTAACAAATGCTGGACAGCATAAATTACATTACCGTACTCTTTCACTCTGTCTACACTGTGTATCAACGTGAACTTCTACATCATGGTCTTTGCACCTCCTCTCACAACCATTTGCCATCTGATAAATAAATCATCTATAAAATTTTAGCATGTGTTGTTACAAAGAACATTTCAATTGTTTCCATAAATAGAAACGAGCTGTATTTTGTAATCAAAATGCATTAAAACCATGTATCAACAATAACAGCAAAACTTATTTCCTATCTATGCATAATATCATACCTCAAAAATTCAAAACCAACCTCCTTAGGCAAAGAGGATATAACAAAAAAATAGCAATTAAAATAGTATTGACAGTGTAGCTAAGGAGATAGCTCAGTAATTAAAACCCTTGCCTGACAAGTGTGGGAACTGGAAGTTCAGATGTCTAGAATGCATGTACGTGAGTGGGCCAGGAAGCCACTTCTAGTTACGGCTGTGGAAGACAGAAATAGCATGTTTTCAAACAAATTGGCTAGCAACACTAACCATGTGGATGAGTTCTGGGTTTGATTAAGAGATTCTGACTCAATGAAAAAAGTGGAAGAAGCATCACATGATTCCTGACCTCAGCAACCTTAGCATCTGCATGACCTTATGCCTCTATGTGCCCACACATACAAACATCCACAGTGCATACATACAAACTTGAAATACAGAAGGAACAACTATATTGATAATGAAGCTTCTACACATTTGTATCTGTTGTTATAATTAAGTGGTAAGCAGAATTCCAATTAGAGGTTAACAGAAACAATAGGATTAAAATACATGAATTAAGTTCTCCAAACGCTGGAAAAATATTCTCAAAGATGAAACATTATAAAATTAAAGTTAAAACACAGAAACATGTGACACAAAATGAGAAAAAAAATAATGACTTAAAGTAGGCATGCTTTCAAAACATCTGAAAAGTGACAGTGACATTAAGCAGAAATGCCACCAAGGTGGTAAGACACTCAGAAAAAGAGCACATCTGATATTTCCAGCCTGCTTTCTAGAACATTATTATGAATTTGAAAACTTATACAGAAGATAATGAAGGAAAACTGTTTTATAAACTTAATCCCACTGCAGACTAATTTTCATAGATAAAACAAAAAGAATCATCCCAGTAAAGAGCAAAGATTAAATGAATTAACTAGAGAAATCTGTCCTCCCAAGCTCATTCTCCATCTCTCAGTGTGTGTGTGTGTGTGTGTGTGTGTGTGTGTGTGTGTGTGTGTGTGTGTGTGTGCATTTGTACATGTGGCTATAGAGGCTAGACGAACAAGTCTGGTGTCCTATTTTGTCACTCTCTGCCTTCTTTTGAGACAGGGTTTCCTGCTTAGCCCAGAGTTGGTTAGTCACCCCCTCACAGCCTAGGCTTAGAGCTATGATCTTCCTGCCTCTGCCCACCACAGCTTTGAGGTTACAGTCACATACCTTTTACTCTCTGGACCCTCTCTTCATCCCAATGTCAACTTTTCAAAGACAAGATTATCTTAATACCATGAACTTTAGTCAGAAAACACAGTAAATGTCATATGAAATATTTTTAAATTTTAATTTATTGTAATTTATTCAGATTACATTTGGATCTTTATCCCCTCTACAATGTGCTTTGATGTAAGAATACAGTTTACACAAGCCAGTTCTCCTTTTACTATGTGGGTCATAAGGGCTGAATTTAAGCCCAGGCTTGTGTGTAAGTACCCTTACCCACTCAGCAATCTCACTGACAAAAATAGCAAAATTTTAATGGTGCAAGTGTAGTATTGATACCAAATTTACACCGACAGCTTGTAAAAATCTGTAGATACAGAGCTAATGAAAATAAATGTGTAAGAAAAAGTAAAATAGAGGCAAATGCTATGATAACTAGTACAAATAATATGTAGTGATTAAATGGTATTTGTACCAGGAGTAAAGTTATTCTTTATAATAGGATTATAGGATTTTATAGGATTTAATTCTATAGAATAATAGAATTAAAGGAAGGAACAGTTCACCACTTGAATAAACTACAAGAGAAAACTCTTTGTGATTATTTACATCAACAAAAAAAATACTTTGACAAATTTCAAGACACATACTTTCAATGACAGTCAGAAACAACAATTGCTGAAACCCATCATAGAAACACAGAAACACTGCGCTGAGGTTCAAAGTCAGAACCTACAGAAGAGTTCAACATTTAAGATTATTTTCTTGAAGGTGAGATCCAGATATCAAGCTAATTGGTTGGTTTGTCATTAAAATATTAATTCTGAGCTGGGCCTGGTGGCACACACCAGTAACATGAGAGCTTGGGAGGCTAAGGCAGGCCGACTGAGTTTGAGGACAGAATGAGGACAGGGTGGGTTTTGGGCCTGTCGGAATAAATATTTTTTAAATGAAAAGAAAAATGACAACAGTCTCTGCTCACATTAATATTTAAAATTAATAAAGTTTCAGTGTGAGCAAGTACTTTCTCCTAACTTGGTACAGTTAATTTGAAAGAACATGTAATATCCTTTTAAATTACATGAAATGTAGAAAGTACAAATAGCTAGGAGGGGAAAGATCCATGGGAGGACATCAGCTCAGCCAGAAACTGAAGCATCCTAAAGCCTTTGTAATTAAAACATGTGGTGCTGGCAAGTGAGCAGACAGGCAAGTGAAGAGAACAGATGGTCAGGTAGACTCAAGTACAAATAAAAATAAATGCTTAAGAAAGACAACACCTTTGTACTTATGTTAACTGTACAGGGACAATTGGGTGGGCACTTAAAGTACAAAATTAAATACATAATTCTTATCATATCCAAAATATGCATAAAGTGGTTTAGAAATGTACTAAAGATGAAATTACACATTATAGAAGAAAATAAAATAAACATATTCATTACTGGCATTTTAAACTTTCTAAATATTATTTAATCCTTAGAAGCCACTTAAAAGAAGATTGAAATATTCAATTACATGAAATAAGATTTTGAATAAAAGGCAACAAAATTAAACTGAGAGACAAGCAATAGATTAGGGAACATATCTGCATAAATTCAATTTATCCTTTATTTGTTTGTTTTCACATTTGTTTGATACAAGGTGTCACATAGCCTAGGATGGTTTCAAAATCACTAAGTAGCCAACTATGACTTAAAATTCCAAACACTCCCAACTCTGCCTCACAAGTACCTTGTAAAGCCATAGATGCAATATGACATGAAATTAGAGGACAGACTAGAGATAGGAAGGGAAGGATCAAAACAAAGGGGAGGGGAAGGAGAGTGAAGGAATGAGTGTGGTCTAAGCATGTGACATACTTGGAATAAATTGTATTTATGAACATGTGGCAACAAAAATTAAAGGAAAACTCCAAACAAATAATATAGTGCATTATATATATGACAACTGACATTAATTCAATATAATGTTAGATTAAAAAATAAAAATAATGGAGACAAATAAAGACTAGGGATATGAACAAAGATAATCTAGCTCAACATATGATAGGATCCTAGGTAAAGAAAGAGGAAGAAGATGCCAAAGTGGTGGCTTCAAACTGGGTAAAATGCCCTTCTATGAAAACCCTGATTCAACTCCAGTCCCTGTAACACGTGAAAAGATGCAGTGGTGCTCATCTGTAATTTGCCAAAGATATGATAAAGTGGGTGGCAGAGATAGGAGCATCAGCCAGAAGCATCTAATTGGAAAACATTATATACAAGCAAAAACTCACAACAACCAAACAAAAAGAATAAGATAAAAAAGTTCTCCAAACAATACAATATGGGGGGTGAGGAGAATCTCCAAAAATTCTGATTTTGTTTTGTGTTGGCTATCTACTGCTAGTAAATGGAGCTTACCCTTCAGTGCATTTTGTATGCCCAGTAAGACTTCCTTCAAGAAACTATTTTGTCCATTGCAGGCAATTTTCAGTTGGAGATAGCTCTGGTGCCATGAACACTGGACAGAAGGTATGAAGTCTCTAGTTAGGCACCAGTTCAACTTCTCTGTGTTCAATGACATATATAGATAACATCTTCAGCAATAGGGCCTTACTATCAGTTTGTGGAGAGTAATCAATAGTCACATCAATAACCTGAATTGTTTTGGGATTTCCATGGAGCCCTTTGAGGCAACAACTATATTAGATGTAGCCCATTTCTGGCAATTGGAGGTTTCATTTGGTGGCAAGAAATGTCTATTTTGTAGCAATGCCTCCCCTGTATTTTATTAATTCCATTTATATTTATTTCACATATGAATATATTTTAAGAGTATTTTGAAGTAGTAGTTTGTATATAACATCTTATATAACACAGTATGTTGGCTGTCCTTCCCCATATTCCCCCTATCACCCCCTCTTCTTACCCCTATCACCATTTAATTCTCCTGGTCCATCTCCTGCTTATTTCTGTTTAACTATGTATTCTATTTAAATTTTTTTTTTGAGATTCATCCTGCCCCGAGAGTTCCATACACTACATTTAACCTCTGTAATTACTCATATAGTAACATGACTATCAAAGGCTTAAAAGCTAATATCCACACATAAGAGAATACATATCACATTTATTTTGGGGGGGTCTTGGTTACCTCATCAGAAAAATATTTTCTAGTCTGTCTATTTACCTGTGAATTTTATGCTTTCATTTTCTTAACAGCTGGATGATACTCTACTGTGTAAATGTACGTTTTCATGATCCATTCATCTACTGATGGATATCTAGGTTGTATCCAAATTCTGGGTATTATGAGCAAAACAGAAATCAACATACTTGAGCAAGTATTTCTGTGACAGGAAGAGGAGTCCTTTGGGAATCAACCCAAGAGTGATACAGCTGGGTTTTGAGGTAGATCTATTTCCAGCTTCCTGAGGAATCACCACACTGATTTCTATAGTAACTATAGAAGTTTGTATACTTGCCAGCAATGGTTGAGCAGTATCCCCCTTCACTCCACATCTTTTCTATATGAGCTATGAGCTATAACTTGTTTTATTTATCTTGACCATTCTGACTTGTGTAAGATGAAATATCCAAGTAGTTTTGATTTGCATTTCCCAGATGACTAAGGATGTTGAATATTTCTTTCCCAAAGAATTATATCATAGCAATTACAAATACATGCTATTTATATATGCATTCTCTAGTAGTCTACAAGTATTTCATTCTGTGGTTTTAAGTTTTAGTATCAAAACATGTGTTATTCAAAGGAACAAAGAACTTTGTATAGCTCTGGAAGTAGACTACAAAAACTGGAGAGAATATCTAATGGTGATAAGTAGACTGATGACAAAGAGTCATCATCTCAGAAAACATGATGCTAGTAAAGGTACCACTTCCAATGTACATGTATAATATGCACATTTTTCACTAAAGATACAAGAAAACTATATTATTAAACTTATTTATGTTTATTCAATCAAATAAGTTGACCTAATGTTTTGGTTTCATAAGGACAACAAGAATATCCTCTTGACTTTTTGGTAACTTTATTTTCTATCATGCACTAGGTATCTCTTAATATTTTCTCAAAAAATCCACTAGGAGTATAACTGTGGATTGAAATAGCCTACAAGTCTGTACTTCAGCATTACTATTCAACTTTAGATGAAAAGTCTCCAACTTACAAAATATAATGCCTTTAGGGAGTCAAATTTCAGGAAAGTAAGACTTTATTTATTGTGTTTTGACCAACACAATAAACAACTTTTGGATCATATCATCTGTTCTCAGTGTTTGTTTTAATTTAAATCATCATATAGCATATTCAAAACTTCTAAGACTGTCAAGGCAATATATGGTTGCTGTTATAAATTACCATAACCAGATCACATAGAAAAAAACTTTGTCCTGTCTTACGATCTATGCATAGTGATAGTTTGGGTGCATTGCAGCAGGGGACCTGAACAGGAAGTGATCACATCTTCAACCACACAAAGAAAGCAGAATGAACCGCAAGTGGGGAGAGGATATAAAAAGTGAAAGTCCGCTACCAATGGCATATTTCATCTGACAAGTCCTCACATCCTAAAAATTCCATGCCCTGCCCAAACAGCTCAACCAACTGGGAACCTCACCCTATGGGAAACATTTCCATCCAAGTCACCAGCTATTGGTAATTTATGCTTTCATTTTACGTCACCTTTTATCTCAGTCTGTCATACCTCATTGCAAAGGAGCTGAACTCAACAGATGCTACAACACCGAGAGCCGAGAATTTGTAATGCTTATTTCAAGACCTTATATAGAATTAATAATTAATCTTTGCAGTAAGTATAAAGCCATTCATCATTATTCTGTTTTACTAATGAAGAAAACAAGGCACAGATCATTAAGCAATTTATTCAATACCATACACTCTGGGCCCAGTACCACGTTGAGACCAGAGCCCACCCAGGCATAACCTGGAGGAACTCAGGCCCCTAACTAGTTCTGTTTAGCACCTGATCTGTTACAGCCTGGCAGCAGAAATGCCTGATAGTCTACGTGGACATCCTTGCCAAAGTCCTCATGGCACAGATCCTCTGAGGCACTTTTCAGTAGAAGAATATTAACTCTGAAGAAGTGAAACTCTTTCGAGATGGCAAGTGTATTTGTTAAAATGCTCGTATGTGTAGAGGGTACTAGGCACGCTTGTCTTGTGAACTTTTCATGTTCTTCGAGTAAAATCATAAAAGGTATATAGTATGCGAAAGTCAGTGCAAATTATGTCATCATTTTGAAGCATGACATTTTTTAAAAAAAATAGGCTAGACCAAAGTTTACTGAAATGGCAACCAGTTTTTATAGTGAGGAAAGTGAAGCAATGCCCAAGGTTATTTCCCGACTCTCTCTCCTCCCCTCCCCACTTGCTTTCTCCCTCCCTCTCACACATATTTCACTTTCTAAGTGTAAAACCTTGAAAACATTATCTTGTTACTAATACATGCCTGATGCCACCACTTGCTCTGCTAAAGATATATCAGCCTCAACTAGTAAAAGTTCAGTTTTAAATATATATATATATATATATATATATATATATATATATATATATATATATATATATATATATAATCCATGGACTCACACGTAATACACTGTTTGCTTATATTTTTTCTTTTAAAATACAGAAAAGAAGAATATTTATAAAACAAACAAACAAACAAAAAAGTACGACCTAAATGCTTATGTAGTGGTTTGTTTAGTAGCTTAGTAGTAAAAGTGAAGTTTTAGGCAATGTCTTAATGATGTCAAGCAAAGGGCAAATGGATATCCTGTATGTTGACATTAGTTCTGAAATTTAAATCATACAATAGCCTTTTGTACCATACACACATACTCATTGTACTCAAATATGTTATAAAATATATGTGCAAAATATGCAAAATTAGACCTTAAGATCTTAAATTATGTAGAAATACATTACAGTACAAGAGTCTCCCTGAAATAGTAATATTTCCATGACATGTGATTAGAATCATCTTAAATTCTTTAAAAAAAGGAATTGTGGGGCTGGCATTTTAAGAGTGTATGATATTATAGCCTTACTAACTAGTCAGGAAAATGTGAATCTAATTGTTTCATAAACAAAGGTCTGAAAATAGTAACCAAATAAACATTCAACCAAAGAGAAATAAAACGTCTTTCTTTTTTATTTTAGATTTTTTAAAATTAATTTATTCTTGTTACATCTCAATGGTTATCCCATCCCTTGTCTCCTCCCATTCTTCCTTCCCTCCCATTTTCCCCTTATTCCCCTTCCCTATGACTGTTCCTGAGGGGGATTACCTCCCCCTGTATATGCTCATAGGGTATCAAGTCTCTTCTTGGTAACCTGCCGTCCTTCCTCTGAGTGCCACCAGGCTTCTTTCTTGAACAAATTAACTTGTACCTCCAGAAAGCAGAATTATTTTTGTCTTTCTATTTCTAAATTTATTCATTTTTTATTATATTATTGTGTTACATATGTATGCATGCATTTATGTATGTATGCATGCATGCATGTGGGAATCACATGAGTACCCACAATGGCCAGAAGAAAGCATTAGAACCCCTGGAACTGGAGTTACAGTTGGTTGTGAGATACAAAAGCAGGTACAGGGGGGCGGGGCGTTCTCTAGCTTCTTCAAGAGCAACAAAGCTCTTTACCAAGTGATCTCTCCAGGCCCTAATTTGTTTTCCTTTGTGCTAGTGTAGATGCCTTTATTCGGTACGTTTTCTTGCATAAACTTTGTGGTGAATGCCTGCACTGTAGAGCGATAAGTAAACTATTTAAAAAATGTTGCTTGCTCAGATTGCCAAAAGAACTATTGGGTAATTTTTTTTCTCTTCTCTCTCCCCGACTCTCTGATTTCGGTGATTGAACCCAGGGTGCCACATGTGCTAAAGGAACCTTAGCATCCTTCTACAGGGCCAAATAATGGACCATCTCAACAGCATCTCAGTGTGATCATCCAAGGGATGCCCGAGTCATGTCTGTTAAAATGGTTGCAATCCCTTTGCTGTAAATGATGCTTCAAAAATGTAATATAAAATTATATTAAGGCTCATGAATTAAAGACTGTATATTAAATATGAAAAACATCCTAAATTAGTACTGTGTTGGTTAATAAATTGGTTAAATATATCTTATTCTAAAAAAGTCTTCACCAGACAGATTAAAAACATCACTTTTAATGTGTTTGTTTGTTGTCCTAAATAACTGTCTTATGGATGTTAAGTAAAAAACAAAACAAAACAAAACAAAACTACAAGACTTCTTATTAATGTTCAGCGCACCAAGACTGCCAACTGGCGTTTGATAGAAGACTGCCTACATTCTGAGTCATTGACGGGACATGGACACCGTGGTTAAGCATTTTAAGTGTATACTCAAAAAGTTATAGCCTGTGCTACTGGCCCTTTAAACAAAGTTCATGCCACATGACAGGAATAACTGATGATTTCCAAATTGCAGCATGCAATGGGTCTCCTACATATTTGGCTTGGTGTCCTTGGAGTGATTTTCAGCATCATTAAGCAGAAAGTACATCATTTCCCGAGTAACAAGGAATGGAACACATACAGAGATTGACTTGGCATCTGTTAAATAAACTTTCTGTTTTAGATTTGTAGAATTTACATAACACTGGAACAAAACAATACCCTGCAAACATATTTGTACTGTCAGTTCAATTTCCCTACAGTGACACTCTGCAGTCAGTCCTGCCAAGATTTATCTGGCTGTTAAGTTTTATGACATGATTTTTTTATAGTGCTGCAGATCATTGCCAGGGCCTCAAGCATGCTATCTACGGGCTCTACCATTGAGCTACACCCTCAGACTAAGTAGGTTTTTGATATAAAATTGCCTTCTGTTTGACTATGCTACAAACTGGAAGACTACATACAACTTGAAAAAAACTGTTTCTAAATTGCTTTGGTGAGAAATTTTAAACTACACCTCTCTTCTTCCAAAATTAAATTCTATTTTAATCATGCAAAACTACTATGATTTATATATGCATGTAATTATGTGTTATATTATAATTACATATAAAGGCTTCAATAGAATTTCCTTTGAAAGTCCAATTGCAGAGATGTATTTAAATGCTTTCTCTGTATTTTACAATGTGTGCTAACATAATTTTAACCTAATGTCATGCTATGATAAAAGCATTCACTGTACATACAAAAAGATCTTCAGTAATTCAGAAATAGAGAAGTAAAATTGAAATATTATAGACCATAGTAATAAAATGTTTATAAATGTAAAATTTTAATTTTGTTCTTTGTATATCAACAATGTAAATAAACACTATCCCCAAAAGTTCTGTACTATTTAGATGCTTTTCTCATATATATTTTTATATTATGTATTACAAAATATTTATATATAAAATCATATTATGTATGATAAAACTATAAAGTACTCCCAAATATAAAAAATAAAACACATTCATTGTTTAGATATCTTAAGTCTACAATCAGAAGTGATATTCTCATATACTCCAAGATAAAAGAATACACTATATTTTGTACTTATAGAATTAGGTAAACAACAAAAACAAGCAAATCATAATTTAAATTTATAATGAGTTTATAAAATACTATGTTAAGACTTAATAGATTTGAAAACCTAGATAAATAAACAAACAAATAGGTAGATAGATAGATAGATAGATAGATAGATAGATAGATAGACAGACAGACAGACAGACAGACCACACACTGGTCTATTAGCCTAGCAAAAGTTGGGAGGCTGAGGTAAAAGGACCCTGAGTAATAGGCAAGCCTGAACTACATACTTAAAACTTGAATTTCTAAAGCTGGAGATATTCTTGTTACAAAGAAGAGAAATAAATGATAAAATAAACATTCTAGCATAGTTAGTGTAGAATTAGTTTCATAAAAAATACCTTTTCAGAATCATTATATTTATCTTTCAATTTGACATCATCCTTATCCAATATAAATTAATTTTAAAAGCCACTTATTTTTACTGATTTATCAACAATGCTGGCTCTTAACAAAGTGATTTAAATGCTTAAAACTGAAATGTAGGGCCACCATTGAGAAATTCTGTATGTTTGGGAATTGTGTTGTCCTCAGTATATGGAGTACCTTAAGACAGCCATGACTTGGTTTAAGAAGCAAGGCTAGGTTTAGCTGCCCCCTGACACCTCTGCCTCACACACTTGTGTAGTGTAGCAGCCTACAGAGTTTAGCATTTCAGATGAACAGAATTTTCTCACACATATGAAATTGTGTCCTTACTCACCACAAAATAATTTTATATTTCAGTTTAACTGGATCTGAACCAATGAGGTCCTGGGGAATTATTAGGTCATGACAAAGCAATAATCTTGGGTAAAACTGAAAAGTTCATAAAAAATTTGATGTCATTCACTCAAGTATCATCAGTGTATTTTATTTGTACTTTAGGGACTTTGTGACAAAGTTTAGCTATTTAAAAAATGTCAAGATACAATGTAATTCTGCTAATTTGCTCCTTTTTTTTTAGTGTTACTGCTCTAATTAACATACTGTCAACCAACATGCAGGCTTTAATGAAATTATACATTATATACAACTATTTATATAATATAACTAAATGTGATATAGTTATATTATGAAGGTATGGCCATCTAATAACTATGTATATAATTATATGTATATATTAGATGGCCATATCTTCCTTGACATATAGAATCATTCACTGAGTGCACCAATGAAATTATTTAAATATTTGTCCCTTATATCAGATTACTATTTTAGGTTAAATGTGTTGTATCACATCTGTTAACACATGTAACATAAAGAAGCACCTATTGGAGGAAAGGAACAGTAAAAATTGTACCAAATACAGGTGGACACAGGGTAAAACAACATCAAAAATAGATTTCCTTTTTGGGCAGATCAATTCTCTTGAAAAAATTATTATAATTTATTCAAATTACATTCTGAAGGTTATCCCCTCACTTGTATCTTCCCATTCCCACCCTGTCTCACTTTTCCACCCTATTCCCCTCCCCTAGACCTCTGACAGAAGGGGACCTTCTCCCCCACCATATGACACCACCCCTATCAGGTCTCATCCAGATAGCCTGCATCCCCTTCCTCTGTGTGTTGTTGAGCCTCCCCACCAAGGGGAAATGATCAAATTAGGGTACCAGAATTCATGTTAGAGGCAGTCCTTACTCTCCGCACAACCGTGGAGATGTGCTATCCATTGGCTAGATCTGAATAGAGGATCTAGGTTTACTGCATGCACTGTCTTTGGTTGGTACAGCAGTTTGTGCAGGCTCCCCTAGGTCCAGATCTGCCAGCCTTGATAGTCTTCTTATTGATTATCTGAATGCTCTGGGTCCTTCTATCTCCCCATTCTTCCATACCACTATTGTCTGGAGTCCAGCAATGATTCCAAGCATCTATCCTGATCCCCCACTGAGTGGAGACTCTCTGAGGATATCTATGTTGGGCTAATATCCAATTATAAATGAGTATATACCATGTGTGTTTTTCTGGGTCTGGATTATCTTATTTAGGATGATCATCCATTTGCCTGCAAAATTCAAGACTTCTATGTTTTCAATAGCTAAGTAGTATTCCATTGTGTAAATGCACCAGAGTTTCTTTATCCATTCTTTGCTTTAGGGACATTTAGGTTGTTTCCAGATTCTGACTATAATGAATAAGTCTGCTATGAACATGGTTGAGCAAAGGTCCTTGTTGTGTGGTAGAGCATCATTTGGGTATATGCCCAGGAGTGGTACAGTTGGGTCTTGAGGTAGCACTATTGCCAATTTTCTGAGAAAGGGCTATATTAATTTCTGAAATGGTTATAAAGTTTGCACCAGCAATGGAGGAGTGTTCCCTTTTGTCCACATCCTTCCCAGCATGTGCTGTCACTTGAGATTTTTATCTTAACCATTCTGATGGGTATAAGAATGAAACTCAGAGTAGTTTTGATTTGCATTTCCATGATGACTACTGTCATTAAGTATCTCTTTAAGTATTTCTCAGCCATTCATTTTTGATGATTGTTGAAATATATATATATATATATAGATATATATATATATATCTTAGAGGCAGAAGCCATTCCATCCTAGGTTGAAAAAGAAGCAAAGGAAAAAATTTAATCATCAACAAAATGCTCACTGGGATCAGTAGTTGCCTCAGAGAAAAACATGAATGACTTGGAAGTCTAGGCTTCCATCTCTCACAAAGAATGGATGACACACCAGATCTCAGGAACAGGGCCAGCAACAATTCAGAGTAAATGCTTTTCATTGGCATATTTTTATATGATGAATATCACCTGAGGGTACCAACTTCATTTTATAGAATGAAAATTCTGACATACATATTATTGATTGCTAATCAGTATGGAACATATATAGTAAAGTCAAGGCTAGGAATGAAGTTTACTTGGTGGAGTATTTGCCTAACATATTCAAAGTTCTACATTCAGCAGAGTACCCCATAAACCAGTTGTGGTGACACACATCTGTAATCTTAGCACTCTGGGGATAGGTGGAGACAGAAGTTCAAGGTCACCATAAGAGGTACATGAGCTACATGAGAATTGCCTTGTGGTATGGAGGAGTGGGAAGAAGAGGAGGAGAAGAAAGGGCCGAGGAAGATGGGAAGCAGAAGAGGGTAGAGGGTGGGAAAAGGGGAATGAAGGTGGTGGAGAAAAAAGGAGCTGCCAAATGAAGAAGAAGGATAAAGAGGAGGAGGAGGAAGAGGAGGAGGAGGAGGAAGAGGAGGAGGAAGAGGAAGAAGAAGAGGAGGAGGAGGAAGAGACCAGATATTAGTCATAAACTATTTCTCACATTGCTGTTTCGGTTCTGTTTGGCCAGTTTCTGTGGGTGGCTTTTCTTTGTGAAGCAAGGAGCTAAGATGGTGGGAGGTATGCAAGTTGGCATTGTGGCAGCAAGAAAATTCAATATTATTTCTGTTCTCCACAAGTTATTCTTTGTGAGCTTCAATAGGTTACTGATTTAAAATGAATAAGTTGTTTATCTTTTCTGAGGCCAGTGATTCTCACAAATCATTTTGCATTAAAATTTGGACCTGCTTCCCAACTAAATAGAAAGTTCCTTTAAAAATTCTTATATTTTTATTTTGTAAACTCCTACTCCAGATTGTACGAGTCTTGTTTGAAAAGTTTGGTAAAATCAAGTGTCACTGAATATATGAATCCAGACACTGAGTCCACTATCAAACATCACATGTAGTATCCGGTGAGCACATTTGCACATGAGGTCAGCTGTCAATCTTTAAAAAAAGAAAAAAGTAACACAACGAAAGTACTACAATCTTCTCTTACGATTAGAGACAGCCTTTATCTCAAAAAGTACTTTCTTTCACTATACTCAAAGGTACTCTTTTATCTTATGACATTAATTAACAAGGTTTCAAATGTGGAGAATGTTTCCTAAGACACTTCATCTAACTTCAAATATTTAAAAAATAAGCGTATCGCTATTACACTCAAACTCTGAAACTCTAAACCGTTACTAGTTACCATTTGCTTTTGTATTGCTCTTCATAGGCCACTAGGGTGATGATAAAGAGGATGTGAAGCAGTGTGTGGTTTGAATTTATGTGATTCCACTCAACTTTGGCAAGCTTGTTTGGGTTTGAGTTTGCTTTCTGATTTGTGTTATGAAAGAATACTATAGGTTTGGGAGAACTTTGAGAACGATTATAAATTTCTTGCAAAAAATGTTTAATGAAATTTACTCAAATTTAGCATTACTAATGTGTAAAAAATGGAAATGCAGTCTTATTAGAACATAATAAAAATTATAATTGATTTATGAATGCAATGAATGTACAAATTTATGTGAGTTGTCCAATTACAAGTTTAACTAGAGAATAACTTCATAGCTTGAAGCACATATAATTGATCATCAAAATGTGTGTTTTCATGCCAATGACTTTTATGACAAAAAAAAATACTGCCTGTCAGCAATTCATTTACTCTAGAAGGATCTGCACATGAAATCTAGACTTTCTGTTTGTTTGTATAGCCATGAGGTTGCACAATGAGCATTTACCTTTTCAAATTATTCTACTGTAATCTATAAATACTGAAGGTAACTTATGAACAGTCCTACGCAGCAGTAAATCCCGTGACTGTGCTAAAATGATTGCTCCAGCAGGATAGATAGCTCCACAAGTGCAATGAAACATTAATATCTGAGGTGACATCCAATAGCTTTCTGGGTGGGCTTAATGCCCACTCAATAGGACAAAACTAGCCAGGAACCTATGGATGGGAAGGTTATAGAGCACAGGTAAGGATTTTGTGAAAATGATAGCAGAGGTCACCTGACTTCTATATATATATCCTTATACCCATAGATAAATACTGTTTTCTTCCTTCATCTTTTTCAGCATTTGGAAGCTATTTTAGAGATGCACAATTATCCAAAGTGCCAAGAATAAGTGATTTCAGAGTACCCATCCTCCCATGGAACATCTGTAATACAAACTCTATAGCCAAGTCTCTACATAAATCATGTAAAAAGGGAACAGGAAGATTTTTAAGAGCTAGCAGAACATGAGAACTGCTATAAAATAATGTCTTCTGATCAGGACAAAAACGCTGTACCCGTCAAAAGCTCTTAACAATGTGGTTAACTGAACAAGGCCACTCTGGTAAACATTCCAGAATGAATAAGGCAGTCCATGATTAGTGAGGCAGAGGTTGCCAATGCCCAAGTGGTCAGCTTTACACACAAGTACATATGAAAACACTAATATAACTCAGTAGGAATACATACACATACAGATAGATATGTATGTGTATGTATGTATGTATGTATGTATGTATTTATGAATGGATGGATAATGTTTATGGAAGAAGAAAACGTACATTTGAGAGGGAATCAGGAGGAGTTGGAAGGGAGAATGAAAAACGGATGTGATAAACCTTGTACTACTGTATGAGATTCTTAATGAAAGCAATTTAAAAATAATGTAAGCTGGGTAGAATGTGAAAAAGGAGCTTACAATTTACTGTAAGAAGGTGGGCTGAAAGAAAAAGCAACAAGTCAATATAAATCCTCAGAGTGATGTAAAAGAAAGTGCATTGTTGGGCAGACAAAGTGTATGATGTTACTGGAAGGAATCTCTGGTTAAGAAACACCACACACCGAATAAGTAAACAAAGTGAGACCAAATAAAAAGACAGAGAAAGCATTTTCCTGACCATGGAACTGCAAGGACAGTTGCTGCAAGGTAAACTGAGTTTGGCCTAACCATGCCTGGAAAGATCTATGTTCCGGTTACACCAGTGAGTGGGTCACAGGAAAACATGCATTTGAGCAAATAATCTGCTTAACAAATGAGCAAATGATTTAGACATTTCTCAAAAGAAGATATATAAATGCCCAAAATGTTTATTAAAATGTTCAGCATCACTAATATACAAAATGTGGAGCATGTATGAGGTTTTCAAAGAACTATTGAACTAACTTAATAAAAAATTACTTTTTGTCTTGTTTTGTTTTTTTGAGTCAGGGTTTCTCTATGTAGCTGTGGCTGTCCTGGAACTTGCTCTGTAGACCAAGCTGACTCTGAACTTAGAGATCTGACATCTTCTACCTCACAAGTACTGGGATTACAGGTATGTGTCACACTGCTGAGGTAAAAGTTACTTTAAAAATTATTAAACAATATTCATATTTTGCTAATAAAAATGAAATACACAATATCATAGTGATTCCTACTCAAGATGCATTTACAATTCTACTGAAATAAGAAATAGTATTTGGCCATACAATTATATAAAGGCTACAAAATTATAATTTATAACTGTCATAACCTATGTCTATAGCACACTTTAATAGTATTTGGTGCAAAGGAGAAGACAATTTTCTTAAAAGAAAAGAAATGAAGATGAGAGAGGAGAATATGAAAGCACTGATAAGAATGAGGAAAGTGAAGGTCTCATACAGTCTCCGCAGTGGAAATCCACACAATCATAGTGAAAAATATTTAGAGATTTGTCAACTGATAGATGATCCAGTAATATCGTTTATAAGTATTTTTCTAAAGGAAACAAAATCAATTAAAGGGACATCCATACTGACAGAATTATTGCATCACTGTTCATAATAGCTAGTAAATATAATTACTTGAGTCATTCACAGACCTAGTCAGGCTTGGTTGCTGTTTTAAAGAAAGAAGCCATCAGAACTGGCTGGATAATTCAGTGGTTGAACATCTTTCTATCCAACCTGAGTCCCTGTGTACTTTCAGCACCTAAAATAATGAGTGTCTCACATTTATACATATATTGGCATTTGCCCTTGTGTTGGTGCATGCACACACACACACACACACACACACACACACACACGTATGAAAAAAAGATGAGGACCACCTATGTAAGTCTTGATAGAACAGTAAATACACTCTGTTCTAATTGAATGGGAAAATAGCAGAGGTTCAAAGGTGAAGAACTTGCCACTTCACTTCTGTCTTAGTTAGGGTTCATACTGCAGTGTTACAACACCATGACCTAAAGAAAATTGGCTTACACTTCCACCAGTGAGGCATGGTGGCCCAAGACTGTAATCCCAGCACTTTGAAGGCAGAGGCAAGAGAATCTCTGTGAGTTCGACAACAGCCTGATCTACAAAGCAAGTCCAAGACAGGCAGACAGGACCCTGCCTCAAAACAAAACCCCCAAAAAGAAACAAGTAAAAAAAACAACAATAACAAAACTAAATTCCTCTACTTCCTCATCACAGCCCATCACCAAAGGAAGTGAGGGCAGAAACTCAAGGCAGGAGCTTGAATCATGAGCTCAATCAAGTGGAGGCTGTGGATGAGTGCTACTTATGGGTTTACTCTCCACGGTTCACTTAGTTTGTCTTATACAACCCAATATGAACTTCGCAGGTGTGGCACCACCCACGGTGGACTGAGTCCTCCTACATCAATCAAGAAAATGCCTGACAGGCTTGGCCAGAGGCCAACCTGGTGGGCACATTTTATCACTTGAGATTCCCTCTTTTCAGAAGTCCTCAGTGAATCTTCTTTTCAGTGAGTGTTAACAGAATAACCTGGCAATTTTCATCACATCACAAAATCCTTGACCTTCCACAACATGAAAGTCACAAACTTTTCCAAATCTTACCAAGCAAAACTTTCCTTAATGTGTTGTTTTCTACATTTAAACTCTTCTGGTCATGATTCTCCCAAATATTTTTCTTTCCATATTCTGAACCTTTCCCTTCACTCATTGCCAAAACTACACCATCCTTTATTTTATTTCTCAAAAAAAAATTCCATTTTGACTGTATCCAAAACATCTGTGTAATTTCACAGAAAAAGTCTTGATAAAGCTGTTTTGTCATTTAGCAGTTATTTGATACAACATAGAGTGTAGGTTTTAGATTATGGTACACGGAAACAAATGAACATTTTCTGATATCATTCACCATGGCTTTAGTATCCTCTCCCCCACCTCATCAGTAACAAACATCTGACACTTAACAGATAACATTAAATGGCATTTTTAAATCAGTGAAATAATGGATTTAGGGTCAAGATATGCTTGTCTACTGAAATTTTTGTGTTCTGTATTTCAAAGCCATGAGTGTCTTTCTGGTGCTGATGTTTGACCTGGAGTACCTATCATCAAGAAACAAAAGTTCTTAATCTGGTAATGGGACTTTGCCAGTGGCCTTGAACTCACTGGCATCATAACTTGTTTTCCACAAGTACTGGAGACATCACTGTTTTTCTCTAGGGAAGAACAACATCCATGAACGGATCTATTAATTTTCTGAGATAATTTCACCTCAGGCTCAAGAATTCTCTAAATAAGTGGGATGAGTTCATTTTCCTTCAGGATATCTGTTTGGAACACAAGCACCCTTAGCTACAACTTAAAAAAAATAAATCAGCATGGCCTTTGCTAGCATTTTTCATCAAGCTTAAGTCAATGCAATAGATTTATTTAGCTTACTTTGCTTCAAAAATAAACTACAAGAAAGTCTTCAGCATTGACGGCTCTATTTCTCATAGAGTACAAAGAAAATCAATTTTTCTGGGATACTGAATAAAGATCTGAATATGCAAGATGTCTGGAAGTAAAGTTGAGCTGACAGTAGCCCACTATCTCATTTTTATTTCTCTGACAGCTGCCCAAGACTGGAACAGTCACCTGGGGACACTATAGTCACATTTGGACATCATATAAAGAATGCTATTCTCTTAAATAACAATCTGAAGTCAAGAATGTGTTAAGAATAGACCTTGGGTTGGGAGGGTGATGTCTCAGGACAAGTTGCACTGTTTACTACAGCTGCTTCTATTAGTGAAAGTTAACAATCACCTTGAAACTCATGAATTCATACACACTTCAATATCCTGCTTTACTTTTCTATAGTTTGAGCCAGTTCTTTTAAAAAAGATAATCAATAAATTAAATATGGTTGAAGAGATTAAGTTTATAAGACTTTTACTGAGACATGTCTTATTCTTTACTATATTGTTTGCACATGCAAATGAATGAAAGAGAAATTACTTTGTCCATCTCTAAGTAGACACTAATATTTTCTTCAAGTATACAGCAAGAAAAAAGGTGGTGAATGATTTAAAAGTTTTAAAAGTAGAGCTTTTTTTGTTATTCCATTTCTTTGGTGTTCAGTTTCCTTAGACTTTATAAAGAAAATTATTCGAAGTGGGATGAACATTGTCCTTTCTTACTACAACTCAACATCTCCACCCAGATGTAAAATTCACATTTATAAGAATGCACAGCCAAGAGAACTTCATAAACAGCTTAATAACAGGGGAGTGTTTTTTTTTTCATTTAAGATATGTGGGTTTACTGTCTCTTAATACTGTACTTAGTACTTAATACTGTAACACACCGAACATTGAGATGCAAATTTTAACATAGAAATATTTCTGTTGCTGTTTCCATGATTTAAGCAGAAAAACTTTCTACATCTATGTCAAACTTACACATACATTCTCATAATTAGAGTTAGTAGTATAATTCATATCAAAAAATCTGGAAGACTGGTGAAGATTTAAACTGAAAAACAAAAACATTGTACAAGCAATCACCACATTCAGGGGATTTAGGGATGAATGACAGAGTAAATGTCTCGCTTCAGGGTTCTTTCTCAAATACTTGACACACCTCACAAAAGAACAACCATCTTCTCTAAATACATAGAATGGCTTACATATTTTAATGAAGACTTAAACAAGCAAAGTAATATCTATCCTGAGTCTTGGTGCTAATAGTTTCTTAACAGAGATTTTTTTCTTTTTTTTTTTTTTTTACTTTTTACTGATTTTTTGTGAGTTTCACATCATGCACCCGAGTCTCACTCACCTCTCCATGCCCTCATATCTGCCCTTCACCCTTGCAACCTCCCTCCCCCCAAAAAACCTAAAACACAAAAGAAGCAACAATAGCAAAAATAAAATCAATGCATAGAAAACATCTCATGGTGGAAGCTGTAGTGGTCCACAGCTTATCCCTCCATCCACACATCTTCACTTGCAAGTGTTCATTGCAGTGGTTCATTGGTCTGCTTTGAGATCTCTAGCTTCTGTGACACCGTCAATATTAGATTCTCATCGGGACTCCTCTCGGCTATCCTGTTATTGCATTGTGCAATGGAGATGCTGCAGCTTTGCAACAGCGGAACTGGACCTTTCCCATGTGTTGCTGTGCACGGTGTGAAAGTGTGTCTCTGTATATTCAGCGGTTAGTACTGGCAGGCAGAGAGCTGAGTACTAGCCTGAGCGTGGTATTGTTATTCTTATGGTTCATCACTGGCCTCACATTTTACAAACTTTCATCATCCTTACTCATCTATTGGCTAAAATAAAGATCTATTGGTCAGTGTCTGGAAAGGAAAAGAGAGGCAGAACTTCCACACAGAGATAGTGTGTCTGGGAGGAAGAAACCAGGCACAGATTTGCCAGGGATGTGGAAAGGGCAGACATATCCAAGCTGAGCAGAGAGGTAAAGGCCTAGCCAAATGGTGGGGTGTGGGGCAGAATAGTTAGGATAAGTTAGATGAGCTGGCTGAGAGTTGGCCCAGTTATAGGCCTAAGGTTTTAAATATTAATAAGTCTCCATGTCTTTATTAAAAACTGCTGGTGGGTCTGGAAGTGCTGTTATACATGTGTCCCAGCCATTTGCAGATGATATCCATTTTGTTGTGGGACCAATTCAAAGGCCTGGATCTGGCCTGCATGGTAGCTGAGCTGGTCAGGCTATACTGGCTTTCCCTTGTCTGTACTACCAAGGCCAGATCTCCAGCACTGCTCTGGCTAGGCCACCCAGTGCCACCATCAGCAGGTGGCAGAATCAGCTCTCCTGCTGTCACGCCCTCAGAGCCAACTCACCTGCTCCCACCCCTCCCATAGCCAGATCTACTGTGCTGCCCAGTCAAGGTTCGGGGAGGTGCAAATCCTGCTCCCTTGAGTGCGACAGCTAGTGAGGGTACAGGGATAGCTCCCCTGCTCTCATGACTCTCAAGTCAGCTCTCCTGGCTATTGTAGGTGGCTAGGGTATGGAGGCGGAGAGCATCACCCCTGAAACCATGCCACCTCATGCCAGGTTAGTCACAGGGACAGCTCTCCCTAAGGACTGGCTCACCTGTGCCCTCTCCACCAGGCAAGGTTCAGGGCCTGCACTTCTGTGTGCTGCAGCCAGTGAGAGGCAGGGGAGGCTCACCTGTTTAAATCAACTCAACTGCCTCACTTGGCAAGAGGCAAGAAGACAGGAAGCATCTCCCCCTACTCAGGCCACCTCATGGCAAAGGAGTGGCAGAGCCATCTCTCCCATGCTCTCACCCATGAGCCAGTTGATCTGCTCCACCTCCATGAGGGCCAGCTCTACTGTGCTTCCCAGACAAAATGCAGGGCCTGCTTTGCTCTCCTCGGTGCTGCAGCTGACAAGGGGCAGGGCAAGGTTTCCTGGGTCCAGCTGTCCTGACTGCCTCAAGTGGTGAGGGGGCAAGGCGTCATACCCACTGCCATGCCACATCATAGCAGACAAGTGGCACAGTTATCTCTCTTGAGTTCTCTCCCTCAAGACTGACTCTGCGGCACCCTTGTTAGACCAGCTCTTCTGTGCTCTTCCTAGTGCTATAGTGGTGAGTGGTGGTGATAGCTCTCCTCTCCTGACCCTGTGGACAGGTTTCCCAACTGCCAGAGGTGGCGAGGTACAGGAAGGAGAATTACCTCAGCATCTGTGCCACTGCATGGCAGATAAGTGGCAGGTTAAGCTCTCTCACATTCATACCCTTGGGGCTGGCTTACCCACCAGAACCAGCTCCACTGTGCTTCCTGGATGAGGGGCAGGGCTTGATCTCCAGAGTGCTTCCAGTGGTGAGAGATGGGGCCAGCTCATAGTGGGAATTCACACTCCAACTTTAATTTTTGGTTACCTTTAACTCTTCTTACTAGAATATCATAAAACATGTGTATTGCCATCACATTTACTGATATTTTATTCTAATTTTATTAAAATAAGGTTTTCAGTCATTGCTAACATTTTGAATAGTGCTGGTATGCAACAATGCCTCCTATAGGGCCCAGCTATTTGAAGTTGTTGATAAACCAACCAAGTCATATTAACACAGCCAATCTGAAACATTTGAAAATAAAAGGAATTTGTCAATAGCAGGGAGCATGGTAAAGAGGAACATTAATTTTATTTCAAACTTGTGTGATGAATTGACTAACCTATTTAATGTCATATAATTATCTTCCTGAATCTTGGGACAAATTTTCATTTAGCTTACACTCTTGTCTTCTATTTATGTGGCATTTATTTTCCCATGCATTCATTTTTTGGTTATGATGATCTGAAAAAACAAATTGAGTTTACTAGAGGCAACATAATTGGCTGTTGTATTTTTATCCCTTTACTTTACATCTTTGGGTATATATTTTTACCTATTTGTACATTTTACCTAAATGTAATTATTAATAATTCTGGTAAAATAACACTTATTTTATTTTGTTCATTTATTTTTAGCAATTTTGTAACCCATTTTCTTCCTTTTTAATATTCGTGTTTAACAATTTTCTGAGTGATTTTCATTCCTTTCTCATCACGTTTTATGAATCTGCTACAGAATTTGGCTCAAACATAAGGCTTAATCAAAACAAAACAGTTTATTTTACAATAATAACACTTAAAGAATGGAGACAATTGCAGGCAAAGACTACACATTTACTATACACAGTGACTGAGTGAATAAAAACTAATTGAAGTAATGTGTTGATTATGTGACTCACTTCTGCAATGCTGGCAAGCTAAGGAGGATGATGCTTTCATCTTGGCAAACTAGGAAGCAGAAAATTGAGACAGGAACCAGAAACAGGTATGACCAAACCGTAATGGCCCAACTTGTGCAGGCCATGCCTCAGGTCCAAAAAGTTCAACAGCACCCCAAGACAGTACCACCAACAGAGCAACAATGTTAAATGTTTCATATTCAAATCATGCCATTTAAATATAGCATCATCAAATACTAGAATATGAGCAATGAAGAGAATGAAAGCCTGGACAGAACCACTCACATACAGTTTCAAGTTGTTTAAGGCCATTAAAATCATCATCAAGAGCGGCCAGTTGACCTATGAATTCCAGTAAAAACTGAATCTTAATTGAGCATCCTATACCCTGATGGAGAAAGGACATATCCAAAAGTATGAGAGTCAAAATGTAACTCTTGTATACCCTAGAAAAATTTAGAAAAAACAAGATGAAAATGATATAATATCAGAGAAAGATGAACACAGTGATGGGATGCTCCATTGTGGAAGGCATACAAGATGAGGGCAGAGCCTTATTTTCTCAGTTTTGAAATAGGAGTTCTAAGCAGAAAAAAATTCAATTATATAGTTAACCAAATAAACCACAAAAAATTACACATTCTATACCAAGAGAAAAGATAACTGTAAAAATAAGAAAGTCACAATTTGAAACTATACGAAACATAAAAAGTAACATACAAGAAAATCACGCTACAAATATAAATCTATTTAACCTGTAATTTTGAGAAAGGCCATTTGAGTGTCTTAGACAAGGGATTTCTTTGATTGGAATTGGGTAACCCAAATGGTAGGGATACGAGTCTTAATCTTGATGCACAGTGTTGCTCTGAGGAAAGCAGCATTTACATGGCCTCAATCACTAGCATGATACCTTGTTGCATTTCCACTTTAGCAGAAATAATTGGACAAAGTATGAAGAGAGAGCAGCTACCAATATAGCACAGACATTAGCAACTGTGCAACTTGAAGGTACAGGAATTCAGGAGACATTTTTGAGGGAAAAGATTATTCAAATGGTACAACTAGGAAGACGATGTCAGCTAAATCAACTGAAATGAAATAGAGACTCAAATACATTTTCCAAAAAATACAAAATAGAAATAAAATAATAACATTATCAGGGAGGGTAGGAAACTATAGTGGTATGAGGCAAGATTATTTTTTTCTGTACCAAGAGACTAGACATTTTTCAAAAACTCACAAGCATCAAATAACCACAAAAATACATTCTCTAGATATGTTAATAGTTGTACAAAATTCTTCAAATGACTTCTAACTGCTTGTGTTTGCAATACTTTAATTGCAGCAACAATTTTGAGCAAACATTCTGAGTAAAGACAATTAATCATACTTCAAGTGCCAGAATGAGACAAGGAGTTAAAGCTGCAAAATTTCAAAGGAAATTTAAATAAAGAATAATTATTCTAGGCCAGGAATGGTAGTACACACAACCCAAGTACTCAGGAAGGCAGAGACAAGCAGATCTCTATGAGTTTGTGGCCAATCTGTACTACCAAGCAAGTCCAGGACAGCCAAGGCTACATAGAGTAACTGTCTCAAATACCAAAACAACAAAACAAAAACAAAACACAGAACAAAACAAAAAGAAACAAACAACAACCTTATTCTGAAGCTCTGTAATTCATCTTTCACATTGCCAAAATGTGTATTATGTTTATTATGTGCACAGTGGTGATGATAGCTAGGGGATGGTTGTGAAGAGCAAAAGGGCTTATGTTCATATGCTACAATTGAGCCTCAAATCCACTCAAAGCAAAGCCAATGGTTCTGTGAAAAGAATTAAATGTGGTTCTGCCCTCTGGTGCCACGAGTGAGGGTTATATACTTTGGGTTTTTGCTTGTTTGCTTATTTTGAAAAATAGATTTTTTTTTCTCACATAACATATCCTATTTACAGTTTCTCATCCCTCTACTTCTCCCAGTTCTTGCCCATCTTTTTTTTCCCATCCAAATCCACTCATTTTCTGTCTCTCTTATTAAAAATAGTTTTCCAAGGGATAATAATAATAATAATAATAATAATAATAATAATAATAATAATAATAATAAAATAAAGATAAAGATAAAACAAAATGAACAAATACATAAAAATTGGACGAAATAAACAGAAGGTAAGGAGACAAGAGAAAGCACATGAATCAAAGACCCGTTTATTTGTGCACTCAGGAATCCCAAAAATAACACTAAACTAGAAGCCATAATATATACACATAGAACCTGTGCATCCTACTTCAGTCTCTGTGAGTTCATATGAGCATGGATCATGTTGCTTTAGACTCTCGTTTCCTTGGTGTCCTCCATCCACTCTGCCTCTTGCACTCCTTTTTGCCTCCTTTTTCTGGGATTCCCTGTGCCCCAAGGGGAGGGAATTGAAGAAGATAACAAGTTTGAGGCTGAGTGTTCCAAAGTCTTTCCCTCTCTGCATAATGTCTGGATGTGGGTCTTTGTATTTGTTCCTATATTCTACAGGAGGTCATTAGGATATCTTGAAGACCAAAAGGTTGATGGTTCGGTTGGCATTTACAATTCTCTTTCAGAAGCCTGCAGAGAACCTCCTTGCACCAAATATATTATAATATAGGGATGAAGGCTTTAAGAAGACCATTGCTTGAATTCTCCCTGTTCAGTGAGTTGAGTAGGTACTACCTTCAGCAATGGACCCTTGCCTTCAGTTTGCCTAGAGTCCTGGCAACAGCCTAGGTTGTTGGAGATTCCAATGGGACTTCCTTAGCCAACAACTCAATTAGATATAACCCAACCCCAGTATTAGACACTCTACTTAATGTCAAGAGATGGACAGTTAGAGCTCTATTTTTTCCCACTATTTGGCTATTTCATTTAGACTGCCTTTATATGTGTGCATATTTTAGAATGCTTCTTCTGTGTGCAAGTTTCCATATTATTCATCCCCCAATGGGCTTCAATTTTAGCTGCTTCTTCCTTATTTTCTCTGTTATTCCTCTGTATTCCCTCCCTCCCCACTTGATCTACCCTTTCCAGTGTCTCCATTTATCCTTAACTATATATTCAATGGCCCTTTCCTAAAGAGGTCCATCTGTTCCTCACCCCCAGTCCTTTATTCTATAGCTAACCTCTGTGGCTCTACAGATTGTAGCTTGGTTATCATTTACTTACAAACTAATACCAATATATCAGGGAGTACATGCCATATTTGACTTTCTGGGTCTGGTTCACCTCGCTCAGAATGATTATTTCTAGTACCATCCACTCACCTGTAAATTTCATTTCTTTCAATGGCTGAGCAATACTCTATTGTGTAAATGTACTACATTTTCTTTTTTTTTTTTTACTTTTTTTTCTCCTTTATTAATTTATTCTTGTTACATCTCAATGGTTATCCCATTTCTTGTATCCTCCCATTCTTCACTCCCTCCCATTTTCCCCTTATTTCCCTCCCCTATGACTGTTCCTGAGGGGGATTTCCTCCCCCTGTATATGCTCATAGGGTATCAAGTCTCTTCTTGGTAACCTGCTGTCCTTCCTCTGAGTGCCACCAGGTCTCCCCCTCCAGGGGACATGGTCAAAGGTGAGGCACCAGAGTATGTGAGAAAGTAATATCCCACTCTCCACTCTACTGTGGAGAGTGTTCTGTCCATTGTCTAGATCTGGGTAGGGGTTTAAGGTTTACCGCCTGTATTGTCCTTGGCTGGTGCCTTCGTTTGAGCAGGACCCCTGTGGCCAAATCTGCCTATCATAATGTTCTACTTGTAGGCTTCTAGGACCCTCTGGATCCTTCTACTTTGTCATTCTCCCATGATTCTCTCATCTAGAGTCCCACTAGAATGTCCTCCCCTCTGTCTCAGTTTCCTGGTAAGTGAAGGCTTTCCTGGGACATGCCCCTTGGGCTAATATGCAGATATAAGTGAGTATATGCCATTTGAGTCTTTCTGCTTCTGGGTTAACTCACTCATTATGATCATTTCTAGCTCAATCCATTTATCCACAAATTTCGGGAATTCCTTGTTTTTAATAGCTGAATAGTATTCCATAGTGTATATGTACCACAGTTTCTTTATCCATTCTCTTTATGTGTTCTCCTGTTGAGAGACATCTAGGTTGTTTCTAATTTCTGGCTGTTATGAATAGAGCAAGAATAAACATGGTTGAACAAATGACTTGATGGTAGGGTGAAGCATCCCTTGAGTTTATGCCCAGGAGTAGAACAGCTGTAGCTTAAGGTAGAACAATTCCCATCTTGTTTAGCAACTGCCACACTGATTTCCATACTGGTTGTATGAGCTTGCACTCCCACCTGCAATGGACAAGTGTTCTCCATACTCTACAATACTCAAGTTACATGTTTAAAACATCAGTTTTATTGCCTGTAAACCAGAATAGAATTAACTTAACTGATAACTTAATTAACAATGATGGCAATAGTAAAAATTAATTAACATAAAATAATTCAAACATTTCTAATAGGCTAGGAACATGCCTGTCTCTGGAACTAGTTGCTCTGTATCATAGCTGTTACCTCAACCTGCCTTAAATCAACTCTCATAATAGACGCTGGTTTATATCAGACAAGTAGAGACAAAAGAATGAGGGAAGAAGGAATAAAGTTTTTAAAAACAAGTGTAATTTTCTAAGATTATTAAGACAACAGGAATCTGAATAATACTGATTTGTTTTATGAACAAGGACATATACACAGTCTTCAGTGCCTGTTGCGCCATTTTAATTTCACTTATCAGCATTCTGTAATTTTTTCCTTTTATCAATAACAGTTTTTTTTCATACAATATATCTTGATTATAATTTCCCCCATCTTCTACTGCTCTCAGTTCCACCAACATCTCTTATCTTCCAGATTCACTGCCTTTCTGTCTTTCATTAAGAAAAAAAAAGGCTTCTAAGGGATACCAACCAAACATGGCACAATAAAATATAAGAAGAAGAAGCAAAAAACATCATATTGAAGTTGGAGACAGCAACCTAAGATGACAAAAAGAGCCTCAAAATCAGCAAAAGAGTCAGAGACTCACTTGTTTTCACAGTCAGGAGTACCATAAAATTCTAAAGTGATAACTGTAATATATATATGCAGAGGGCCTAGTGTATACCCATGTGAGCCCTGTGTTTGCTGCTTCAGTCCCTAAGCTCATATGCATCTTGCTTAGTTGATTCAGAGGGGCCTCGTTCTCTGGTTTTCCCCATCCTCTCTATATTTGCTTCAGTGGGGTTCCTGAGTCCTGAGTGGAATGAGGGATTTGGTGGAGAAATGCCACTTGGATTCTCTGTCCATGTAATGTGCTGCTGTGGATCTCTGCACCTGTTCCCATTTGCTACTGGAAGAAACCTTTCTGATCATCACATCATAAGGCACTGATTTTTGAGCATGGCATTAGGACTCATTTTACTAATATATCTTTTTAGATCAGTAATGTTTGGTTTTATCCCAAGTTTAACCTGGGCTATCTAATCTTGGTTCTTTATTTTAAAATGTTTTTCAAATCAGGGGCACCAGAATTTATGTCAAAGACACAGGGAGAGAGAATGGGAATGGGAAGATACAATTGGAATGTAATCTAAATAAATTAGAATAAATTAAATTAACAAAAATATTTTCATACAAAATGTTTTGATCATGTTTTCCCCTCAACTCCTCTCAGATACCATTCCACTTCCCTACACACTGAAATTTATGTGTCTCTCTCTCCTTCTTAAAAAAAACACAGATAGATATAGTTCTATAGAAAGATAAGATAGGATAGTTAGACAAGGTAAAAAGAAAACTCAGAGAATGCAGAATATGGCATTTTAAAAGGTTTTTATTATTTTAAAGATTCACTGTCAGTGAGACAGATTAACTCCTGGCAACACCCAGCCTACCTCAAAGAGGATGATGAGCAACAAAGAACCTTCAAATGTGGCAAACGAGGCACTGGGCAAAGAGTCCTCATTTCTACCATAGACAGAATTCTGCCTTAAAAAAAAAAAAAAAAGGGCAAGCTTGGATGCAGGCAGAGTTGATGGCCAAACTCTGCCAAGGCAGGGTAAGTAAGTCCTCAACAATTCCTGCCTCACAAATATGTCTGTCAGATATATTGGGCCAGAAGGCTGAAGAAGATGTTCCAACATTATACAGAGTTTTGGGCGACTCTTCAGGTAGAAAACTGTCTCTGTCATCTTCTCATTTGGACAGCTACTAACCTGCACTCTTGACATACTCATGTAATCAAGTTTATTCCTTCTTAAGTCCCTGATAGAGTTGAAGACCAGGCAGCTTAGTTTTACAATGAAGCTTAGTTGTTTAGGGGTTAAGATGTTTTTAGGTCTAGATAGATGTTTTAAGTTGGTAATGACAACATGTGATGGAGATTGATTTATATTCAGAAATTTAGATGCACCAAGATAGGAAAGATGTCTTCTTTAAGGCTGTCAAATACAGATAGCCAAAAACACTAAGAATGTAATATTTATATAATTTCTGATTGTGTCATGGTTATTCTTGCTATAGGTAGTTTAATGTATATATGCAGAATAATAGAAATGTATATGTAAAAAAATAAAATAAATTAAAAAGCAAACAAGGAAAAGACTAATAAAAATGCAAAAATAAAACAAAAAGCCTCCCATTCCCCACCTCATACATAAATGGAATTTTCTTTGTGCTGGACAGTTACTGATGGACATGGGGCTCACCCTGGAGTGGTTTAGTACACTTCTTATGATCCAAGGAGCACTCTAGACTATGACAAGGGACTGCTGTGGTAGGTAAATTCTGAGAGTCCAGTGCCTGGTGGGGCCCTTGCAGCAGCAGCTACTGCAGTATAGAACAGAGTCATACAGCACTGAGACCTCTTCATCCCTCTGCTCATCCATCACCCATGGCTAGTCTAAAACAAATGCTAGCTTTTCAGTCACATTCTCTGTGTCAACTGATGATTCATAGAAGTTTTCACAAGTTGGCAGATTCCCAACCATAGTAGTTCATGAGATATACATAGCAAGGATTTTGTCTCCTTTCATCTGGGTTCACTAATTACCATGTTTAAATAGATTTCTGAGATAAAACTTATGCTATCAGACATAATCTATGTTCTAATACAAGTGGGAAAATATGTGTGCTACATGGAAAAGAATTCACTATGATTATCTCCTATGTGGTATTTAATTATAAGTGTAAATTCTACATTTAATTTTCTGGATAACTGGGTCAAAGTGTTCTGTAACTATTAGAAACCTGAGTTTATTATGCTAAATGTAATTAAAATGACAGATTTTCTACCAATACAGAGATATCAAGATACAAGACAGTGGTACAGTCAAATGTATTTTCCCATTAAAAAACTGACATCAGTCTAGTACATCCTGAATATAAATAACTTTGTAGAAAGCAGTATGCATTCCATTAAATCTTCACAATTCAAAACACCTTTGCAATTGTCTCAAATGAAATACAAGACACTAAAACACTGACCAGAAAATATTTTTGTCTTCCTTGATTTTAGAATTTGAATGTAGTCACTGAGACTGAAATATCATATGAGTTTATTTAGTGATTATTTCAAAATATTTTCCTCAATAAGGAAACAAAAGTAAGAGTTTAAGGTATTTCAAATAGCTAGTTTTTTGTTTTGTTTTGTTTTGTTTTGTTTTGTTTTGTTTTGTTTTGTTTTGTGTGTGTGTGTGTGTGTGTGTGTGTGTGTGTGTGTGTGTGTGTTTGCCTTATTTCAAACGCTTTCTGGAAAATCTTAGCAGATTTCCCATTTAATCCAATTCTATATGATATTCATGGCATACAGGTAATAAAACTTGATTTAAAAGTAAGGAACATTTTGATTTTACTTCTAATCAATGATCCAGCCTGCTTTCCTAATCAGATACAAGTAAGCCAATTTTTTACTATCTTAAATCAGGCTGAAAATAGTTATTTTGTTTTTAAGCTTCCTAACTGTATCACCAACTGCCATAAATCACTGAAAAGGTATTATTATGGGGAAATTCAATTTAAATAGAACAGAAAAATCTCCTAATTCATTCCCAACCTTTGGAGCATTTGAGCTGGTAACATTCGATTCGTAGAATCTTCTGGAAAAAGGCTCTGCTCTGGTTGTTTCCACAGACTGTGTGCTCATGCAAAAACAAGCTTCAACTGTCTCTGGGCAAGCAAGAAATTGACCATCTGGACACATGGTTATGAAGACGTACAGCAAGCCAGAACTTCCTGGCAAGCAGAGCTCAAAAAGATTCTCAAAGCATGTTGCATTCAAACATGCTCTTATAAACAACTTAGCCTTTACATACAAAACAGTTAAAATTCCAAAAGGAGGCTGCTTCATATTCAACATTCAAGGGTGATGATTATGGTTAGTAATTTACTGACTTATTCTGGACATTTTTAAGTGTGATGTGAAACCCTCTTAGTTATTACACTGAGAGTGGTGCTAACTAGGGCAGCCTCTGATAATCAGATGCTGCAGTCCCCCCGATGACATGGAAAGAGGAATTGAGAAAATTCTCTTTATCCAAATAAACCCATGAGAAAAAAAATCACAATTGTGGCCAAAATATAATTCAGTCATAGCTGCCATTTTGTGATGTTATCTCTAAAAATAGTACATTCCAATGTTCACCCTGGCTGTGTTTAATAAGTGCATCTATCATAAACTTTGGGCAGTTGTACAATCTTGAAAATGGCCTCAAGGGAAAAGCACTTTCCAATAGATTATGTGGATTGTTCATTGTGTGGCAGGAGAAAATCCTTGACAGATGAAAATCACAAATATAAATCCTCTAGAACAAACTCTGCATATTAAAAAAGGAATTAAAACACAATTAAAAGTTATTAAAATGCAACATTCCAAGAGAATAATATTTCCTGACTCATCTTTGAAACACTATTGAATTGTTTGTTTGGAGTCACTATTGCTTAAGACTTGGATGAATACAAGAGTGATTTTCCAATCTTTTACCAAAAAGCATCTACACAGGAAGAAGCTCAAGTTGTTCAGGAAGGGAATGGAATGACATATTTTCTTTCTAATGGGAAGCAGCCTGACCCAGAAAGGAGATGAATCCTTGGAGACTGGAAGAGAGAAAGGATGACAGGATCCAGGGTCACTTGAACTAAGTTGCCCTCTAAGAGGCAATGATTGTAGCATGACAACTCTGTGGTAAGAGACACAATAACATGAACTGAGATCCAAGGAAGAGTTCCCAAGGTACAATCTGCCTCCTAGAGCAATAGCTAGGGGTTGTGAACCTACAGATTGAAGGCAGCATGTAGTTAGGTCTACAGTGACTGCTTCTGTTCTGAACATGTAAAGTCTCTTTTCTTGCCATCACTCTCCAAGCTATAGTGTGCAGCAATAATTTATGTAACATTGGCTCTGCATTATATATTGTAAGTAGTCTAAAGAGGATTTAACATATTTGGAGAGATGATTACACGTTACATGAAAATACAACATCATTACACACACACACACACACACACACACACACACACACACACACGGCTTACTTGCACATTCTGTGATTTTACCACTGTGGTTTTGAAAGGACTCTTAAACTTCTTGGATGCATTCCAAGGTAATCAAGAAAGCATCACGAACTTGGACAATATAGCTTCTTTATGTGAATAGAAAGTCTAAGCCGAAAATACATTGTGTTCAGCCAAGTATTTATGCCAATCGTCCAATCACTGGGGCAGAGTTTATTACACTTTACTGAGGTTACACAGGTATCTCCTGCTATCAGTCCCGAGCACAGAACAATTCTGTATTCCTGCTTGCATAAATCTGAAAGCACAAGACACATAAGAATTCACAGCACCATACATGACCAGTGGGAAACAGAAGTTACTAAATAATCCACCTTTCATATTTGAAGCTGCATTCTGCAGCTCCAAATAAAGCTGAGACTAAATGCATCTCCCTCACAGATTTCAGCCACGAAATTTATAACCTGGAATCAGCCTCTCTTCCTCCTCCATTTCACTTTCCCAGCTCTCTAGCATAACTGTCTGAACTACTTTCTCCTTCTTTTTTTTTTTTTTTTTTTTTTTTTTTTTTTTTTTTTTTTTGGTTTTTCGAGACAGGGTTTCTCTGTGTAGCCTTGGCTGTCCTGGACTCACTTTGTAAACCAGGCTGGCCTTGAACTCACAACGATCCTCCTGCCTCTGCCTCCCGAGTGCTGGTATTAAAGGCGTGCACCACCACTGCTGGGCTCTCCTTAATTCTTAACAGCTTCCCCAAATAACCTATAAGGGATTGAGAAAAAAAGTAAGATGATAGTGGATTTCCCATCTGAAACTGTGGAGGCTATCTGGAAGAAACATCGTATTTTTAAAATCTGAAAGAATTTAGAAATATTTACAAATTATTTCAGAATTCCATTATTTTTAATGTTTAATGTTTCTAATTAATTAATTAATTTTACATCCACGTCATAACTCCCTCCCTCCTCTCCTCCCATTCTCCTCCTCCCTTCCTCCTCCCCCTCCCATATTCCTTAGAAAAGGGGATCCCCCTACCCATTCACCCCAGCTCCTCAAGTCACATCAGGACTGAGTTCAAACTCTTCCCCTGCGGCCTGACAAGGCAGTCCTGCCAGGGGAAAGTTATCAAAAAGCAGGCAAGAGAGTCCATGCCAGAGATAGCCCCTTCCCCTTACTAGAGGGCCCACAAAAAGCCTGGGCTGCCCGTCATCTACATCTATATAGAATATTTTGTATTAAAATAGGATTGGACCACTTTCTACCACTTTCCTTCCTCCCAGCTAGTCTTCCTTCAACCCCACCCAACCCCTCCTAGTCTCAAGTTGATGGCCTCTGTTTCTTTTTCTTTGGTTATTATTACATCCCTATGAAGACACACATATCATTGCCTTTTATTCTTTAATTTATTATGATGATTTCATACATATAAACAAGGAAATATGATCGTATATACTCCTATGTTCTACATCCAACTAAAATTTCCCTCGGAAATGCAGAGAAAATCAGGACATTCTCATATGAAAGAACAGCAGCATATCTGCTATTAAAGAATGATGACGAATTTGCTGAAACACAAAGTAAATGATACAAAGAATCTGGAACATCAGAGAAAGATAAAGCAAAGAATCCTTTAAATATAATGGCTTTTGCCCTTGAAAAGTACTTTTTAACTTTTATTAGCACATTGCAATTATGGATGTTTATGGGGAACAAACAGTGCGCTATTTAAATTCACATGTTAATTTTCAATTTATTTTATTATATTTACATATATATTTTTAGTATTACACATACATTCAATAGATTACCTATAGCAAGAAGAACCATGACACAATCAGGAATTATATAAATGTTATATTCTTAGTGTTTTGGCTATTCATATTTGACAGCCTTGAAGAAGATATCTTTACTACCTTGGTATGTCTAAATTTCTGAACTTAAATTAATCTCCATCATATATTGTCATTATCAACTAAAATACTTATCTAGACCTAAAAACATCTTAATCCCTAAACAACTGAGATTCATTGTAAAACTAAGCTACCTGGTCTTCAACTCCATCAGAGACTTGAGAAGGAATAAACTTGATTACGTGAGTATGCCGGGAGTGCAGGTTAGTAGCTGTCTAAATCAGAAGATGACAAAGACAGTTTTCTACCTGCAGAGTCACCCAAAACTCTGTATAATGTCGAAACATCTTCTTCAGCCTTCTGGCCCAATATATCTGACAGACGTATTTGTGAGGCAGGAACTGTTGAGAACTTGTTTACCCTGTCTTGGCAGAGATTGGCCATCGATTCTGCCTGCATCCAAGCCTTTGTTTTTTGTGGGTTTTTTTTTTTTTTGGCTGAATTCTGTCTATGGTAGAAATGAGGACCCTTTGCCCAGTGGCTTGTTTGCCATATTGAATATTTAAAGTAATGAAAACATTTTTACATGCCATATTCTTCATGTCTCTGGTGTTTTTGAAGATCTTGTCTACCTATCCTTCCTTATCTTTCTATAGAGTCATATCTATGTGCTGCACCCAAGATGTCTATTCTTGTGATAAAAGTAGACTAGCAATTGACATGACCATGATTTAATCTACTAACATATAATTTGAATAACTTATTTTTCCTAAACAGCTTGCTATATCATGTTCAAAGCATTGGAAGTAAACCTTGTATTATAATTGAATTATATGGGTACAATAACTCAGATTAAAATATATTAGAATATATATTAAAATATATATAGTGTGTGTGAAGAATAAACTTAATTTGAACTCTATACCACTGTATCTAGAATTATACATATTTTTCATCTATATACAAAATTCTATATCAGTGAATTAAAAATATTTTGTGAGTGACAATTAAGGCATTAAGTTGAGGAAAAAATTCATTAATCTATTTTTGTTCTATCTTCCCTATATATTTCTATATTCCACCTTCTTTCCTTTCAACCCTTTCTCCAAACAGGATGTCAGCATCCAGTATGCTGTGAGGAATGCATCCTGTCAAGTCAGATCCAATGTCAGTGTCTGGTTCTTGTGTTCTGAAAGCATGTAATTTCTCACAAGCATTATACAGTCCAACAATTATAAGTGTATAAGGTTGTGTGATGCACAGAACAATGAAGGCTGAATTTCTACTCTTTGAGCAGGAAAAGAAGACATCTGTACATCTTCATTCAAGCCATATGAAGAATGGCATCTAATAGTAATTCATAGGGGTTCTTTAGTCAAACAAGAAGCATTGTCTATGCCTAGACATTCACGTTTCAGCCAGTCTCAGAGTTGGTCCCACATGGTGGGATTATAAATATAAGTTACCTGCTTGTTCTGCAGTTTAAATTCTTCATATCCTGACTGTAGCTCCCTCCCTCATTCCCTCCCAATCCTCCCTCCCTCCCACATCGTCTTTCCCTCTCTCCCTCAGTACTCAGACAGGGGAGCCCTCTTCCCCTAATAACTGACCTCAGCCTATCAAGTCTCATCTGTATTAGCCGTAACCTCTTCTTCTGTAGCCTGGCAAGGCCGTCTTGCCAATGGGAAGTGATCTAAGTTCAGTGGCTAGAGTACATGTCTGAAGTAGTCCCTACTCTGCACATGTGGGATCTCAATCTCTATCTGTATTTCATGTCTGTCTCTCTATCTCTACTTTTGCTCAACATCTATCTATCATCTATCTATCTATCTATCTATCTATCTATCTATCTATCTATCTCTGTCTCAACAACTTACCAATCCAATACACTTTGTATGGCCTGAATGCTCCTAGGTAGAGTATCTACTGCTTACTTTGAAATATATAACTGACTTTTATCAACCATCATTACTCTTGTGCACTATAGAATATTAGCATTTTCCTCTGTCCTTACTCTTGCATGCATTCCTTATTCTCTTTTTATATTTCCATCCCCAATCCCTTCCCAGGGTCTAATAACCACTACTGCTCTCAGCCTTCCTCTTGAGTTTGTAATCTATAACTGAAGTTGAAACAAAAATGGTATCTCACCACATAATATAGGTTTCAATGATATACAGAAATACTTAAAATGTTTATTCTAAGCCTGTGGGAGATTAAAATGTAAAATGCAGTGTTTATTATAAGAAATGAACATTTTTCTCTGGAGGGAAGGTGGGGGAGGGTCTGGAAGGAGTTGAGGGAGAAGAAATAAGGATCAGAATTTATTGTATAAAAAAATCTACTTTCAATTAAAAATAGTGAAAGAAAACATTGAAGAGAAATGTTTATAGAAATCTTATTTGTAGTATTTAAAATCATAGTCAAATATTTTTATAGTAGGTAAGCAATTAGTCACATTGTAATCATAAAAACAGAACTTATAATATAGCTTTTTAAAAAGAAAAAATATATTTGCAGTGCCATGGTTGGATTGTAATGGCATAATGCTTAGTGGAGAAAAAATGCAACTTTAGTCACAAATATATTATGACTTAATATTGTCAATAATAAAATCAAAGATACACTCATTATGATAATTTCTAGCTCAGTCCATTTATCCACAAATTTTGGGAATTCCTTGTTTTTAATAGCTGAATAGTATTCCATAGTGTATATGTACCACAGTTTCTTTATCCGTTCTTCTATTGGTGGACACTTAGGCTGTTTCAATGTTCTGGCTATTATGAATAAGGCTGCTATGAACAAGGGGCATGTCCCATGAAAGCCTTCAATTACCAGGAAACTGGGACAGAGGGGAGGACATCCTATTGGGACTCTATCTGAGAGAAGCATGAGAGAACGGCAAAGTAGAAGGATCCAGAGGTTCCTAGAAACCTACAAGTAGAACATTATGATAGGCAGATTTGGGCCCAGGGGTCCCGCTCAAACTAAGGCACCAGCCAAGGACAATACAGGCCGTAAATTTTAAACCCCTACCCAGATCTAACCAATGGTCAGAACATTCTCCACAGTAGAGTGGAGAGTGGGATATGACTTTCTCACATACTCTGATGCCTCACCTTTGACCATGTCCCCTGGAGAGGAAGACCTGGTGGCACTCAGAGGAAGGACAGCAGGTTACCAAGAAGAGACCTGATACCCTATGAACATATACAGGGGGAGGTAATGCCCCTCAGCAACAGTCCTAGGGGAGGGGAATAAGGGGAAAATGGGAGGGAGGGAAGAATGGGAGGATACAAGGGATGGGATAACCATTGAGATGTAACAAGAATAAATTAATAAAAAAATCAAAGATACAAAGGACTCTAAGTAGATGCCAAAAGCTCCTGGTATAAAGAGGGGAAGGTAAAATATGACTGACTACAAAAGGTTTTAGAAGAAATTTTCATGAAGGGATAGTTGTGTATTATTATTGAAGTGGTGGGCTTATAAATTCACACATATAATGCTATGTGAATGATAACATTAACCAGTTTTAAGTGTAGCTCCTAACAGAACAAAAATAGATTGGTCCTATTATAAACTTCATAAAGTATACCAATATGGGTTGCTAAAACCTGAACAACACATGATTAATTCAAAGTTTAAATTCATATCTATAGCCTACCGTATTAAGGCAAATATAAAAAATACAAGATGAGTAAAACATTGTCATTATATTTAACTTTTTAAATCCCTAAAGATATGATTAATAAAAAAAAATACAAAAGTATGTAAATTTTCTCTAGTCTTCAAACCACTTGTATTCTATGTGATGGTAAAATCTGTCTGTAAGCTTGACAGGGTCTGAAATCAACAAAGATACACGCCTCTAGGTAAGTCTGTAAAGGTCTTCCTGGAAAGATTCTTTCCACAGAGAGGCAGACATGTTCTGATGGGAGGAGGTACCAAACCAAACCAAAACCAAAACCTAAACCAAACCAAACAAAGGTTTCACTTTTTGCCTTTTTCCTGCTTGCCTGTGCTTCTTGTGTACTTGTACATCTACTTTGCTGCTGCTGCTGCTGCTGCTGCTGCTGCTGCTGCCGCTGCCACCGCCACTGCCACCGCTCTTATCCTTTGGGGACACCCTGACTCAGATGCTTCAAACTTCTAACATGCCTTAATGACCAATAACCTTCCAGGCTTCTGGTCTACGGACTAAGCAGAAACTAGTTCTCCACCTTGGCAATGTGATGAATCAGTGTTGGACTACTGGTCTGTCTCATGAAAGAAAACAAAACTGATCCCCTTTAAATGTATTTCTCAGTTAGTTCTGTCCTGTTAGAGAACATAAAATAATACACTTGGGAAATTAACTGTTTTGACTGTCCATTGAGGTGTTAACCATCTTCTCAGCCTGCTGACACATATTTTTTTACCTAATTTATTATGCTGGAATATTGTGGTAGGAATATTATCTTAAGTAAAATTAATGCTAATATAGGATCCTCATTCATAGTGGATCCTCACTGTACTGAAAGGAAAAAAATTCTTTTGGAAACTAAAATTTAACCAAATATAGTAGTATGCCACATGAAAAGGAAGTCTGGGATCCTGTAGGATATGGAAACAGCTTTCCTGGGAAAGCGAGACCACATATGGTAAGGGTGTCCCTTTCCTAAAAGGGCTCCTTCATTCATCCCTAGAACTCAGCTGACATTCCTGTGATAGGAGAAAGAACAGCTGGGCTGTTTGCAAACTTGCTTCAGAAGAACTGAGACAAGATTTCTGGGGGAATGGTGACAATCTTCATCTGTCAAAGTGCTCTTAAAAGACTACTCTCGCTGTAAAAATTCCTTCCAGAATCGGGTTCTTGCTTTAGCCCACAATTGCTTACCTAAACATGACCGCTATCATTTCAGAATCCAGTCATGACATGAACCTAGTAGGTAAAGACACCCTCAATGTGATTTTTTTCTCTATTGTAAAAAATTTTGAAAAGCAAATAATAACACATTTTCAGTATTATAATAAAAACAAGATTTTCAAAGTAGAAGATTCCAAAACTGATATATTTATAAATCTGATTCATCTAGATCATTGGAAGAATTTTAAACATTAGAATAGTCTTTTAAAATCATAAATTGATATTTTATTATAGAATAATCTACAGAACACTGACTGTTTTATCTCCATACTTATTGGTAAACACTGAATGGTCAAAATGTTTAAATTAGTAACTGCCTAAGAAGCTATTAAAGTGATACACTCAATTTATATTTGTAAGTAGAAGAATTGTACACTTTTTATACCTGAAGGAACTGTAGCCCTTTCCAAAATAAAAAGAATATTTTAAATATTGGCATTTAATATAAATGTCAGACACTTAGCTGACATTTTTGGTATGGCTTAATTCTGAATAGCTTTCCTTTTCATATTATACTAAAAAGATAATCAGTTACACGAAAAGTAGTGATTTATATCAGTAAGAGCACAATAAAAGAGAATGTCTAAGAAATCAGATAGACAGATGTTGCCTTTTCATGTGAAGGCCTTTCCCCTTCAACACCGAATTTATAACTGCTGCACTGCATGCCTTGCTCCGCCTTTTTACTTTCTGACACAGTATTTCCTGTATTGATTCATTCGGGCATTTTCATTACATTTCTGGCTTGCTTGAACAATTGAAAATTCACCATATCCTTTGCCTCTACACTTCATAGTGTAACTTCCAGTAGGCTTTCCACAAATATTTGCCCAAAGAGGGACTTTCACACTTCCCACCCCAGAAATAACATCTTACATTGCTATAAAGTTTTACTTATAAAAATCAAGATGATTTCAATTACACTTGTCTCTGAAAGCAATGATTATTCATGAAGAATGGTGCGTGTAAACTTTGTCACCTAGTGGCTGGAATTTAACAAACACAAAATAAATGTAAGCTATAAAACTGTACTGATTGACCCAAGAGAAAATTAATAGTAGAGACAAAGCCAACTCAAAAGAAAGAGTGGAAGCCACAAGAAGACCGGTTTTCTGTTTGTGGGTTTGTTTTAATTTTTGCATTGATTGTGTGTGTGCATGTGCTCATGGGCCATGACATGTTTGCAGAGATCAGAGGACAACTTAGCGGACTGGGCTTCATGTGTTAAAGTTAGAGTACAAGGCATTAGATATCACTGTGGCATTTTCAGGCAAAATGTGTCAGAGCAGCTTCTCCTTGCCTGTCACACCTACCCTTGAGACATATGATGTCCTTCATAACCACTCCCTACTTTTTCTTTTTCAAGTCTCATGCATCCTATGGGATCCACCATTCCTTCCTAATCATCAGATTTTTTCTTCTCTTCGTCTCTTTTTAGTTCTCTAGCCTTTACCCACATGTACAGCCATTTAGAAGAATTTACCAAAGGAAAAAAAAAGTAAATATAACAAAGTAGTATGAAAATGCCAATGAAAGTCATTACTTTTTTCCTTCTTTTAAAAAAATTATAAGTTAAAAAATTATAAGTTAACTCACTCATTATGATCATTTCTAGCTCAATCCATTTATCCACAAATTTTGGGAATTCCTTGTGTTTTATAGCTGAGTAGTATTCCATAGTGTAAATGTACCACAGTTTCTTTATCCATTCTTCTACTGAGGGACACTTAGGCTGTTTCCATGTTCTGGCTATTATGAATAAGGCTGCTACGAACATGGTTGAGCAAATTTTCTTGTTGTGTGTTGGAGCATCTTCTGGGAATATTCCAAGGAGTGGAATAGGTAGGTCTTGAGGAAGCCCTATAGCCAAGGACAATACAGGCGGTAAACCTTAAACCTCTACCCAGATCTAGACAATGGACAGAACATTCTCCACAGTAGAGTGGAGAGTGGGATATGACTTTCTCACATACTCTGGTGCCTCACCTTTGACCATGTCCCCTGGAGGGGGAGACCTGGTGGCACTCAGAGGAAGGACAGCAGGTTATCAAGAAGAGACTTGATACCCTATGAGCATATACAGGGGGAGGTAATCCCCCTCAGGAACAGTCATAGGGGAGGGGAACAAGGGGAAAATGGGAGGGAGGGAAGAATGGGAGGATACAAGGGATGGGATAACCATTGAGATGTAACAAGAATAAATTAATAAAAAATAATAAATAAATAAATTATAAGTTACTCAAATTACGTCTCAGTTGTAATCCCCTCCCTTGTATCTCCCCATTCCTACCCTCTTTCCCTTTTCTGCCCTATTCCCCTTCCCTAGACCTCTGACAGAAGAGGACCTCCTCCCCCACCATATGATCACAATCCATCATGTCTCATCCAGATTGCCTGCTTCCACTTCCTCTGTCTGCATCCGGGGCCTCCCCACCAAAGGGAAGTGATTAAATTGGGGGCACCAGAGTTCACGTCAGAGGCAGTCCCTCCCATCCCCACAACCATGGAGAATGAGCTGTCCATTGGTTAGATCTGAGCAGGGAGTCTAGAATTACTGCCTGCATTGTCCTTGGATGGTGCAACACTTTGTGCAAGCCCCCCGCCCGGGTGAAACGCATTACTTTTAAGCTAATTCTTTAAATGTTTTTAATATGTGGATGAGTGTTTACCTGCATGTTTGTATGGGAACTACATGTGTGCGTGGAGACTGGGGAGGCCAGGAGAGGGAACTGGATGTCCTAGAACTAGAATTGCAAATACTTTTAAGACGCATGTTGGGGCTGTGAACCTAAACTGCATCTTCTGTGACAGAAGCAAGTGCTCTTAGCTGCAGAGTCGTTGCTCCAACCTATGGGTGTATTTATCAGGGGCAGGAGTATCCTGGTGGAGTCTTTGGGGTCTTTTACACACAATCATAATATTTGCAAATATGGATATTATTTCTTTTTTCTGTTGCATTTCTTTATCTCCTTCGCTTGCCTTATTACGCCAGCTAAAACTTAAAGTACTAAGTTGAACTTGAATAAGAAAAGTAGACCTCCTTGTCTTTTTCCTTATTCGACTGAAAACACTTGTATATTATGCACACATAGTATTTCTTGATCATCTTAATCAAGGAAAAGTACTTATCTGAACTGTAATATTTGTTAGGAAATATATTCCCTATTATATAGGTAACAGGAGATGTAGGTAATGCTAATATTCAGTAAAGTAAAATAGTTGAAATATGGGAATTGGGATGTAGCTCAGCTGGTTGAGAACTGCTGGTTGAGTCTGGCATCCAAGACAACTTGGGTACAATCTCCAGCATCATATAAGCAGACATTGGTGAGCTGCATCTTCCGCCCAAGCCATCAAGAGGTAGAGACAGAAGGACCAGAAGTTCAAGATGACCCTATGGTTACAATAGCATGGTATGTGTAAGACCTTATCTCTGGGAGAATTAAAAAAAAGAAAGCAAAGAAAGTGAAAGCAAAAATTAAATATATTTTATAATAAACTTGAAAGAATGTCTCATATTCAAATTGAATTAAATGCTGTGAATCTGTTAATAGTGTGGTATAAATAGCACTACAAATTTTCATGCCTTGCAAAGGTTCTACTAAGAGTTGAAACTGCTGGATACAGGTATGACAGACAATACATTCTCTAAGGTCATTTTTGTCAGATTATTTAGTAGTGATCCTGTACTATTATTTTTTGCTGTTATTCTTTTTTCCTAGTATTTTCCAAGACCAGGTTTCTCTGTGTAGCCTTTGTTGTCCTTGCTTTGTAGACCAGGCTGGCCTCACTTCACAGTAATCTACCTGCCTCTGCCTCTGTGCATGCGGGGATTAAAGGTGTCGGCCACCACACCTGACTTCTTTTTTAATTGAAAATATATTTTCTTTTATACAATATATTCTGATTATAGTTTGCTATTCTTCCATTTCTTCTGAATTCTCCCCATTTTCCCAGTTTCCTAAATGCACAAGCTTTCTTCTTCATTAGAAAACAAACAAGAATATTATAATAACAATAACAATAGTAAGATAAAATAAAAACAAACAAACCAGAGTAGAGAAAAACAAAAGGGAAAGAAAAGAGCCAAAGAAAATGCCCAAGAAATACATTCAGACACTCAGACACATACTATTATTTGATGATCCAGTACTATATGAAATAGCCATCAACAAAGTTGTAAGAAATTATGTAGATTTACCAGCAAAACTACATGACTACTGGTGAATTAACTATGTTCAATACAACTTGAAAAATAGCACTAACACCTCAGAGATATCAAAATTAAATTTTCATTTCTCTAACCTCATTATGCATAAAGTACATATAATACATTTACAGTATATGTACACACACACACACACACACACACACACACACACAGATACACACATTATTACATATTTTAGTATAAAGAGCTGTTTGTTGTGAAAATATTTTTATGGATGTACTCACCCTAGCCATGCCAGCCAGGGTGGCCCAAAGAAAAACACTCAAGCACCTGCTGCGAGCACCACTACAATGGGCAAATGTGTGATTAGGGAGATGGGAAAGATGCAACACACAGTAGAGAGATGAGAGAAGAAGTAAAGCTGAGGAGTGCATACACTGTGGAGAAAGGTGGAATTGGAGACAGCTGTAAGGAACCTGCACAACCACCTGAGGCCATGGTGATGTGCTGGTTTGGGCATGTCTGGATCCATGGTCCTGCTGCAGCTGGGGTCTCTGTCAATGTCCGTGGCCCAAGTTATCACAAAGGGCTGTGTGTATGTCCATACTTGTACCATGCCCTATACCTAACCAGCTGCAATACTTAAAAGAGCAGGCCTTGCACCTTACCTGGCCAGCACAGTAGAGCTGGCCCTAGTGGTGAAAGCATGGGTGAGCTGGCCCTGAGGGCATGAGAGCAGGAGAGATGTCTCTCCTGCAGCACTGAGGAGAGTGGGCCCTGTGTCTCACCTGGGCAGCACAATAGAACTGGCCCTGATGGCATGGGGCAGGCAGGGGAAATTCTGGAGAGCTTACCCTGGTGGTGTAGGTGTGGGAGAGCTGGTGGGCTGACCAATTCAGCAACCTACCATTCAGGCCTAGATAAGCGCTTTGAGTTGGCCCACCCCAACACTTATCCACATTTATGAACTGCTGGAGCTTGTAAAAAGACTGGTCCTGCAGATCCAAAGCTGCAGGATCTCCAATAACACAGGGCGACAATAGGATATCTGAGAAGAGTCCTGTGAGGATCCAGTAATGATACTGTAGCAGAAACCAGAGGCCTCGGTCCAGAGCAATGACTCATTGCAGTGAACATTTGCAAGTAAAGATGTGTGGACAAAAGGATATATTATGTGACACATTGTGACACACTGTATATCCCATGACAGGACGTACATACATATAAGCACTCGCCACAGGGGCTTGAGTGTTTTCCTTTGGGCCACCCTGGCTGGCAAGGCTAGGGTGGGTGCATCCATAAAAATATTTTTACAACAAACAACTCTTTATATTAAAACAAGTTAGAGAGAGTGTATGTGTGTGTATTTAACTTATATGTGTATACATATATGCATATTATTTTATTTTATTTTATTTTGGTGAGGGAGGTTGTAAGGGCAAAGGGCAGATACGAAGAGATGGGAACACAAGTGGGATTGAGGCATATGATGTGAAATTTGCAAAAACTCAAGAAAAAGTTAAAAAAAATTTATGGACTTCTTGTCTCATATTGCTTTGCTTGAGTATTTTTTGTCTCTCTGGTCTTTGTTTATATATTATATTTTCTGATTTTGTGTTTATTGGAGTATATGCATGTGTGTTTTCTTTTTTATTATTTGGTTTAGTTTTGTTGTATTTTGTTTTGTTTGCTTGATTTTTTTCTAAGGAGAGAGAGGAAGGAAAGACACAGAGCTGAGTGTGTGGGCTAGTGGGAAGGATCTGGGGGAGTACCTGGGGTATATTGCAATCAGAATATGTTGTATAAAACAAAACAGGGAGGTGGGGAGATCTGGGAGGAGTTGGGGAAAGGGAAACAGTGACCAGTACTATTTTATGGAAATAGTTTTCCAATAAAATAAACAATAAATAGATTTTTATTTTTATATATGTGTATGTATAGTATTTGCCACATGTGTCAAAGTGTCCATGTAGGTAGAAAATACATCAAATTACTGAGACCTGAAATTACAGACAGTTAGTTAAAAGCTGCCTGCCATGGACTCTGGGAACCTATGTCCTCTGGATGCTTTCAATTGCTAACCATTCCTCTAGCCCCAAGAGTTATTTAATTTTTTGTTTTTCAATTCCTTACCAATTTTTTTGGTCTACATTTAGGGATCTTTATTTAAATAGAAACTAAATATATACATTTGAGAAACAATATTATATTTCTGAGTCCCAGAACTTTTATTTCCTCATAAATAATATATAATAACTAGAATACAAAATATACTTACAGTAGATAAAAATCATTAATCATACCTCTACCAGAGATACTGCATCCACATGAACTACATGATGCTTTTCAGAATGTAGGTCTCCATTAATGATATGTCCTAAGAGATACTGATATTTGAAGGGACAAGTCTTCATAAAAAGTTTAGTAAACATTGGAGGATGTCTATTTATAAACTCTTTTAAATTTTTATTTTATTAATTTATTCATATTACATCTCAATGGTTATCCCAATCCCTTGTATCCTCCCATTCCTCCCTCCTATTTTCCCCTTACTCCCCTCCCCTATGATTGTGACTGAGGGGGACTTCCTCCCCCTGTATATGCTCATAGGGTATCAAGTCTCTTCTTGGTAGCCTGTTATCCTTCCTCTAAGTGCCACCAGGCCTCCCTATCCAGGGGAAGTGGTCAAATATGAGGCACCAGAGTACATGTGAAAGTCATACCCCACTCTCCATTCAACTGTGGAGAATGTCCTGTCCATTGGCTAGATCTGGGTATAAACTCTTTACATGGTGTGATGGAGCAATGGGTATGTGATGGTTTTCTGGAGGAATTCTTCTCTTTTTCCTTTTTTCTTTTCTTTTCTTTTCTTTGTTTCTTTTTTTGCTTTTGTTTGTTTGTGTTTTTATTTAATTAATTTATTCAGATTATATCTAAATTGTTTTCCTCTCACTTGTTTCTACCTGTTTCTCCTTTCCTCCTGCTTTCACCCTATTCCCCTTCCCTAGGTCTATGACCAAGGGGGGGTCTCCTCACCACTGTATGGTCACAGGCTATCTATCAGGTCTCATCTTGGTAGCCTTCCTATTCTTGCTATCAGTAACACAAGGCCTCCCCATCAAGGAGAAGTGGTCAAATATGGGGCACCAGAGTTCATGTCAGAGTCAGTCCCCGCTCTTCACACAATTGTGGATAATGACCTGTCCCTTGGCTAGATTTGAGTAGGGGTTCAATGTTTACTGTATGCATTGTCCTTGGTTGATTCAGTAGTTTGAGCAGACCCCCTGGGTCCAGATCCACCGATCATGCTGTTTTACTTCTAGGTTTCTAGGACCCTCTGGGTCCTTCTATTTTCCCATTATCCCATACTTCTCTCACCTAGGGTCCCAAAAGGATGTCCAACAGAGAACTCTCAACAAAGGAATATCGAATGGCTGAGAAATACTTAAAGAAATGCTCAACATCCTCAGTCATCAGAGAAATGCAAATCAAAATGACTCTGAGATTCCATCTTACACCCATCAGAATGACTAAGATCAAAAATTCAAGTGACAGCACATGCTGGCAAGGATGTGGAGAAAGAGGAACACTCTGTCCCTCAGTTGAAGAATGGATAAAGAAACTGTGGTACATTTACACTATGGAATACTTACTCAGCTATTAAAAACAAGGAATTCTGTTTCTTTCTTACAAACAGAACATTTACAAGTGAAAACACTAATAACTAAATGAAATAATATATTTAAAAAATTTTAAAGTAATGTATTCAGATTACATCTCAATCATTATCCCCTCACTTGTATCTTTCTGTTTCCCCCTCCCTCCCTCTTCCACCCTATTCCTCTCCCCTAGGTTTGTGACAGAAAGGGACACCAGAGTTCATGGCAGAGTCAGTTCCCACTCTTCACACAACTGTGAAGAGTGTGTTGTCCATTGGCTAGATATGAATAGAGGGTCTGGGTTTCCTGCATGGATTCATTGTCCTTGGTTGGTACAGTAGTTTGAGCAAATGCCCTTGCTCCAGATCCGCCAGCCTTGATGGTCTTCTTGTAGGGTTCCAGGACACTCTGGGTCCTTCCATTTCCCCATTCTCCCATACTTCTGTCATAAGAAGTCACAATAGAAAGTCCTAGCATCTGTCCCAATCCCCACTAAATGAAGACTCTTAGAGGACATCCATGTTGGGCTAGTGTCCAATTATAAGTGAGTTTATACCATGTGTATCTTTCTAGGTCTGGGTTAACTCACTCAGGATGATCATTTCTAGTTCCATCCATTTGCCTGCAAATTTCAATATTTCCTTGCTTTTAATAGCTGAGTATATTCCATAGTATAAATGTACCACAGTAAAATAATATTTTTAAATGCACATGCTGACTTTCATAGCAGAAAGTATTTTTTTTTAACCAGAAAACAAATCAGACAAAGAAAGAAAACTAGGAGAAGCCATACTACTAAACAGAGCCTTGTAAGGTGGATTGGATAGTCTCTCTCCTCCTTTCCTTGCAGACTTCAAACAGTGTGTCTGCAGGCACTGAACATCAGTCCTCACAAGCCAGGAGAGAGCAGAATGTAGCCCATACACCCTCTCCCACACTTCTAGTAAAAGTTGCCTGTTACTTTTGAAATCACGTCACAGGACTCGGACCTTAAGAGAATTGATTTTCAAAAATGTGTCTCTTTATCCTTTGCAAGACCCTATAAAATGCTTTCACACAATAAAATCACACATTTAAAAACACCAACTGAAACATCAAATTACATTAGAAGAAGGAAAGAAAGAATTACATGGGGCTGAAGAGATGGCTTAGAAGTTAGGAGCACTCACTGGCCTTGCAGGGGACTCAGGGTTGATTCACAGAACCCTCATGTAGCTAACAAACGTCTACAATACCAGCTCCAGGAGATCTGTCATACACTTCTGTCCCCCAAAACACCTGAAGAACAGAAGTGTGGTACACATGCATGCATGCATGCAGGCAGACAAAACATAAACATAAAATATAAAAACAAAGAAATCTTTAAAGAAAATGGAAGCCACAGCAGGATCATGTGGATAGTGTGTGAAGACCAACATTTTCATCATTTATTTAAAAAAAAAAAAAAAGGTAAGACAGAGTAAATGTTGAAATAACACCTAGAAAATTCCTAAATATGATAAAGACACATACATATGGATTTAATAGGCTTACTAAAAAAAAAAATAAGAGCAATAAGGCCAGAGATTAGTCCTCAGATATCCAAATGGTTAAAAACTAGACTAAGGGATCTCTTGACAGCAACCCTTTAAAATGGCACATTATATATAGCAGATCAAGAGTTCAGATGACTACAGATCCATCCTCCAAAATGATTGGAGAAAAAAAAATCCCTGAGCCAGGATTGCTAAAGGGCTGAGCAAAAACAACTGTTGACCCAGAATAATATATCTAGTGAAAATATCTTTCAGGGAACCATGAGAATTTGTTAGCAGCAGATGGATTCCTTAAAAAAATAAACATGTCAATGGAAGTATGCCAGATAGCAGAAAAATTATAACAGAAACTTGGAAAAGAAGTAAGACCAAATGACATATGGCGATTTTTGTGACATACAACATGCTAAATAACCACAGTTGAATTTTTAAAATAATAATGATGAGTCAAAACAAAGATTATGGCATTTCTTCAATATATATGAAAGATATATGACAACTATAATATAAAAGGGGAAGATAAATTATTAAGTGTTAATATTTCTATATTTCACTGAACACACTAGTATACATTAAGTACCATGAAAATCAGTGTATGCTATATCCCTGAAGCAACCACAAAAATCTATATAAGCAAATATATGTTATGTAAATGATCTGAAAAGAAAAGAGGAAATATTAGTAACTAGAGATGAAACAGAGAACAATTAGAGACAAATAGCATTTATTACATGTGACTGATCAAAAATACTTAAGTAAAATACAAGCATTGTGACTGGAGTAAATTCAAAACTAAGACAAAATCATATGCTGTCTACAATAAATAGCTAATGAATATAATCACATGAACAGACTAAACTTTCAAGCACAGAAATTAAAATGCCCCATAAATATGAACCAAAGAAACTTGGAGCACCCACAGTTACGCTCAAGTTGATTTCAAACTAGAGAATATTACAAGGACTAAAAATCGTAAAATGGCTAAGTCATTAGAAATGTATTCTTCCAAAGGTGCCTACCCTAACAACGGAACTCCAAAATACATGAGGTAAAACATGCTGAGACTAAAACATGAAAGACAAGCCACAATCATGACAGGAAAATTCAGCTTTCTTGTCTTAGCTTTGACACAAGCAACAGGCAAAACGCCACAAGAACACAGGATATATTTTCAAGATGAGTTTTGATAATATAGAAAACTTTGTTTTGCAAAATAAATTGTTAATCTAGGACATAAGACAAGCTTCTATCTAAAGAAGGCCACTTCAAATCCCATGTCTAAAACTTGGAACACAAAATATGTAAAAAGCTTGCAGACCCCATAAACAGGAAAAGGAAAGAGAAGTTGTCAAGGGGCCGAAGAAGAAAACATTTCTTGACTGTCAGGAAAAAAATAATATTATTAGGTTCTATTGCAAAACAGAGGTTAGTTAATATTAAATGTTAATAGTACTTGTAAAAATTCATAATATGTATTATCAATGACTATAAGATCATTTGTTCCTTTGATGTGTATGATTAAATGTGATATATATTTCTGCTTGCTTTCTGACCTTCTGGTCATATGTTCTTTCTGATCATATATGATCATATGATATATAGAAACATGTATATATATTAACATGTATGTGCATATATATACATGTATATATGTATGCACCACAGATTTTATTGAAACACATTTTTATCACCACATTACTGGAGAAATAGAAAACCGTTAAAATCCATTTTGTACTTTTTAAAATCCAGCCTATCTACTAATCTGTTTGAAATGAGTGTAATACAAGCAAACACAGTTTATTAATATCTAATTATAGTGTTATAATAGAGAATTTAGGTTCACTTTTATTTTGTTGCACTGTTGCTTACCAAGTGCCCTCTCAATTTCTTGTCCACAGACAAGAGTCACTGATTTGTGATAACTGCCATTAATTTAAAAGGCTGAAGGTTTGTTATCTCATCTTCCTCAGAGTAAGTGATGGCCTAATGTTAATGATTACTTACTATTTTACACAGTTAAATTTTCTTTCATTTCAAAATATGACAAGAGTAAAGTTGCTTCCTCTTATCAATAAAAAAGTTTAATTTTTTGGCTGAAATTTCTGGCAAACACCATTAAACATTTCTTCAACCTATCATATTATTATCTGGCTAGCTTATCATAGATAAATTAAATATGTCAACAAAATATGAAAAGCATTATTTATAAATGTGTTCAGAGATGTTACTATCTCCAATTTCTGTGCCAAATGTCTCTCTCTCTATATATATATTTTTGATTTGTTTGAAATTGGTGGTTGATCTACAAAGATACATTGCCAATTGGTGTTCAGGTAGCCTCAGGGCATCCTGGATTTGAGAGAGAAAGGAAACTAAAAGTTAGTGGAGGAAGGAGGAAGGCCTGAGTGATTGAGATCTAGAGTGCCTGTGTGCTGTTGACTTGGACACAACATCAGACCTATAGGAAAACAGAACAGTATCTCTTTGCCCCAGCTCAAATCCTTCTCTTCTGATCCATGTGTGGATACTGACAGCAGGTACAGAAAATATCCACCATAGCATCCCCTCCTCACCATACTTACAGCCTAAAGACTACGACCCTATAGGGGCTGCTCTTACTAATTAAGTTAAACCTGTCTGTGATCTAGCCAAATCCATAAACCCTGCCTCCTTGCTCACCTGTATGAAGTAGCCTTACACTCTTCTTCAGCTCTAGGCAATAACCTGCCTCTATGTCCAGACCTTGATAATACATAACCCAAGCTTCTGGAAGTTTGCAGTTTCCTCATCAGAGGGCCCAGGTCACCTCACCTCATGACCCTAGCTTTTTGGTGTGTCTGTCTTCATTCCCTCTCCACCTTCAGTCAAGTCAAAGTCCCTTGATGCTCAACAAAGACTCACTAAGTGAGAAAGTAGAGAAAAAATCGCTCAGTCATAATGTATATACTGAGAGGATGAACTTCCCCAGCCAATCTGTGATGGCAGAATTTAATATAGAAAGAATGTTGGAGATTTAATCAATCACATATTTATTATACTTCCAGAGTAAAGAATTCCACCTCGGAATCATTAAAGTGTAGGGGAGAAGCTTCGCTAAAACTCAAAACACAACTCTTAAACTTAGTGAAGAACTTAAATGCCAGCATTGGTTTTCCCTAAATACTTCAACTAACAAAATCATCCCATCATCAAAAATGTATGAATTACATACAATAACATTGTTTCAAGGGCATCATAGGAAAAACAGTAAGAGAAAGGAAAAGTGGAATTTAAATTTTGATATTATTCATGAGGTCAGGGCAGTTCTAAAAAAGATAAAGCCCAATATTTAAGTGATTTATTTTTATATGCATGACATAAATGCACACACTAAACAGCAGTGCCATTGGTATATTATTTCAAACTATAGTGTACGTGGAATGCTGTTGTCATAAGATTACTATGTTGATTTGACTGACGACAACTGTATAACTGTGCAGGACATTTGAAGGTTCACGAGGGCTCAGACCTAGCGGAGGAACAGCAAGAAATCAATGGCTGCTAGGGGGAGGAGAATGAGGTACTTTCAGGAATATGGCTACAGTGGACAGCCTGATCCCATGCATATACAGCAACATTACTTGCATTCAGTTATATGGAGCAAAATGAAAAGAGAAAGAGGAGGAACAAGAGGAGGAGGAGGGAGACAGGAAGCCTGGATCAAGACAGAAAGATGAAGTTGGCGATAGAAAGTAAGGGATGGATATGATCAAAACACATTGAATTCATGTGTGAAATTCTCCACGTATTAAAATTATAACACTAAAATTAGCAAAAAACATTTACAGTGCTTCCTCACTACTATACATGTTCTGTTGATTAAATACAAAGTCCTATATAGAAGAATAAAAGCAAAGCCCTACATAGAATATGAGCAGCCACCCCTCCCCTAGGCAATGGGCAAGGAGACACCTTGTTGGTGGTGGTGTTCTTATGTCAGGCAGAGGCAGAGCAGATGGCAGTCATTTGTTTATCCCAGCTTGTTGACTGGCTTGATGGCCATAGCTGTCTTATGCTTAGCACTCATAAAAATCCAATCCAATCAAGCTAAATCCTATCCAGTAAGCACAGGCCAGGTAGAGGAAGGCAGACAGAGACGTGTGGACCATCTGTCCTCCAGCTCACGGCACAGGTGGGCCACAGACACACACTTGCTGCTATGCCATGCAGCATAGGTGTGGTACATCCCCCATGGGCCAGCCTGAAACTGGAGCGACCATGAATGTGCTAATATGTTGTGGTCAGTTGGGAAAGAAAGAGAGGTGGATCCGCTTGAGCATTATGAAGAGAGAGGAGACTGGAGACTTGAGGATGGAAAGGAGTAACCTGTTAGAGTGGCCAGCTCCATCACCTGGGACCATGGTACGTTCCCAACCTAAGCTACCACTGAGGGCCATGTCTGAGTCCATGGCTAGGCAGCAGCAGGGGCCGGTATTGATGTCCCTGGCTCATATTACCATTAGGAAATATGGGGATGACCCAGGTTGGGGCAGCCACCAGGGAGCACATGGCTATCCAGAGGCTAAGCATAACTGGCCCTGGCCCTCACTGGATGCAGCACTATGGAGTGGCAGGTAAAAGCTTTATACTCACCTAAAATGCTATTCAGGAATGAATGTGAAATAAACACAATCTCAGAGTAACCAAAAGAGTGGGTGCTAGAGGTCTGCTTTGCCAAAGACACAAAAGCAAAAATCTTCAAGTGGAAGAAAACTGACATGGGAATTTATCAAAGACAAAAGGTATCTTGAAAGGCATAAGAGAAAATAAATTCATCACTTACAAGAAAACTCTCATCAGACTCAGTGGAATTCTTAGCAGAAACCTTAAAAGTCAGGAGGGAATTGAATGATATATTCAGAATCCTGTCAACCAAGAATACTTTATCATCTTTCAATAATAAAAGGAAAATACTTCCCTAGACAAACAAAAATGAAGGAAGTTCATCACTAGACCTGCCTTACAAGATGTGCTGAAGGGACTTCTTCAAATTGAAATGAAAAGATACTAAATCACAACATGACAGCATATGAAAGCACAAGTCTCGGTGGTAAAAGGAAACACACACATACCGGCACAGGATATTACAATCTAAGCTTAAAGACAGGAGTAGAAAGATCACATCTGCAGAACTATTTACCGGAAATTTGACATAGATAAAATTAATAATAGTTCAAAAATATATAAAATAAGGTTAGGGTGAGGTGTGGTATGATTTGATTTAAATTGCTAAAATATACATGATTAGATTCAAATTGCTAAAAGCTTAAAAGTATATATGCATAAAATATTTATTTTTAAGTTATGGTAGAAAGTTCTATAAGGGATAGGAATGTATTGCGTGCATCTTCTATAATCGACCCCAGATGCTCTTCTTTGTCCCTTATGCTCCCTTTTCATTTGTCTCTTTATTCTTCTGCCCTGCTTCTATTTCATGACATTGTGTATATATATGGCACCATATATGTATATAAACTCTAGGATCCACAAACAAGAGAAAAATGTGGTATTTGTCTTTCTAAATTTGGATTATTTTGTTTAATATGTGATCCAAGTTTCCAACATAATTTCATTCTTCTTTATGCTGAGTCAAATGATTTGTGTGTGTGTGTGTGTGTGTGTGTGTGTGTGTGTGTGTGTGTGTGTGTGTGCGCGCCCGCACGTGCACGCTAAGATTTCTATTGCTGCCACAAAATACTATGATCAAAACCATTTGATTGGGAAAGGATTTATTTGTCTTACAATTCCACAGTACTCTTCTAACCAAAGGAAGCCAGTACAGGAATTCACACAGGGCAAAAACCTGATAGCCGGAACTGGTTCAGAGGCCATGGAGGGATGCTGCTTACTGGACTGCCCAGCCTACTTTCTTATAGAGCCCAGGACCACCAGGCTAGGGACGGCACCACCTACAGGGGGCTGGGACCTCCTCCATCAATAATTAATTAAGAAAAATGCCTTACAGTCAGGTCCTATGGAGACATTTCCTCAGTTGAGGTTCCTTCCTTTCAGATAACTCTAGCTTCTATCAAGTTGACGTCAAACTAACCAGCACTAATACACACTCCACAACACACACACACACACACACACACACACACACACACACACACACACACACACACACATTTTCTTTAACCATTCATTTGTGGATAGACAACTAGGCTTATTCTTATAAAAGATGCTGCAATAAACACAGAGTTCTATGCTATATTGCTTGAAGTCCATTGGGTGTATATTCATGCACGGTGTGTCTTGGTCATATTGTAGCCCCACTGTTGGCATATTGAGGGACTTTCATGATTTCCATAGAAGATGAAGTAATTTACATTCCAGCAGCCGTATACATGGATTCCCTTTCTGACCAACATTTTTCGTCATTTGTCTTCTTAATTAAAGGCAATAATAGCCAGTGAAAGAGAGTCTAACTTTAGTTTTTAATTTGTATAAACCTAATGGTTTAAGACGTTCAACATTCTCTCTTATACTTGCGGGCTATTTGTACTTTATCATTGAGAAATGTCTGTTCATTTCCTTAGTCTATTCATTGATTGGTTGGGGTATTTTTATCTTTGTTGGCACATTTCCATTAAATCTTTCCATTTGGGTTATTTATTCCTTTGGTTTCTTTATGTGTTTTATCTATCATTCTTCTGTCTATTATACAGCTAGCAAAATGTTGGGCTGATTCTTAAGGTACTCACTTGTTTTGAAAATTTCAGTGCTGGTGCTGTCAAAACATCTGACCTCAGGTAATATTGCAGAAATATAGAGATACAGACAGCATGACACTGGCACAAAACAGATCTAAGACCAATGAAACAGATCTGAGGTCCCAGAAATAAATACGCGAAGTGTTAGGCAGATAAATGTTTCAAAAATGATTGTGGAAAACTATATATTTACACACAGAACAATAGAATTAGATTTATAGTATCACCTGTGGGAAGGGAAGCCACTTTAAATGGAATTAAACCCCTTAATCCAAGATCTGAATCCATGAAAAATGTCTAGGAAAAACCCTTCAAGATATGGCCATAGGCAAGAACTTTCTGAAAAGGATTTCAATAACAGAGAAAATAACCCAAGAAACTGACAAGTGGAGTTATTTGAAATAAAAATCTTCTGTCTAACAAAAGAAACTCTCAACAGGGGGAAGACATAACCTACACAATAGAAGAAAGTCTTTACTATCTGTAGTTTATATACAAAGTCAATATTAAATGGGTTTTTAATCATCAAAAAGCCTCCTTTAATTTAATTAGTGAGCTGATAAACTTGACAGACAGTTCTCAAATAAGTAAACATAGGCAGTAAATATTTTTTAATTGTCCAACGTCCTTACACATCAAGGAAATTCAAAGTAAAAAAGCTTTTGGATTCCATTTCATTGGAGTAAGAATGGCTTACATCGGACAAATAAATATTAATTGCCAGTGAGAATATGTGTGTGAATAGGAAGCCTTGTTCACTGGTGATGGGGATAAAATTGGTATAGCTACTGTGTAAATCAGCATGGAAAATTCTCAAAACAATTAAAACCAAATCTCCCATATGACCCAGCAAGCTACCCCTGGGTATGTATCTAATGGGTTGTCAGTTCTAGAACTGGGACATATGCATATTCTATTCATCTGCATGTTACTATTCACAAGAGGAAAGCAACAGGAACCTGCCTAAATTGTCCATTATCAGATAAATGAAGAAAATATGATGCATACAAACAAGGGCATTTTATTCAGCCATAAATAAAATGGAAATCATGACATTTCAGGGAAATCAATGGAACTGGAAACATTTCATATAATTAAAGTAAAATCAGTCAGATTCAAAAAGACAAACAACACAGATTTTCTTGCAATACATGGATCTTAGGCTAGAGAGATGGTTTAGCCATTAAAGCTTGGCTCACAACCAAATAAATCATTTCTAATGTTTACTTATATATAATTATCTTATGTATAGTAAAGCTTATTATGTAATAAATATACATGTGTGTGCATAGATGTATAAAAACAGTTCATTTAAAATGAAGCCATTACATTTAATTTTGGGAGAGTTTGGAGAAAGAAGGGAAAGGGGGAAATGGTGTAACTATATTATAATCTCAAAAAGTAAAATAAAGAATTTGAAATATAAGTAAATAAATAATATTATAAAGAAGAAGCATCACATTACTATTAATTTCATTTTCAGTTAATTTTGGTGTGTGCTTTTTATGTGAGATCATTATCAAACTTTTATTATTGAGACTAAGAACACAAAGAGGAAACCTCAATTTTTCTTATACCAGTAGTTCTTGAAATAATAATGAAGACCAGAAGAGGAGAAAAAAGAGATCCTAGGGACAGAGAATGACTGAATACATCCTACACAAAAAAAAATGAGCATAACTGGAAGAAAAAAAGGGGCAACAGGAGGACATGGGCATGGTGACAGGAACTAAGACAGCAGGATGGAGAAAAAGCTAAGTATTGAGGCTGAAGAGATGGCTTATCTGTTAAGAACACGGGCTATTCTTCCACAGGACCCATGCTCAATTCCCACATAGAAGGTCACAACAGTCTGTAACTCCACACAACACACACGCAGGCAGAACACCAATGTACATAAAGTAAAAGTGAATAAATCACTAAAAAAAAAAAATCTATGGGGGCTGGAGAGATGGCTCAGAGCTTAAGCGTACTGACTGCTGCTCCTCTGGAGGTCCTGAGTTCAATTCCCAGCAAACACATGGTGGTTCACAACCATCTATAATATGATCTGATGCCCTCTTGTGGCCTGCAGGTGGACATGCAGGTAGAACACTGTATACATAATAATAAATATTTTTTAAAAAATAAAAATAATAAATAAAATTAAAAACTAAGTATTATTAAAATACCATAACCAATCCATTATTTTATAGGAATTTCCAAAAAATAAAATGTGAAATGGCAACATTTACATTTTTTACATAGTATAAGATAACAGTACCCACTTATAGTTACTGATACAAACAGCTACAAAAAAACAGGAAAAGGGAACATAAAATCAATAAAGGAAACGGGACCTACCTGACACAAAGAAAACACTATGCGTGAACAGTGTTATATAATTTTTCTATACATGAAAGGAAAGGGCTCTAAATATGACACATATTACACCCAAAACAAGTCTCAACAGACGTAAAGAGTTTTAAATCATATAGAGTATCTTCTGAGAGCACAATGGGATGAGACTAGAAATCCATAGATAGAAAACATGGTGCCCCATATTAGACAACCTCACCTTGTTGGGGAGCCCTGATGGCACTCAAAGAAAGAATAGGCAGACTACCAAGATAAGCTTTGTTAGCCTGCAGCCATAAAGTGGGAGAGGAGACCCCCCTTGGACTTAAGGCAGGGCAATAGGGTGGGGGTGGGAGGGTAGGAGGAATGGAAGGATACGAGTCAGGGGAGAACAATTGAGTTGTAATGTCAATAAATTAATTTAAATTTTTTTGAAAAGCATGAAATATGTACAAATTAACACAGCAGTCACACAAGTAATTAGTCAAAGAAATAACAAAGAATTTAGCAACTACTTAGAAATGAAAACAAAAACATACCGAGATGAATATGCTACAATTAAACGGTACTAACAGGAGCATTTACCACGATAAAAGAATTGAAACATCTCTAACAATGTGTGTATGGGGAGGGTTGGAGATACAGAGAGAGACAGTGAGAGATACAGAGAGAGTCCATATGCTACAGTGAGTATGTGGCAACCAGAGGACAACCTGAGGGAGCCCTGCTCTCGCCTTTTACCATGTGTGTCCTAGCCATGGAATCAGATCTCTAGATTTGGTAACAAGCACCTTGAATTGCGGCACACTCCTGCTGATCTCAACAACCTAAATTTAGGATTTATAAGCACTATAAAAAGAAGAATAAGCTAACTCCAAATTTACTGGAAGGAAGCTATAACAAAGGTTAGAGCAATAAAATAAAATGCAGACTAGAAAAATCAATAGGAAAGATATCAGTGTAATGCAGAGGTTTTTTGCTTTGTCTTTTTTTAAGATCAAGGAAATTGATGGAATCTTGTCTAGACTGAGAAGACATAAATAAAACAAGAATTTTAAGCTGAATAAATTCCTAGAACATGTATCCTAAAACCTTGAGTTATGAAGTAATTTATTTTTCTTTTAGGTTTTTCAAGACAGCATTTTTCTGCATAGCCTTAGCTGTCCTGGACTTGCTTTGTAGACCAGACTGGCCTTGAACTCACAGAGATCCACGTGACTCTGCCTCCTGAGTGCTGGGATTATAAGCATATGCCACCATGCTCAGCATGAAGTAATTTTTAAGGTATATATAAAAAAATAAAAATAACACCAACAAAATTATTCTAAGAGTAGATGAATTTGCTGATGAATTCTATCAACAACTAAAAAAATAACACATTCTATCAACAACTTTAAAAAAACACATTTCCTTCAATAAAATGAAAAACAGGAAGACTTCTAATTTTACTTTTGAGGCTAACATTATTCTAACAACAACAACAGAAAACTATATAAGAAGAAACCTGATGGACATTTGTGTAAATCTCTAAACAAATTGTTAGCATGGTAAATTTTACAGGACATTAAAAAGATCTACTGGTCATACACCACTGCAGGCCCCAGGTGTAATATTATCTGGGCAACACAACCTGCACTCCATGGGGGAAGAAGATGAAGGAGAAGGAGGAAGAAGATGAAAAGAAGAGGGACATTTTTTGTTTTAACATATACATTTATATTATTACAAACAAATACAATAAACTACACACAACAAGAAGAACCATTAAACAATCAGGAATTATAAAAACCTTACATTCGTAATGCTTTGGCTATTTGAATTTGGAATCCTTGAAGAAAACATCTTTCCTACCTTGGTGAGTCTAAAATTATGAATGTAAATCAGTATCTATCATATCTCATGTCTATCAACTTAAAACACCTATTTAGACTGCATCTTTTGTTGTACAGGATTGCCTTGGCTATTTGAGCGGTTTTTTTTTTCCAAATGAAGTTGAGAATTGTTTTTTCAAGATCTGTAAAGAATTCTGTTGGCATTTTGATAGGAACTGCATTGAACATGTAGAGTCCTTTTGGTAACGTGGCCATTTTTATTATATGATTCCTACCAATCCATGAGCATGGGAGATTCTTCCATTTTTTTTATATCTTCTTCAATTTCTTACTCCAGAGATTTGATTTTTTTTTCTCATACAGGTATTTCACTTGCTTGGCTAGAGTTACACCACGATACTTTATTTTTTTGTGGCTATTGTGAAGGATGTTGTTTCCCTAATTTCTTTCTCAGCCTGTTTGTCTTTTGTATAAAGGAGAGCTTCCGATTTTCTTAAATTGATTTTGTATCCAGCCACTTTGCTGAAGGTATTTAACAGCTGTAGGAGTTCCTTGGTAGACTTCTTGGGGTCACTTATGTATACTATCATATCATCTGAGAATAGTAATAATTTGACTTCTTCCTACATGAGTGGTATATATTCACTCATAAGCACAATACAGGATAACCACACTACAATACATAGACTGATACACCAGGGGCCATGTTTGATGTGGACTTAGAACCTCTGCTTAGATGTAGTCATTAGGCAGCAAGTCTCCTGTGGGCTATACAATATGGAGAGTAGGGACTATCTGCCATCCCCCATGTCGATCGCTTAACCCCGGTGGGGTTCCCTTGCCAGGACACAGAGAAAGAGGACATACATGGCACAGATGAGACTTGATAGGCTAAGGGCAAATGTTAGGGGAAGAGGGCCTCACCTTTCTGAGGACTAGGGTAGGGAGAGAGAGGGTGTGAGGGAGGGAGGCTGGAATCCACAGGCAATGAGGGAGGAGGCTACAATCAGGATGTCAAGTTAACAAATTTAAATTTTTTTTAAAGTTTAGAGAAAAAAGGATGAGAAGGGGGAGGAGGAGGAGGAAGATGAAAAGGAGGAGAATAAGAAGAAGGAGGGGTGAGGAGGAGAAGGAACAGATGGAGGAGAGGGGAGAAGGAGGAGGAAATGGAGACAGAGAGCTCATGAGTTCAAGGCCATGCTCATCTCAAAGAAAGCCTGACCTTCACGGGACCCGTTCTCAAAGTGGAGGAGCAGGAAGCTTCATACCTAAGACCAAGGTCAACCTCAAAAACCTGAAACCTTCTTTTCGAAGACCCAGAACAAGGCAATAGTGAGCACTCTTTACTACTGCCATTCAACAAAGTACTGAGTATATTATGCAGAATGAGTTGATGTGTGTGTGTGTGTGTGTGTGTGTGAGAGAGAGAGAGAGAGAGAGAGAGAGAGAGAGAGAGAGAAGAGAGGGATCTGAACTACAAAAAGAGAAGTAAAATAATCTTTGTTTGCAAAACACAACCCAATATGTACAAAACTGCAAAGTTTCCACACAAAAGTCCTGGTTGATAGAATTAATAAACAAATCCAGTGAAGATGCACAAAGTCAACACACAAAACCCAGTTGTGTTTCTATATCTAATAACAAGAAATTTGAGGAAAAACTAAGTCAGTAAACCCAGTTCCCTATCATTTCAAAGAAAAAACTTAAGTGCAAATTTATTTAATAAAGTGAAAGAACGGTGTACCTAAACTACACAGTCTTATTAAAACTAAAGTGCAAAGATGCATCCTAAGGGAACTAAATTCTAACACTCATAAGGTGAGATAGTTTATATGGCAAATATGCTCAATTTCCCAAATGTAGCTAGAGAACTTTCATAATCCTTATCAAAATCCCAATTGTATATTTATCAAAGTCCTAAAGCTCTTTATAAAGAACCTTGAAAGGCCTCTCAAGGGGTTCTAATCAAAACAACCTTGAAAATAAAACACAATGCTGGAAATATTATACTTCCAAAACAGAAAACTACAAATAGGAGTAATCAAGACCAGCAAAGACAGATAATTACACAAATAAAGAGAAAGGGGCTTTAAAAGTAAGGTGCTATCATATGTGACTTTTGCAAAGGATGTCCCAAATTTATGGGAAAGAAAGAACTGTTTTTCTAAATAAAGCTGGGTAAAAATGGACATTCATAGGTAGAAAGATTTATTTAGACACTCATCTTAAATCTTTAACAGAAATTGAGATAAAATGGACCAATGACAGAACAACAAACACACATATAATACAAACAAAGCAAGATGAAGAAAACTACATAAAATGATAACTTATTTACTCTAAAGGAAACAACACTGTGAAAAGACACCAGAATATAGAAATTTTCTCAATTATTTATTTGAAAAGTTTAATATCCAGAATATTTAATGTACTTTTACAACTCAACAACAAAGAGTAAAATATCTTGATTAGAACATAAGCAAAATATTTGCTAGAGACTTTTAAAAGCCATATAAGAAAACTAATGGGCACCTAAAGAGTCATAAGTTAGTGAAAACTTGATACCCATTTAGAGGACCATTATAAAAAATAAAAATTCTTGGCAAAGATCAGAGATATTGGATTACATATGCAATAGTGATGGGTTTTAAGATGTTTTTCAGAACTACATTAATATAGTACTATGCTGCAAATATTTCAGGGGTTCCTCAAAACAGAATATAATTACTATATTATCCAGTGACTCCAAATCTGAGTAAATAATCAAAAGATTTCAAATCAAGACCCTGAAAAAGTATCTGTTCCCTTATGATTATAGGATTATTATCTATAATAGCTTAGAAACAGAAACACTCCAAATACCCATTATCAGTAAAATTAATAAAGAAAATGCAAACATCCAGTAAGATATCAACAACACTGAAAGAGAAAAAACATCTTGTTACATGTTACACCATGTATGGTCTTTATGCTAAATGAAATAAACCAATCAAAAGTGGACAAATGGTATGTCTGCCTTTATTTATAGTAAATAAAGTATTCAAATTTACAGATAGCAGAAGAGAGAAAGGTGGTTTATAAGGCTGTTTAAAAGAAGAGGGAATCATTGTACAGTTGGATTGGAGGTTCCCTTGCAAGAAGAAAAACTCTAGTTTGGTATGTAAACACAATTCTATGAATGGAAATCCTACTGACAGATATGCATAACATCATTAAGATCATAAACCTGATGTTATATGTGTTTTGTCACAATAGAAAGAGAAACAATGAAATTGGAGGAATGAATGATCCAAGCTTCTTTCTAAGGAAGCTAGGAAAAATGACAAATTGACCTCAAAGGATATCCAAGAAAGTAAATACTGAGAACAAAAGAATGAAATAAAAAGCAGATGTACCTTAGAGGATACCCAAAGTTTCTCATTTATAAAAACTGATAAAATGTGAGAATTCCTAGTAAAATGATAGTGGTAAAAGAAGAGAAATAAAGCAAGAACTAATTATATTAATGATAAGGAAAGGAAACCACTATAGATTCTAACAATAATAGAAAACACAACAATGTCCACACATAAATCTACATAGAGAATACCATTGCATCTTTATTCATAGTTGCCAAACATTGGACACAAACAGTACAATTGCTCCTCAACAAATGAAAGAATTTATAAACTGTAGCTATCCAGGCAATGGAACCACTCGAAAAGGAAACATCCATCCTGGGGAACAGCAACTATCTTGGATGCATGCTACTAAGACAAAGAAGCCAAATCTAAATGGTTACACAGTGTATTCATCCAACTATGTGACACTCTGGAAAAGCCAACACCAGCAGACAGCAAAAGAACACCGGTTTCCTGTGGGTTGGGAACAGAAAGCTCTGAATACACAGAGCACACAATCATTTTGGGGCAGTGAAGCTGTTTTGTATGATATTCCAAGATGGATGTGGCTCATTGTCCATTTGTCAAAACTAAAAAAAAAAAAAAAAAAAAAAAAAAAGCACTAAGAGCACTTAACTTAAACCTTGGAATCTAGACAGTAATGGTATGTTATCACAGACTGCTGATAGAGAGAGAAATTGAGGATTTATGTGGGAAAGGATATATGAGAACCTGCTTTCTGCTGAGTGTTGCTGTGAATTTAAACTTCTGAAAAACAGAATCTAGAAAATATAGGAAAGAAATTAGAGAATTTTAGATGAAATATTCAACTTCCTTAAAAACAAAAACTGACAATAAAATTACATGAGTTCAAGATTTATTAAAGTACTTGAAGTCATAATTAGCCATTCTTACAGGTGTATAATGGAATCACAAAGACATTTTGATTTGCATTTCTCTGATGGCTAAGGATGTTGAACATCTCTTTAAATGTTTCTCATCCATTAGAAAACTGTGCAAAAACTGTCTGGTCTTAGGTGTTTGTTTTTTGTTTTGTTGGGAGCATTTTAGTGATTGCTTCTATTTTCCTAGAGGTTATAGGTCTATTTAAATTATTTATCTGATATTTATTTAACTTTGATAGTTGGTTATCTATTGAAAAAACTATACATTTCTTTTAGATTTTCAAATTTTATGGAGTAAAGTTTTTAAAAGTATGACTTAATGATTATTTGGATTTCCACAGTATCTGTTATAATGCCCCCTTTCCATTTCTGATTTTGTTAATTCAGATATTCTCTCTATGTCTATTGTTTATTTGAATAAGGGTTCATCTATCTTGTTCTGTTTTGTCATGGGGAAGGATATTTTTACATATCATCATCTTCAGCACATGTGGTGTGATAAGTTGCATATTCATTCAAAGGAAGAGTAACAACCTAGGTATGCTATTCCCACAACACAAATCCAGGTGAGTCTTAATTTTTCAATATATACACAGTTAACACCGAAGTTTTAGAATAAAAATAAACAATACAACATTCATGACTTTGGGGCATATAAAGGTATTTTAAAAACATTCATCATGTTCCAATTATAATGAATAAATATGTCCTATTAGACTTCATGGTAAAGAAGTCCTTTACAAGGCAGTCTACTCAAATGACTAAACACACTCAGTACCATTAATCATAGACGATATCCTAACTAAAACGACAACAAAGCCAGGCTTGGTGGCATATGCCTCAAGTTCCAGAACTCTGAAGGCAGAGGTTAGAAGGACTAGTTCCTACCCAACCTGGTCTACGTAATGAGTTCCATGACAACCAAGGGTACATTGAAAGATCCTGTTTCCCAAAACAAAATAGAATAAAACTCTGATGGAATACTACAATGTACTCATGAGAATATTAAAATGAGACACGAGCAGCAACAGCAGACATGAGTGAGAATGTGAAGTAGTGAACATTGCTGTGTTACTGTTGAGAAGTGAAAGGAGAAATGGCTGAGTAAAGGGGTCTTTGTAAGTACTTCTCAGGTACAGTACAACACTTTCCCTTCTAACGGCATGCTCAGAGAAACTGTGTGCTCATAGAAGCTTGCTGTATGCTACTCAATGAAAGTCAGGCCTTGTAAGGAGCCGTCTAGGTATATATCAGAGTATCAGTTATTTGGGAAAAGCCAGTGGTGACAGAGAGAAATTGAGTCACTGTGATCCTGATCATTTGGTGAATCTTCTGTGGAGTAATAGATTTTTGCAAGTGCCTTCATCTAGTTATTTTTATATATGTACCTTTAATCCATGCTATAACCAGGTGTGCAAAAGCTGAAATTTGAAATTAAGCAACCAAATAACCAATAAGTGTTAAGGGGAATAGTGTTAACAATACTGTGCTTCAATAATGAAAGTAGACACCTTGAAACAGGACACAGGACATAAGAGTTTACTCCTTAAGGGAATACTGTTTCAGGTGTCATCAATACTCAGTTTATAATAGCAGCTGGCTTGGAATTCCATGCCTTTAGACCTTTGAGCGGGAAAAACCTCATTGAAAATATTGTAAGTAGAGTCCCAGACAAGTCTGAGCTACATAGTGTATAATAGGCCAGACTCGATCATGTAACAAAAATGTATCTAAGAAGAAGGAAATGGATGTTGTTTATTAACTGATAAATTATAGAAAATTCTAATTAATATTTCACAAATATGTTTCTTATTCTTTGTTATGTCTCATTAACATACAAAAAGATAGAATTCTCCCATTTAACCTTTGTTAAGCAATATTTTCCTCTCGTGCCCATAACATAAGCATGGTCATAGTTGCGCATTGCATTCATAAATATTGATTGCACTTAACTAACACCTAATAGAACTCTGAGAACTTTGATATTTTTAAAAAATTATGGAACAAGGCAAAGGCATTACTGAAAACTCTTATTTTCATGCTTACTCAGATGTTGAAGTATACAAATCCTTAGTCCTTCTAGGGTACTGAAATAGTGGTTTCTTCTTGGACCAGGCACTTATCTCTCTGATTAGTGAGCTACCTAGCCACCTGAGATCGTCACTCACGTTGATTTTAAATTTAACATATCAACTTAAAAAGATTACCAGGGAAAAAATATGTCTCTTGTTAAGAGTCTGATATAAAAGAATCCTTCATCTTTACCGTCTATTGGCCTACTAACCAAAGTATAAATTAAGTGAAGACAGATGACCCTTTCTTCCTTGTCCAATGTATTGACTTGGCTTTGCTTGAATATGCTTTACTTAGTATCCTCTAAGCCACAGTTAACAAAGCATCACTTAAAATTTCCCAGATATATTAATCACATGACATATGTTTTCTGTCTAAAGAGACACCAATTTACAAAGAATAATTGTAAATAGAAGACAGTTAATTAGGTCTAGCAGTCCCTTTTAGATTTATAAGAAGGTGTCAACTCAGTGCTAAAACCTGGCAATGATTGGTGTTCTAACTGTATTTTACTAAGAACACAAAATAAAAGTCCCTGTGAAAAGATAAATCCACCTGATTTATATTTTAAATTATTTTAATGAGGCTCTGAAATCTTTTTAAGACGAGGGTTGTTTTAAAGTACAACTTGACATAAACAAAGTGAGTTAATATGACAAGAGGCAAAGGAAAGGAGGGTGTGATTATCTTTTTAGGATAAAGGAGCAAAATAAAATCATGGGCAGAGTGGCTTAAATGAAAGGAAATCATTTCTCACAATCCTAGAAGCTGTGGTGTGTGGGTGGGGGTGGGGGGTGGTGTGTCCAAGATCAGGAAGTCAGCCCCTTTGTTTCCAGGTGGCACTCAGAGGAAGGACAGCAGATTACCAAGAAGAGACTTGATACCCTATGAACATATACAGGGGGAGGTAATCCCCCTCAGGAATAGTCATAGGGGGGGGGGGAATAAGGGGAAAATGGGAGGGAGGGAAGAATGGGAGGATACAAGGGATGGGATAACCATTGAGATGTAACAAGAATAAATTAACAAAGGAGAAAAAAAAGATAAAAATAATATCATAAAAAAAAAAAAGAACTCTCACTGTGGCTGCTTTCTTGCATGCCAAGGTAGGGGCATGGAAGGAAGAGCTGTCTCTCTTCCTCTTATGATGACACTAACCCCATAGTTCTGATCCCAGATCATGACTTCATTTCAACCAAATTACCTCCCCCAAGCCCAACCTGCAAATGCTATCTCATTCTGCGGTGCCACGAATAGTAACAGTCGTTCGATAAATGGAATGAGGAGAGCATTCTAAGCAAATAGAGCACTATACATAAAATCAAAGGGACCTTGGGGGAAAAAATTAAAAATTTCTTTAGAAGAAACTGAGTGAAGCATGTAATGGGACAGCCAAGCTAACAAAAATAGAGTTTTGTTGAAACATAGACTGATGTGATTCATAGCGATAGTTTTACCTTCCAAGCAATGCGTAACCAGCAAGGCCTGGGTGAGGCCGCAGAAATCCTGCTGGTAGTATACATTTTAATAGGGCAGAATGCTTGAAATCCAGTATGTGAGCTTTTTAGCTTAACCCAGTACTTCTGATTATGAATCCCACTTTATATCTGAGCATCTATCTGGAGTTTACACTAAGAGACAATATACATCACCTTATACTCAGCTAAGTAACAGAGTTAGGCCGTGATTCCAGATATGCATGACTCTGAATGACTATTATATTTTGCTGCAAATATCATTTTATTTAAGGAACAATACTAGGTCCATTCAGGAAAAAAAAATACAAGGATGTTATATTTAGAAATAACTGAGCAATTGAGAAATGGAGATTACATTCCACATCGTTTTGGTATTGCTTAAGGATTGTTACAAGCTTGGAATCCTTTGCTAAACATTTGCTCTGTGTCTCAGCTGACACAAACAAGTGAGAGATACACAGCACAAAGTGTTGGACCACAAACTCCAGATCCCATGGTTACAAAGGAAAGTGATTAAGCAGATAGCACATTGACATTGTTCCCTGGCCCACAGAAGAGCAAAGTGCCTGGAACTGAATGGCTTCCATGCCACAGATGCTTGCTTGCTTTCATGTCATTGACCCGATCCCCAGTGGACAGGCAGTACAAGTTGGACCACCTTGGCAGCTCAACTCTGACAAACTCAGAGCTATTCAGTGGTAGCTCTATGGGGTCGGGAACTCAACAAGACTCAAAGGACAGAATTCCTTTGTTCACCCAGAAACCACCCTAACGTCCTTAAACTCTTCCAGATCAGGGAATTATGTCGAACAAAGTTTGACCTCAAAGTTATTTGGAACAAACCGGAATCTAAAACTGAACACAACCCTGTTGTTTCATTTTTTGACTTCTGAGTCTGTTACCGATTCAGAAGATGAAAACATGTTATCTTTGTTTCCTCCTAACTCCATCATGACATTGTAAATTCAAAGTGTTTATAATCCTGATGTGTATTTTTCTTAAGGAAGAAATAATATGGAGAACGCTATACCCTATGAAGAATATCTATTGCCATAAATGCAAATATTATCAATTTTGAGGGAAAGGAATTTAGACCTTTGTAACAATACATACAAACATGGTGAAGCATGGCGTTAGGAGGTTTTAGATTTCTATGGTAACTTTTAAGAAAATTTCAATTGTCATTTCAGAGTCATCCTGCCTTTGACACAAGTAAAAAGCAACCCCTTCTTAAAATAGATTCAGTTCATTTAGACCTTTGGCTGCAAAAATTCTTATTGTCATACATTTTTAACAATGAAGTATCCTGTGGCTTAGCCCTTAGTCCCTTTCTCTTCTCTCTGTGCTCACTGCTCAGGTTGAATAGCTTTGTGTCATGATGGGCTGACACCCGCCACAGTCCCCATTCTCGTCATGTAGCCCTCCTGGCTATCTGCAACTATTTATGTAATCTCTCCACTAGCATCTCCAACAAAAGGTAATTTCACTAACTCCTCCCAAGCTTTTCCATCTGACCCATTTTCTTTACGTCTTGATTGCAACTCTATAATTCTTCTTAATCAGTTTCATCTTAAATCCCTTCTTGCAAACACTTTCTCCGAGTGCCAACAAATATTTTTGTTTCCATCTTCACAATAAGTCCAGGATGTAAATGCTTCCCCACAATCTCTCTAGCACTGTTCAGACCCAAACCATCGTCTCTCCCTTCAAATCATCAGTCTTTCTGTTTATACCCGCGTCCTACTACAGCAACTGAATCTATCCAGAGCAGCTGTCTGAATCCACTTAAAGCAAAAGATTGTCTTCCTGTCTGTTTGATCATGATCCGCAAGGAATGCAACAGCTCAATCACTCTAGTCAACTTAAAAGCCAGAGTAACAGCGAAGGTCTATAAGTTCTCTGTAGCCTGGTTGTACAGAAAGGACTTTGAAAATAATGACGTAGAGTGAAACTACATGGGATACGTGATCCACAAAGTCCTTCTGTCTTTTTCATAGTGAATAGTATAAAAAAGCCAGTTATATCCCATGGTGTCAATACAAGTACAGCATGTGTGGCTGAGGTGGTAGTTGTACCAGAAATAAATGTAATGGATCCAGAGTGTTGTTTTAGCTGTGTAGGCCAGTCTGTGAATTCAACAGAGATGGATACGACTTTCCAGTTTCTACTATAAGCAAATGGATTGACAGATAGAGGCAAATTTCAGCAAGAGAAATAGAGATTAATAGAATAAAACAAGGTGGATATGTTAGTGAGTAAGAAATAGGGAAAAATAGAGCTACTTTAAAAATGTATTTAGGTTGATTTATATTATCATTTTATATTTTGCATACTTTGTTCCAAATTGGCCAAGAAGGCTTGTATGAAATGTCTAATATCCACAATTATCAAAAATTAAGAATGAGATATATATATTTATGTACAGAAAACCTATTATATTTTAATATAATAATAATAATTAGTAAGGCTATATAATGTGAATAATCATTAATAATATCATATCTTCTTAGTCCAGTGAATTTGAATATATTCTTGCTTCATATTCAGTGAGTTTGGAAGATTCAAAATGTGTTTCACTTTCTTTTTCTACAACGGTGGCTAGTGATTTTTCTTTGGGTCTGAGAAAATCAGGACTAAGTGAAGAAACCATATTTGGACTGTAGCAAGGCTTATGAAGGGACATACATGTTCTGAGTTCTGAGAGGTAAGAGGGAAGGCAGAAAGCATATGGGAAATGAAACCCCAGCATGTCTAGCTCAGATATTTGACAAGAGTCAAGATCGCCAGCTTTATCAATGGACACAGCCAGAAACATGGAGAAGGCACCCAGCCATGAAATGTTCACCCACAACAGAACAGCCACAGGCACGAGTGATGAGTTCATAGATAAAGCTGTAAAGCTCTATTTCAGAGGCCAAGTCAAGTGTTGAGAAACCAGAAAAGGATATTCAGCTCAGGAAACTAGTACTGAAAACCCATCCATCTGCCTTGATTTTGATACCCTTTATGGGTTCCTGGCTTAAAACTAACAAAGGAGGTCAAATTAAGCCAATTAAGGTCAGTGTCTGGAGAACACAGGAACTGTGAGCTGCAGCAGAGACAACCCCATGTATGAGCCTCATGTGCTTACTCACCAATGGAATGACAGTCTGTTACGTCTCAAGCTCCAATACCAAGCTTGAGAACCCAAAGAATGACCACTGCACTCTAGGCTTTAAAGGAGACGTTGGTATAAATGTAAAATAATACAATCATAAAAAAATAATTAAAAGAAAACATCACATTAAGATACAGTGGTAAACTGTTAAATGTGTCTACAGCATTAGAGTATCACTCAAGAAAGCATTTGTCCCAAATAAGTGAGGTTTGTTTAAAACTCTGCTTTAACGCTTTGCTAAATAAAGTCCAATCCTTTGTTTTCTTGCATATCTCAAGTGCAGTCAAATTCCTCTGAGAATTCCGAAGAACATTGCACAATACCAGCTATCTCAAGCATGTTCCCAAGCCAAATGGTAATGGTATCTGGAATTTAAGGTCTTGCCAGTTTTACACATCTTGAAGCAATATGGTTTATAACAGCATCGAGATTATCCCTCACATTCTTCAAGGGGCAATCCAGTATGCACAAGAAAATTCTTTTCTCACATGCCATTATTTTAATCTCTAAAGTCTTTCCATTATATGTGCTTAGTATGTTACCAACAAACACTCTTATGTTTTAGATATGCTTATAAGGCAGCAAAATAATTTATGATTTATTAATATCGACATGTCAAAACATTTTTCATGACTGGTTAATAATTTTGTGTAATTTCCTTGTAAATGTACAGAGAGATATTATGCTAATGATCAAAACAAAGGAAATTAATTAGATGATAAAATTAAGATCAGGAAGGTAGGAAACACAAAAGGCAGGATTGTAGAGTTCAGTATCTAAATGGCATGGAGAAGACCACACACTTGTCTCCAGATTTTGTGAGAGCAAGCCAGAATATGAGAGTATAGTCACTATAATTATTTCTAGTTTTTATGAAAGAAAGGAAAAAAAACCCAATAATGTGGCTTAGGCAATCTATTCCTAGCATTAAGTCAGAAGGGACTCCCGTTTCTCCTGAGTCCTCAAACACAGGCTCCTACAAAATGTAACAAACATTTTCCTTAGCAGTATCCCTTGGGCATTGCATTTACAAGTCTTGAAAACAGCTCCTCTCCGTTTGTGGCAGTTCCAATGCCTTTTCCATCATTTATGCAACACTACTTCTTTAAACTACAATCTGATATTGTGCTGATGCTTTAACTCCTTAAATTGTTTTCAACTGGTTTTGAAATAAAGACCAAAATCTTTCAGATTACAAAGAAAGGCCATAAAAAAAAACAAAAAACAAAAACAAAAACAAAGAAAGGCCATATGTGTTCTGGCCAAGCACACTTGTGCTAACTGAATCTGAATTGAATCCTAAATTGAAGTTATATTTTTTGTGTGTGATTCGAGAGAGAACCTTGTACCTTCGAGAATACTTATTTACAGAGCACAACTCTACACTCACTGATGTGATCATAAGAGTAGGGTTTGTTTCTACAGTATAATCTCCAATGACTTCCTGTTTGTCTCTATTCATATCTATTTTTGCCATTGGAAAGATTTGCCTATGGCTTAATAAAAACTTCAGTGAATGGTGGGCAGGTCAATGGATGGATGGATGGATGGATGGATGAAAGCAAATGCAAGAAATTATTTTTTAACTTTTCAAAAGCAAAGCATAGTATCAAATTGAAGTGTAGTCTAGGATGAAGGGACTTACCTAATCTCTAAATCATACCTGAAACTCTAGTTTTCTAATTTTAAGATAGTTTTTTGTTTGTTTGTTTTTGTTGTTTTTTGTTTTGTTTTGTTTTTGTTGTTGTTGTTTTTTTACTGATTGGAGCTAGTGATATATATCAGGTAATTTTCTGAAACTATTTGAACTAAAAGTTTAACAATTTTAGCATTTACCTATTAATGATAGGATATTAAGCTCTGACAACCACTCAACTTGAACAATATTCAAGACTTTAGATCAGAGGGAAAATCTCTATAAAATATCATTCCAATTGAAATGTCCTATCTGTAGAGAAGAGAGGGGGGAGTTAAATCTAAGTATATCTTAGATTAAGTTCTAAAGTTGCCCAAGAATATAAAAGATAAATAACCTAGAAAGCCATTTTATGCAAATGACAGTAGCAATATTGATGGAACTCCTCTGAAAATGCAATGTATTCACGATGTACTACTAACTTGTATTACAGCAGTATTACAAGAGCAAATAGAGTCTTATTATTGACACAATAGTGATTCAATTTAAAAAATTCTGAATGCGTGCTACTGATATATACTACAAATATTATAGTTGGAGTAGATGTGGCCTTGTTGGAGGAAGTCTTGTCAGTGAAGATGGGCTTTGAGGTTTTAAAAGCTCATGGGAGATCCAGTCCTATCCCTTTCGCCCTCCCTCTCCTTTCATCTCTGCCTGCAGATGAGGATGTCACTCTCGGGTTCTTCTCCAGTACCATGCCTGGCTCCATGCTTCTTGTTGCCATGTTCCATGCCGTGGTGATAATAGACTAAGCCTCCGAAACTATAAATAAGCCCTCAATTAAATGATTTCTATTATAAACGTTGCCTTGGTCATGGTATCTCTTCACAGCATTAGAACAGGGATTAAGTTCTTTGTGTATCTGTCCTTAACAATGGTCTTGAGAACTGCTCTGCAGCTCTATTGTCTATGTATTAAAAACCAAGCATAGTTATAGATTTTTACCTTTTTTGAAAGCTAGCAATAAAGTTTTTAAGTTTTTATATATTCTAGTATAAAACATGGTTATCCTGAACTGGTAATAAACGATTATATTGTAGTCAGAGGTACATGTCAACTTGTGCTGCGCCCCACATCCCCATGCCAATACCCAGGAGTACAATGCAGAAGGAATCACAGTGGATCATGTTTTGGAATGTGACGTGTGAACCCAAATCCAAGACAGGAGCCTCATGCTCAAGACTTTGAAGTTTTGTAAGATGCTAGCTTGCTCTATTTTTTCAGGAAGAGATTAGTCCTGCATCTTTCCTTAAAGTTTCTCACTACAAATATAAGCCTTAAAGATGCCTATAAAGAGATACTAAGGCCTTGCAGCCATTAAATACCACCCACGCTGCTCTTTCAATCATACTTGGGAAGCCCAAGTCCCATGGTTTATACGGTTCAGTTACCTGCAATACTGAGCCCACTCAGCCTGAGAGGAAATCCCAGCTTTACCATTTGTTAAATGTGTGTTATTGAGCATGATGCCTAATAGCTCCAGTTTCTCTACTAATATTCAGGACCAGTAATAAAACTGTCCATAGATATAAGTGAGATGGTGTAAATTCTGCATTTAGAACTGTGCTGGACACACACAAGGCAATACTTCTGTTTCAGTTCCTGTTTTTATGTCACATTCCACTTACTTTGAGTTAGTTTCATGTTTTCACACTCTAGTTTCTCAGTGGACTTTTCTGGAGAAAGTTGAACCCTAATGGTCCAAAATTGAAATTGTAAGCAATGACTTAACTATTCCTTAGCCAGAATGGTACTTAGCTAGTCTAGAATGGTACTAGCTAAGTATTATACTGGGGGTGGGGAAGTTGAGAACATTTGAACTGGACTTATTTCTACATGTATGCTCAAGTTAGGCATACATGTAGACTGCCTAATGCCCATTAAGTTAATGGACAAAACATTTCACTACAGTGGCATCACATGATACTGGCCAGTCTGGGAGTCCCACACCTTTGCTAACTCATGGCTGTGCCTGTGTGCACTGAGAAGCAGAGTTTCAGTTCTCTCCTGACTCTCAGGTGTCTCTCTAGAGTTCCCTTAATCTTCTGGGAACTTCTACACAAGCTAAGCAGTGACTTGTGCCTTCAGTGAGAAAGGGAATTTCGAAACTAACCAGTGTGAAATAGAGTTGAGATTTTATTATGAATAGAAAGATACGAGGACTGAGGTGTGGCCTTCACTATAATAAAGTTGCAATTGTCTTAACAATAGACATCTATATTGATACTAGTAACTCAAGTTATTCTGAAAAAGGGTCCTCATTTCTTGCCTGTTCTCCCTCCTCTCCCCTCTCCTCCTCTTCCTCTTCTTCTTCTTCTTTTCTTCTCCTCCTCCTCCTCCTCCTCCTCCTCCTTCTTCTTCTTCTTCTTCTTCTTCTTCTTCTTCTTCTTCTCTCTCTCTCTCTCTCTCTCTCTCTCTCTCTCTCTCTCTCTCTCTCTCTCTCTCTCTCCCCCCCCCCAAAATGAGATTATAGGGTGGCTCCAGAGATGCCTTGGTTGGACATATTATCTGATAAAATAAAGAGCTTTGGGGTTGGATAAGTATTTTAGTATTTGTCTTTTCTCTGTAAGTAGGACTTTAGATAGATCTTTGTAAATGTAAATTTATATACTTCAAGAGGGTTGTTAACTGTGCCACAGTGCTTGTTTTCTCTCTAGGTGAGTGACTTTAACCAGGTTCCATGTCTCCCACACTCTCTAACCTCCCTCAGTCCCTAGACCAAAAAACAGACTAGCACAGTTAGTCCGAGCACTCTGCCATGTCTACAATGTGCAGACCCTAGACCTGAACTGGACACCAAAGGATGCATCAAAATGCAATTCAACCAATCGGCGAAAGGTATAATAAAAATTGAGTGACAAATTATCCCTGCTTTACAACCATGTCTTTTACTTGGTCTTCACTGTGAATGATTTTGAGTGACAGCTCATTTCTTTCTTCAGCTTACTGTGATGAAATCTAAAACAGAGACCTTGAGAAATTAGGTACAAATTAGTGTTTTCTAAGATAAACCTTTCATAATACCCTTGACTAATTTCTTCAGCATGACTGACTTAGCTTAGAGGGGTCTGAAGAATAAAGGAAAGGGGTCCAGCTGCAATGTCTTCTGGTGATAAAGATTTGAAAACATAGAGAACTGAATGACAGATCCTAGATGATGCCCTTTCAATTCTAGGAGCTTCAAACAGAATTTCAGGAAGTTTCACTTCATATTTAACTGAGGATTGAATATCCTGACACGGAACCCATATGCTTTAAATATCAGACTGTCAGGAGACAGAATTACATTCATTGTACAGGTTTTGACACTTGACAAATTATTGGTCCCAGGAGTTATCCTATTTCCATCTGAGGTTTCCCACAGACTGTCTGAAAATAAATTAAAATATTTGCTCCCCAAAAAAAGTTAAAAAAAAAAAAAGATATTTGAAGCTGATTAATTCCAGGTGAAGAATTAATTCGGGCTTGAAAAACTTTTAAGACATTTTGTATGAAGAATGATAATTAGAGATAACACATCAAAATTCTAAGGAAATGAGAGTACTAACAAGAAAAATATTAGCATTTCAAAGTACAGCACTAAACTAGCATGTGGTAGATCACAGGTGCTGCCTTTGTAGAGGGGACTGGCTATGTCTTGTATCCTTTCTAGTACTTTCCCTGAACTGCTAGCCTTTGAACATATAGCAGCCCCCACAGTAGTATATGGCAATGGGATCTTCTAAATTTGGCCTTATATCTTATTTAATACCTTAATTAATCTGCTAATCTCAAAGACCACTTCCCACTAATCTTAGAGACCCATCTCCTTTGAGGCCTATACATTTCAGGAATACCCTATGTTCTGGATATTGCTGTTGGATGCCAAATAACTAAATACTATCCCAGTCTGTCTTGTAGTGGGTGCCCACCGCTACTACAGGGCCTGCTCACCTGAAATGCATTTCAGCACCTGTCTACAGAGCTGGCACTCACAGTCCTTTCTTTTAATCTATAGCAGTGGGCATGGGAGAAACCCACTGTCTGTGGCCTGTCTTCTTTAAAGGGACTAAACCCTGTGTCATATATAGTGTTCCATTGCTGTGAAGAGGCACCATGACCAAAGTAATGCTTATAAAGGAAAACCATTTCATTGGAGTTCGTTTGCAGCTTTAAAGGTTTAGTCCATCATCATTGTGGTAGGAATCATGGCGGCATGCAGGAAAACAAGGTGTAGGAGAAGGCGCTGAGAGTTCTCTATCCAGATCTGCAGGCAGCAGGAAGAAACAGACAGTGGGTCTGGTTTGGACTTTTGAAACCTCACAGCCCCGCCCCCAGTGACACACTTCCTCCAACAAGGCCACATCTCCCAACCCCTCCCAAGCACTGCCACTCCCTAATGACTAAGCTTTCAAGCATATGAACTTCTGGTGGCTATTCTCATTCAAACCACCACATTCCACCCCCAGAGGCTTGTGGCCGTATCATGATGAAAAAAAAAAAAAATGCACTCAGTCCAACTTCAAAAGTCCCCATAATTTATAACAGTCTCAACATTGTCTAAAAAAATCCAAGGTTCAAAGTCTCCTCTGATACTCATGACAATCTCTTAACTCTAACCCTCCATAAAATCACAATTTAAAAAGATATCACATACTACCAACATACAAAGGCACAGAATATACATTTGCGTAACTAAAGTAGAGGAAAAGGAGCAGAGTAAGGAAATACTGAACCAAAGCAAGAATGAAAACCACCATGGCAAGCCCAAAATTCTGCATCTCCATGTCTGATGCTCCTCAGATCTCCAACTCCTTGCAGCTTTGTTGACTGCAACACACTTCTCTCTCATGGACTGGGTCCACACCCACTCTGCAGCTCTCCTCATCAGGTACCCCAAAACTCTGCTATCTCCTACATCTCGGATCCCCAACAAAATCCAGGCTTCACATTCACAGTTTCATGCATTGGCCTCTCCAAGCATCAATACCGGGCACTCTGAACACACAGTTGGTCTCCATAGCTTTCCTGAGTCATGGAAGGAGATTCTACAACCCATTTCTTGTCTGTGACTCTAAAGCTAGAAATACTATGGATGAAATGGACAGGTTCTGCTGTTTGCTGGGGCTGGAACTTGGCCTCCTTTTTCAAATAGATTTTCACCAGCTTTCTGGTTCTGATGGTTTCCTTCACTGAGGTCTTTCTTTAATTCCTTTTCACAAGTTGAAAGCTTAACTGGCTGGAGTCTTGCCCTGAGGACACCACTCCCTTTACTCTATTTAGCATCAGACATTCCATTAGAGGTTTTTTATTTCCTTGAGCACTGAGACTTAGCTTCATTTTATAAGAGTAAGCACTAATAACCATAAGACAGAGTCAATACTACGCTGTCTTAAAAATCTCTTCTGCCAGTGTTATTAATTCAAAACTCTCCAATTTAGCCTTAGGCAGATTTTTTTTTAGGACATGGGAAAAAAGTAGCCACATTAGGCCACTTACTAATATTCTTCTCCTTTGAAACCTCTTGATCCAGGCTGTTCGAATCTAAATCTACATTGCTCAGCAGCACTGCCTTCCATAGTATGGCCCATTAAGGTCCACTAAAAGTGTTCAACTGCTTTCCTAACCCACAATCTCAAAGCCTACATTCTCTCGGTAGCAGCATGGTTAGGGCTGTCACAGCAATACCCCGCTCCATGGCACCAACTTCTGTCTTACATAAAGAGACACAATGATCAAGGCAGCTCTACTCAAAGAAGTATTTAGTTGAGACTAAATTTTAGTGGTTTAGTCCATTATCATCATGGTGGGAAATATGGTGGCATACAGGAAAACAAGGTGTTGGAGAAGTTGCTGGGAGTTCTACATCTAAATCTGCAGGCAGCAGGAAGAGGGACACATTGGACCTGGCTTGGGCTTTAGAAACCTCAAAGCCTACCCCCCAGTAATACATGTCTTCCAACAAGGCCACACCTACTCCAACGCAGCTATACCTTCCAATCCCTCCCAAGTAGTGTCACTCCCTAATGACTAAACATTCAAACATATGAGCCTATGGGGGCTATTCTCATCCAAATCATCATGCTCATAAACACTTCCTTGTGTAGACTTCTACTTTGGCCCCCTATGATCATTAAGCTGTGATTCCTACCCCTTGCAGGTTTACCTTGATAGAAAATCTTGTTCTTAAAAGAGCAACTTATCTGATGACTCACATTAATGACAGAAATTATTTTGGAAATTTGATTCTTTTTTCTTTTTAGGTGCAGTGAACTTTATTGATGTATTCAAGAGTGTAGAGCTCCCTGGGTCCCTCCCATTATTCTGGGATCTAGGATAGAAACTGTGAGAGGAGATGCTCAGTGTCAGGGGCACGGACTCCTCAGCAGCCAGCAACTGAGGGCCTCTCTCTTGCTCTTGTGCCCTTGCTGGGGTGGGTGGTCCAGGGCTTCTTACTCCTTGGAGGCCATGTAAGCCATGAGGTCCACCACCCTATTGCTGTAGCCGTATTCATTGTCATACCAGGAAATGAGCTTTACGAATTTGTCATTGAGGGCAATGCCAGCGCCAGCATCAAAGGTGGAAGAGTAGGGGCTGGTGTTAAAGTCAGAGGAGACAACCTGGTCCTCAGTGTAGTCCAGGATGCCTTTTAATGGGCCCTCAGATGCCTGCTTTATCACCTTTTTGATGTCATCATACTTGGCAGGTTTCTCCAGTCGGCATGTCAGATCCACAACAGACACGTTGGGCGTGGGAACACGGAAGGCCATGCCAGTGAGCTTCCCGTTCAGCTCTGGGATGACCTTGCCCACAGCCTTGGCAGCACCAGTGGATGCAGGGATGATGTTCTGGCCAGCCCCACGGCCATCACGCCACAGCTTTGCAGAGGGGCCATCCACTGTCTTCTGGGTGGCAGTGATGGCATGGACTGTGGTCATGAGTCCTTCCACAATGCCAAAGTTGTCATGGATGACCTTGGCCAGGGGCGCTAAGCAGTTGGTGGTGCAGGAAGCATTGCTGACGATTTTGAGTGAGTTGTCATACTTCTCCTGGTTCACGCCCATCACAAACATGGGGGCATCAGCAGAAGGGGCAGAGATGATGACCCTTTTGGCCCCACCCTTCAAGTGGACCCCGGCCTTCTCCATGGTGGTGAAGACACCAGTAGACTCCACAACATACTCAGCTCCAGCATCAGCCCATTTGATGTTTGCAGGATCTTGCTCCTGGAAGATGGTGATGGGCTTCCCGTTGATGACAAGCTTCCCGTTCTCAGCCTTGACTGTGCCGTTGAACTTGCCATGGGTAGAGTCATACTGGAACATGTAGACCATGTAGTGGAGGTCAATGAAAGGGTCATTGATGGCAACAATCTCCACTTTGCCAGTTAAGAAACAAGCCCTGGTCACCAGACGCCCAATACGGCCAAATCCATTTATTCCAACCTTCACCATTGTGTCAAGGGAAGAGGCTGGCACTGCATAAGAAGATGCGTCTGTCTCTGGAACAGGGAGGAGCAGAGAGCCGGAAATTTGAATATTCTCTTATTCAATTGCAAACAAAAATTATTTCATTGCTCAATTCAGATATAATAATTTTATTATTTTTCTGTATGTTACTTTATTTAATTGTTGTTGGTTTGAGACAAGCTCACATGTATGCAAGACTGAACACTCAAGCTCATTATGTAGCTGAGGATGACCTTAAACTTCTGGTCCTATTGCCTCCACCTTCTGAGTTTTGACATCAGAAGCCTGTACTGACATGTCCACTTCATCTTGAGGTTGTTATTAATGTTCTATGTTTCTGTGAGGTGAGGATGAAGTTACTGGTCATTGTCAGAGTGCAAGTTCAGCATGTCTGAGGATACTGGGTTTAATCATCAACACTCCAGAAACAATAGAGAATACAGAAAAGGTCGCTGTGAAGTCAAAAATAGTTTAGGCTTTTTGAAAATTACTTAAATTTTTATATATTACACTGTAAAATTGAATTGTCTTAAAATTGAAGCACATATTCTCCTACATGTAAACACTTCCTACTCAAAAAGAACAAAGAATGGCCATACATTAGTACATTTACATAATCCTCACAAGTAATAGGTTCCTCAAATATATTTTTAAAGCATTCATGAGCCACAGAATTAAAAGCTTCTCCAAAGTGCTTATGTGCTCGAATTAAAGGGGGGGAAATCAAGACTAGTTATATTTCACTCAATGCACAGACAGAATAGCACAAGCCTTTAAAAGTCATTGATGAAAGCCCCTTACAAAACCCTCTGTAGATTTGGCAACTAAGTTGGTTTCTGCCCTGGCTACCTTCATTCCTCCTGATGCTGGCACAGTTATTGGCTGCAGAGGAATCAGGGGGAAGACAGCACTGCACATTTGTTGTTGCAAGTTCCCAGAAGTGTATTTATGTGTAAGCTTCAACTGAACATGAAAATAGGACCCCTAGGTCCTGGCTGGGGGGCCACCTCCCCAGGGAGATGGCTCAGCTGGGAAGACACATGTTCCACAAGTGTGAGGGCCTGACTTCAGATGCTCAGAGCCCACCAAAGGGGGTACAAGGGCGCATCAATTTGAAGGGGGTGTGTAGGGGCAGGGAGATATGGGAGGGATTGAAAGGAGAGGAGATAGAAAGGCTTGGAGGGAGGACAGGAAGGAAGGAAATGGTGTAATTATATTTTAATTAGAAAATTTTAATAGGAAAATAAAATAATAAAAATAAACTGGAGAGCAGGCAAAGTGATGCAGCTCTATTATTCCTGCAAAGTGGAGATGAGTGGCAGAGGCAGGCCCGTCTCTGGAAGAATTCAGAGAGTGCCTACATTAATGAACTCAATGAGAGATTCTGCCTCCAAAAAAAAAAGGGGAGGAGGGGGGAAATTCCTGAGGAAAACATCCAGGATCATCCTGAGAACTTCACATCTCCATACCTACACACACACACACACACACACACACACACACACACACACACACACACACCATGAACAATACTAACTTGAAGACAATCAGCACTTCTTTCCTAAATTTGTTCTTCTTCTTCTTCTTCTTCTTCTTCTTCTTCTTCTTCTTCTTCTTCTTCTTCTTCTTCTTCTTCTTCTTCTTCTTTTTTACAGTATATTGTGCTTTTGAAAGAGATTAAACCTTAAAGGACATTTATTTCATCATTTTTCACATCAGATATTTAAATTAGTAAAAGTTGTAACTTCCCCAAGACAAAAACATTAAATGATAGCTGTTGATTAAAATCATGGGGTTACTTCAAATCTTGTTTTTAAATTTTGAGCTAAACACTACAGTTCCTTAAGGGATTCCAAAATTTTTTCTTGTCTTTTCTTTTTGTAAGAGCATCCCAAAATTATACATACATACATACATACATACATATGTAGTCTTCCTAGATTTTATTGAGTTGATTCTCTGACATAAAACCATCTTTCCTTCCTCCTCCCTCTCTCTCTTCTCCTCCTTCTACCCCCAGTTTTTCATGCCCTCTCTTCATTTCACAATTGAGTTGCAAATTTATTCCAGCCCCTGAATTTTCACTAAAATTTAACCGAGAGATTGAGCAAGAAAAGAGAGGGATAGAGGAGGAGGAGGGATAACAAGAGGGAGGGAGGGAGGGAGGGAGAGAGAGAGAGAGAGAGAGAGAGAGAGAGAGAGAGAGAGAGAGAGAGAATGGTTTGCCCTTAGAAAGAACAAGCACATATCCAAAAATGCTTCGACGGTCTTCAGCCATAAAGGTAAAAGAGCATTTAATTTCTCTCCCACACGAATTTTACAGGTTCTTTGGTTCAAAAGGAAATTACACATCATGTTAGGTGCTCTCCTTCCACTATATAAGGCAGTTAGTTTTTACTGCAAAAAAAATTAATGTGAAAGTAGAAAAGTCACGGAAAACACTTTTTATAGCTGACTTTGCAGAGCAGTACATCACAAGTTGATTAATGGGCCTCGTTAACATTTAACTGTCTTAAGAGAAATATTTTTTCTTGTTTACAGCCCACTTTTCTTCCTTATTCCAAGCTTCGTTTAATGCTAAACCTCCCACCAATATAATTGTTAATGCTTGAGATTTTTGTTTCTGTTCACAAAGCATGAGATCCGTTTTTATGTGCGGCATACTGTATGTGTTGAAACAGCAATAACACTTCTCACAGCCTTGCAAAAATAAAACCTATGCTAGTGTGGTGATTCCAACAACAAAAATGCTAGATTTAATTAATTGCAAAGAGCTATGGTTCCAAAGACTAAGTGAAGACTTTATTTAAGTCCAACTCAGCAAAGAAAATTGCATTCTTAATTGTTCTTTGCTATCTGTCTTGTAGATTGCTAATGACTTTATTTTATTATCTGGTAAGAAAATTTTACTGGAAGCAATTTTCTGATTGACTTGCATCTATGACATATGAATCATAAAAACCTAAAAGTCAACTAATCGTACTTTATTGTATGCTGCACGGGACATATTGCAATTTCTAGCAGCCACGTGTATATGAAAGGTGATTCCTAAATGTGTTTCTACGGTTTACTAGATTCAAACCAGCTTTAAATATACAGGAGGAGTATATGACATAGTAAAAGTTACATTTTTATTTTCATTTTGGTTACTAAGATGAAAGTTTAGAACCAAAATGAGAAATGCTGATTCTGGAATTATGAGAATTTCTTAGTAGGGTTTATGGCTAATAAAGAAGCTAACTATAGACTTTATCTTCCTGACAAAAATCATCAATTTATTTTTAAAATTCACACTACAATCCACTGAGCACTTATAGTAATAGGATTTTTCCCCTTCAGAATAGCGAAGATGCTATAGAGGTTTAAACACTATTTTGGTGGGGAAATAAAGATTCACATGATTCTTGTCAGTATGAGGACGAATACATCTAAGCAAGTGTTTTCTCCTCTTTTTCAGGATTTAAATTTTTAAAGCATACTAAAAATCATACTTGATATGAATTGATATTTCTACAACAAGAAAATTAAAATGTCATAAAATCTGAATCACTAAAATCTTGAAAATTTTGTTAACCTGCAATATTATTTTTGCAAATGGATAATGTAAAACTTTTGATTTCTATGCTTACATTGGATATTTACATATAAAGTTGTTAGCACATTAAGTGTAATAGTGGTGGGGTTTATAACGTAGTAAATGTGTTATTTTATCAAATTTATAAAATTTTACTTGTAATTTTAATATTTTACAAATGTATCCTCATGTTAGACCGATGCACACTCATGCTAAGTCAAGCGTGTGGTAGTCTGAGGACAACTTGTGGGAGCTGGTGTTTTCCTTCCATTGTGCGGATCCCAGGTCTTGAACGCACCACATAGCAAGAGTAACCTGCTGGTCTTTATTTTAAACATTCGAAGGCACAAAGGTAGAGATGCTCACAAAAGCGAGTCTTTACAGTTTAATTAAATCATATTGTTTACAAGGTGAGCTTCGATTTGTAGCAGAAAGTTCCTTGACATTGTTTGGGCAGAGGACAAGCAGATTCCATAAATGTGTTGATGCAAATACAGCATCTGTCCTTTCTCAGGGTGATTCTCTAAGCCCAGGAGGCTCTTGGTGCTTTATAAATTAATGCTTTTCGAGTCCAGCATGGTGAGGCTGCTGACTTCTATGACATTCTGGGCTGTACCATAAACCTAAGCAAGGACAGTTATCCTGGACAGAAACACTCCATGGGACTGGATGCAGACCTGGGAGAGTCAGGCACGCTATTAGAGAGCTGAGATTAGATGCTGAGAGACCTCATGACCAGATGAGCATTCTCTGCAGAAGTCCCAGCTCAAGCGGCAACTTTAGACTTAACCCACTTGTCTTCCCTCCATCAGGAGTGAGAGCTTTCTTTCTTTCTGCAGTGTCGGATACTACGGAGGAGGTAAGGCATAACCCGTGTCCTCAATTTCTAGTCGTATTTCACTGTGGACGGTGTGACAGAGAACTCTGCATCGATGGGTCAAGTCTTGGGAAATGCAGAAGAGCATTAAACTGAAATCATTAGTAACGTCTCCCTTACAAACAGGGGTCCCTTAAGTGAGAGCAACAGGACAGGCTGTACTGCATTGCTGCTTCAGTCTCCATCTCTGCAGCACAGGAAAGGAAATGCTGACTGTGGGGAAGCTTTGACTTGCAGCCTACCAGCCTCGGGCCACACAGCTCTGCCCTTTATCCTCTTCTCTTCCTCTCTGCCCTTAGTAAAGAAGAAAGTCTTTTTTTTTTTCCCTAAACTCATTTTTCATCCTGTTTGGAAAGATTAAAATGGTAATTTGAAGTGTAAAACAAAAGAATAACTTTCTTGAAATATTTTGTTCTGATCTTGGGGAATCCCTCTTGATACTTCATACATCCTTAACACTAGAAGCCAAAATGATGAAAAATAATAACTGCGGTTTAGGAATCTTAATTTTTAGTTCATCTTATTTATATATTGGGGGGGTGTGGGCACACATTTGTCACATGTATTTGGAATTCAGAGAACAAGTTGTGGGTATCAGTTCTCTCCTGCTACCAAGTGGCCTCCAGGGAACCAACTCAGATTGTGGTCTTTGTTGGCAAGGCTCTTTACCAATTAAGTCATTTCTCCTTAACTACAGTTTGTAATTGATATCAATCGAGCAGTGGGAAGAAAAAGAAAAGAATTAATGTGAAAGGTTATGTAATAAATCACACACGTGCACACACACACACACATACACACCTTGTTTATATTAAAAATCCCAAGTTCATTGCTATGGTTAGTCTGTCCCTGAAAATATAGTCTCTGAATATGTAATCCTCACCTGAGATCTCATTACACACATGATTAAGACGCCTACAAAACTTTCACTCTGCAGACCTAGACTATAGACAGAACATCTGCATTTTTACAAGCTCTCCTGATGCCCTCACAGACCTCTAGTACAGGGAATATCTTGTTTAGAGGAAAGAGCTGCTCTTGAGTTCTCATTTATCATAGCTATTTTCTATAACAACCATGAATTCAGTTTCTGCGTCTGTAAAATTAGCCTAGTCATATCTCTGTGTCTTAAGTGGTTATGAAGGTTTAAATAGAGAACTAAAAGGAAGTTAGGTTGTCAATAAAATAAACGACAGTACAAGAGAGCTCAATAACATTCAAGGAAAGAAAGGGCTTCAAGCATGGTTGGCTTTGTTCTTGTCATGTTTCCAGGCCAGGTTTGGGGGAGGGGGCTGTCCCCTAGGTCTCACCTTTGGGTATGTTGGATTTACAAAACACTCTACAGACAAGTAGTCTGGTGAGTTTTTCTTCTAGGCCATTAAAGAGGATGTTGCTCTGTTTACAACCTGCTGCCCTGTCCCAAAGGAAATGAATTCTCCATTTGTTGTCAGACAAATGCAGAGAAATCTGGAAAAGCAACTGCTCTACAACTTTCTTGTGAGTGACATAAACAAGCATTGTTTGCTGGGCTAACATTCTGAACCTAAAGGCACAGGCCAGTCTGAGCTAGACCATTCTTGAAATAAGGCTTTGTTCTCATGTGTCTCTAGGCTTGTGAAGTGACAAAGCTAACCCAGGACATTAGTTAAGTAAGAAAATGACAGTTATACCTTATGATAGGGTTTTTTTTTCTTCACAGTTAGACTCATGAGCTATTATTACTACTTATTTCATTTATATGGATGCCTTTTCTGCATGTATATCTCTGTACCACATGAATGCTTGGTGCCCATGGAGATCACAAGAGGGCATTAGATTTTCCAGGAGTGGAGCTACAGATGGCTGTGTGCCATCACATGGATGCTGGAAACTGGACCTGGGTCTTATAGAAGAGCAGTCAGTGTTTTTAATGGCTGAGTCATCATGCCTGTCCTATGATCTAATTATATAAAGTCAGGCAAAGAGAAACAAGTCCTCTGTTTTTCTTTTTGTGTTTGATTTTTTTTTCTGAAGATGTCTTTGCCTTAATTTTCAAATACAATATTGCCAGATATAGGTATTCTTCATAGGCCAGTTTTTGCTCTCAGCTCATACGTACATTATCCAGCATCTCCTTGCTTCTAGACTCTGTTGTTTCAGATGAAAAGTACATTGATCGTCTTACTGGCTTCTGTTGAAAATGATACTCCTTACCTTGCAGCTTTCAATGTTTTTATCTCAACTTCTATATCTTAACCATTATATGTCCGTGTTTTAATTTCTTTGTGTTCATATTTGAACTCTTCAGAGTATTGATGTCTCTGAATAGATTTGCAAGGTTTATGGACATAAGTTTTTAAAATTCTATTTCTCCTCTTCTCATTCTGGCCCTCTTTTTCTCAGTGTGAGTATATTAATACACTTAGTGGTGACCACGTATGTCTCAGGCTCAGCTTGCTCACCTTTTATCTATAACTACAAAAATTCTATTGTCCCATATTTTGTTCACTTTTTTTCTTCTATGGTTTTATTTGGTGATTATGCAGTTGAATTGCATAACTATGAATTGTTTCTTTTAATGACTTCACTGTCAATACTCACTTTTGATGAAACAGTGGCTTCCTAAGTTCCCTTCATTCTTTAGACCCAATCTTCTGTAAGGTCTGATTATTCTTATTGTGGCCATTTTGAACAGTTCATCTGCTAAGGTCACTGTTTTGTGCCCTTATGAAGCTCTTTCCATTGGCAAGCATGTCCTCCCCTTCTAGAACCTAGCTTGCTATTTCTTCCCTTGTCTCATAGTGCTTTGTTGGAAATGGGGCACCATATTTTTAAATCAACTTAAATATATGTTTGAACGTTTTGTCTGCATGTTGTGGAAGTTTTGGTGTGTACATATATAAACACATTTTTGTTTTAATCCCAGGTGTGGGATATGGGAGCTGCTCCAGTTTGTCCACAGCTGATTATTGCCTCCTGAGAGGACACGTGATGTTTGTCAGCTGTTAACTACCTCATGTGGGGCCGTGGTCTTTGTCACTGGGGATAAAAGCCATACTCAGAGAGAGACTGGGGACTCAGAGAAAGAAGAAGGCTATTAGTGTGTCTCTCCCCTCCCTACCCCATCACTCTCGCTGCTCCTGGATGCTGTTGATGCACTTTGATGAGAAGTTGAAGATATCCTGAAATGAGGATTGGACTTGCCCTAAGGAACCTGATGACCCTAAACAGCAGGAAGTAGCTAAGGAAAACTACACCCCCTCTCCCCATTATCCTTTTTTCTCCCCTACCTGGTGCTGGGGAGTTGGAAGGGACTTGGGTGGGAAAGGGAGAAAGAGATATAAGGGACCTAAAATAAAAATAGCTGTTTAAAAGGACAACAACACCCGCATGTATGTATATGTACCGCATTGTGCTTGGTGGACACAGAAGTAAACATATCCCCCTGAAACTAGAGTGTGGATGGTGGAGAGCTGCCATGTGGTTGCTGGGAACTAAACCTGAGTCCTCTGCAAGAGCAAGTGCTCTTTACCTTTGAGCCATCTCTCCAGCCCCAGAAAAGGGTCATGTTAGATAACACTTGTGACACCTGTGAATATTGATCCTCCCATCCCATAAATTTGATGTTACTATCTGCATGAGAATGGACACATCTAATCAACATCTAGTCCTGTTTCTACCATGGTATTTAGGCTCACATCCATCTGATGAGGTATTTGTTTTCTTGCATTCAATCTTTAACCTTGACTACTTAAGGGTCATACTTGGATCAATAAATGCTAATAATTACTAAGAATTGGTTTTAATCCTCTCAGCTGGTTAGTGTTCTATCCTTTTCACTGGATGTGTGTATAATTTAAAAGTTCTATCATAGCTTATCAGCCAGGGACTAGTATTCTTCCCACTTTTGAGAGAACAGAGCATTGGTTATAATCACTCAGTGTTCCCTATTCTGTAAATGTATGTGATTGTGTTCTTAACCTAGTTTCCTTGGAGCTTCCTTTGAGTCAGAATACTTTCTCTTTCAATTAATGGTTGCTAGAAGGCAATGCTTAACTAGGGCCTGTATAGTACTGGACTTTTGCTAATGGAACTTATATGGCTTGGGAATATTTCAAGTCTACCCTGTGTCTTGCTCCTCAGTAGGAACAACTTGGCATTTGGTCATTATCTTTATTATCCTCAGAGTAACTCTAACAATGTTTCTTCCCAAATTCTCAATGATTATCTTCTGAGGTTTCCACTCTTTCTCATACTAAAGTTGGGAGTATTCTCTTCTACCCAATTTTCTATCATGTCTGGCAATGAATTCCCCACTCACTATTCTAAAGAATATAAGTCTGTTCAGATCTTTTCATCTCTTGGATCTGAATGCTTATCTCACCTACCTTTTTCTCATCTGGACAGAATATTTATCACCTCACAAGAGCCAAGGTGGAACAATAGATGTGTCCCAAAGACCCAAAGTCACACCTCAGTTCTTTCAGCAGTCATCAATGGAGCACTGGCTTTCGGTTTGCACAGCTTGCTCTACCCAGGGTGATAGCTCCCTTTCTAAGTTGGAGTAGAAACTATCAGGTCCTAGGAGTCTCTACTTGGTTTAGAGCTGTCTTTCTCCTTACAATTGTGGCCTGAGAGGAAGATGATAGTGATTCCTTTTAGCTGCATCCAACTCAGCAACACAGGAAATTATAGGGAAGGAGGAGAAGGAACCATAGCTTGTGCCAACAAGCTGAGAAACTGCTCTAATGTCACTTGTACTGTGGCTACTCTGACTTTTCATCTTACACTGATGAATAATTTAAGCAAAACTGGACAATTAGCCTCAGCTTTTGAGAAGCACATAAGATGATCTCTCTCTCCCTCTCCCTCTCCCTCTCCCTCTCCCTCTCTCTCTCTCTCTCTCTCTTTCACACACACACACACACACACACACACACACACACACACACACACACACACACTGTCAGTGGGTAATTGATAGTGTACTTCCTTCAGGCTCAAGACCCAGGAAGATCCACTGTCTAGTCAAATAGAAAAGAGGACTAACATGGGGTGTCTAATGCCTCATGTTGAATTAAAAATTATTCTTTCTAAATTAACACGGTAAATTATTAAGACAGTAGTTTCTTTAGCCAGCTGGTTCCCCAATGAGAGACTATGGTTTATTTTTAAGCTGTAAGCACTATGGAGGGCTGAATCTGAGCTAGTCTAACCCTAGTACCATTAAAACATACATAAAAACCAGTAACTTGCCAATCTGATGGCTCCCTGGGCGGCGTCTACTCAGTCAGTCCGTTTCTCCAGGCACAAGCTCCTCTATCACCCTAGAGTTCACGAACAACGGTCCCCTACCAGGAAGTCCCGCCTTCTACCGCCTATCCTTTTGCTCAACTGATTGGCCAAACAGCTCTTTATTGACAACGGCTATATCCACTCAAAGACATTCGTCCACAGTCCCATTTCTAAGGTAGTCAGCCAGTTAAGCAGTTAAATATTACTAGTTAAGCAGTTAAATATTACTCACAGAACAATCATGTATTTTTTTGTTCTGTTCATGTCTTCAAGATTTGTAGTCTCAATTTGGTCAATTGAGTCTTCACTTACCACTTCAGATATAGTCTACAAATTCAAATACTTATATCATCCCTTATAGACACACTCAGAATAATGTTGACAAATATTTGCACAGTTGGTTATCATCTCAGTTAAATTTGCAAAGGAAGTAAAGAGTCTCTGGAGGATGCATAGAGGAAACTGCAATATGATGCTTTTAAGTATCATCAGCAAGTCAGATATCAGTAGTAGACCAGTCTCACAGCAAAACACCAACTTGGAGAACCACAAAAAGTAAGCCTTGCATTTGGTGTGATGTTCATTGTAATGCCTATGTTCAAATCACACAAAGTAACGGCAGTGAGGAAGAAAACCATGATTTCAGCTGGGCTTGTTGACTTGAAGCCTTTATTGTTAAGCACTCAACAGGCTGAAGTAGTAAGATTTCTCTGATCTGAGGGCAGCCTGTCCTGCATAATGAGCTTCAGGACCTCCGGGATTATGGTTTAGGACCTTTCCTGTCTTAAAAGAAGGAAAGGGCAGTGGGAAATGGGTGGTGGAGAAGGAAGAATTATAGATTTAGCCAGTTATGTCAGGAGATAATTTTGTCTTTTTTCTTTTTTTTGTCCACTTAAATACAACAGAGGGCTTGACACAAAATAAGAATACAAAAAGTTAGTAAAATGAAGTCCTTAATATTGCTATAGGGTTGAATTTAATTGAGTCTTCACCTATCACTAGAATCTTACTTTGGAGGTGGCTTTAGGCCAATAAATCTCACTTACTTGGTGTTGAATGGGTAGCACCATACATGCAACGAGGAGCCTGAAGGGAACCCAGGCCAGTACCTCATCCTCACCTCCCACTTCACGCGGAATGCCAAGAAATTAAGCCACATTTACAAAGAAAACATAAAGTAAAACTGCCCGGTGCCTTTAATTCCACACATGTTTAACTTTTCTGATTTTTATGTAGCATTTTGTTTTGGAAAGTTGGCAAACATTGTACATGGAAACCTCTCAATGAGGAGTAAGGTCTGGCATTGTTTTTATAGTGCTGTAGCATGGAAAAGTGTCATCTCGCCCTGATTTATCTTGAGCAGTTATTCTTATATTTTCAGAATCATGAACAAGTAAGAAAATAATTTGAGCTTTTAGCTTTCTAAATTTTCAGAAAGCAACAGCCTTTTCTCTGAGAATTGTGCCCAGCAGATTACCTTACCAAATGCCATGTAGTCTAAGGTGATCCACTTTAAAACTCCCGAAACAAGCAGCTAGATTATTTACCATGACCCCCTTTTTTTCACAAAACTTATAACATCGGAGTCAATCAAGATTCATCTTAGGGAAAAATGAAAAATTTTCCCTGTAACTTAAGAACTGAATGGTGACCCTTTAGAAAAGAAAGAAACAGAGGGAATGATTACGCGTAATTGTGCACTTTGAGGTTTCTATGGTTCAAGAAGTTTAAAATAAAATTATTTTCCAAAGGTAAGAGTTAGCAAATACAACAGAATGGGTTTAGTGGGTTTGATGGGTCATGCAGAGCTCAACTATTTAGTCTACCATCATATTAGGAAGGAAGTGCAGACAAGTAAACAGACGAACAGGCTGGGTCTCAGAAAGCTTTATGTATAGTAACATACAGTGGGAATGGCTTGGTCTATAGGTCACTGTTCTCTTCTGAAATGGCTGACATTCATGTTATATTTCTCATTCAATTTTCCTAACTTTCTTGTAAGTATTTTACCCTTAACTTGACATGTACTAACATTGATAGTTTATTTTGTGCCATTATTAATGACTAACAGTACTTGCATTCCAAATTCATTGTTTTTAATTACATAAAGTTATAGTTGGGAAAACCCATGAAAATATAATTTTATTTTAAAGTACATTGGATCTTTTATCTATATGAAGTCTGTAGGTTCGAAGGATTTAGTGGTCTAGTTTAGTCTGAATATGAAACACAAAAATTTTCAATTCTTTGCTGTCACAATAAAGCTTTTCCAACAGATGTTACAAATATAAGAAAAGGTTAACATATGCTGTTGGATTCACCAGAATCTGTAAATTATCTTCAAATAATTAGATGTTGTCACTAGAAATTTTATAACCAGACGTATTTGTCATTATGTGATTGGCTTTTTGACCTTCAAGGGTGAGAAGAAGACTTTTACCGGCTTAGAGGAGAATCGACCTATCACTGAAGGTGACTTTTCTGTGAGTGAAACTTTCCATAGATAATGGAGAAATGAATCCATTGTCATCCATATACATTATGAGTCAAAGTTCTAAATGCAGAATATCAAAACTATTGTCAAATGACACTGTTCATGTTGGAGCTAGTAGCATCAACCACATGGCCTTTGTTTCTTGTTTCTTATACAAGAACTTTGATTACCCACAAGTTTTTTAACTGTATATACAAGTTTTAATTTTTTTCAAAAGTCCTTAAAGAATGCTGCATTCTTATGAGAGTAAAGATTAATGACAATTAGATTATTTGGTTCCCAGAAGATTTTAGAGATTTAATACTCCAGTCTATTGCAGGATAAGCCTAAGATTTATTTCCTAGATTTTAGAGTTGATGTCATTTTTTATATCATATTCTTGCATGAGTAATTAACTATTCTTATTTTATATTTACCTAGCGATGACAATGTTGAATGCTAATTGAAATTTAAGACTAGGTGCTGCCAAGTCAAGCTAAACTTTTCTTTCCCCCATAGAGTTTTCTTGTGGGGGGAATTTTAGCTAATGTCTTACGTAAGGTGACTTGGATGGGGAAAGCTACTTTCAGCTCATAGACATTTTATATTTGGAATAGTAATTTTCCATCTTTTACAGATTTGTTAACAACTTTCCACCCATTTTTGGTTTCCCTCTAGAGTGTAAGCTGTTGTTCCTCTGGGATTTTCCCAAGAACCCTCAATCCTATGATAGATTATCACTGCCTGTTTTCATTCTCTTGAAGTTCTTTATTCTCTCTATTCGTGCTCTCTCTCCTCTGCCCTTCCCCGCCCCCTTGTGTCTCATGTGCCTCTCTGCTGCTTTCTGAAATATTGATTAGGCATAAGACATATGCTCAAACTAATGTAGCTACTAAAGAAATTTTTTGTTTGTAGTCTTTTACTTCACTGGGTGCTTTATTACCTCCTTTTCTGCTTATACTTGATATTGATGTCACATTTCTGAAGATGAACTTGGGTAACTCAACCATTTTGTCTCTCTTTTGTCTGTTTCTCTTGCCAACGTGGCCAGATTGAGTAATGCTCTGCCGTTCAGCATCACTAATCTTTCTAATCGCCATATTGAGACAGGTGACCAAGTTTGCCTGCTGAAACTAAAATAGTAAAATCAGTACCTCATTGGTCTATCATTCAAGCTTAGGGGTCTGACTTTAACATTTTACCTTGTTTTGAATATATCATGTTTCAACTGCATAAACTTTATGCTCCCAGGGAAAAAATATATGTCCCATACTCTAATAGAATCATTTAGTAGAAAGGCGTTTATATCTTTTTATCATAAAGGATATATAAAGAGTGTGGGAACTCTGAATACTGCTGTTTGGTTGCTTTTCTCATTATTTTCTCATCTCACATTAAGTATAGACTTGGAATTTGTTTCTTAATCTGAGAAGCATGCACTGCACGTGTCCTTGTTACTATAAGATACTGGGGAATAGAAAGATAAAATATAGTCTCTGATTTGAACATATAAGCATCTATTTGTTATATCATCCTCAGTGAGAATCTGCTTCAACTTAGGTAAAAATGAAACAAATTACACTATCTCTCATACTGAGTTTTACTGGAATTTTAAAAAATGAAATTTTATAGAGGTTAGTCCATTGCCTGGGCATATTAACCATGTAAAGAATGTCAGTTTGTTTATCACCTAATTTCAAGAGAAGAGAAATAAAAAAAAAAAACATTAATTTTCTAGTATATGTTGGAACGTATTCAAGTCTTTCCTCATGTGTAACTTTATTTATTCTTCATGGTAACAACCATCATAAAATATGGGCACTAAGTCACTTTTTTGTTTGTGTGTTTGTTTGTGTTTTAGCTTGGAAATAAAGAAAATCGTAGGACAGCTGACAGGTAAAGCATGAAAGAAACACATAAAGGTTGATGGCAGAAGATCTCAGGCCCATATACCTGATGGTTAGGACAAAGCCAGTGAAGGAGCGGATGTGAATTACAAGGGGGCCTGGGCAGACCTCAAACGCGCAAGCATAACTTCTGTTTATTTGCCACTTAGGTTGGGCCAAGCCTTGTACTAAGCACTCTCATTCTTTTTCTGACACTGAGACAGAGGCAGTTCGAATGTGATACTAGCTTCTCTGATGCAGATGTTCCCGTCCATCCAGAATCGCAGTAAGTATCAGTAGCCCGTCCCCTTCTCCTGTCTAGGATGGGGGAGGCCTAAGGCCTCAGAATTCTAATGAGGACTTGGTACTCAGCATCTAAACTTTGTTTCTGTAGAAGGTAGGGCTAGCCTCATTTCATGTGTCTGTGAGGACAGGAAACCCGCTGTATAGAGCTAAGATATTAGGAAGCAGACGCTTCAGCCATGGTCAAGCACGTTAGGTTTCAGGGTACCACAGTATGAGGGGAACACGGGTGTGGTGGCCGATATTCATGGTGGCTGAGGAAACAATATCTTACTCACTCACTGGGTTTCCCCAGATGGCTGTGCCATGGTCTTTATTCCTGTACTTTTTTTTTTTTTTTTTTTTTTTTTTTGGTCAGGGCCCCTCAACTTTCCCATCATCACATGTGCAAACCAGCAACATTACAATAAATTCTTCCTTTGTTCATATCAGAACAATGGCTGACACAAACATTATCATAATCAAATTAGCTCAAAGCATCTCTGTGGGGTGATGGGATGGAGCAGTCAGCTTTAGTCATTCATCTTTGCCGTGTAATTCTCTCTTCATGTTCACAACAAGAAAATTTTAGTCAGGCTTTGGTTTCAGTCCAGTGGGGGGAAAAAATACAAATGAATCACAATGATTTGCTGATGTGAAACTTCAATTCACCAGCATGGCCTCCTTAGTCAAATTAAGCAATGCATGGGCTTTCTTGTTTCTTGTGTCAGGCGTCCATCTCAGAATCAGACAAACTCAAGTTCAGCTTAAGGCTTTCTACTATATTTGTTACTGAAAGCAAGTAAGCGACACTGCCCAATATTTTTATATCAGTGACTTTAAGAATGTATAAGAATCAGTTCACACTGTATTGTCAGACAACTTTAAGACATCATCAGTCTTTAAGAATCATTCCTAAATTTATTCCAGTGCTCTCATGTCACTATAAAACATCCATTTTCACATGCGCAGCACTTTAAACAGTTCTAAGAGTTAAAGCTTTGGAAGTTTTAAAATATGTTTTATTGCTCTAAAGCCCCTGTTCAGAGGTCTACTTTATGCTTCTCGGTTACAATCACATTGTCTGCAGTAATCTACACTCTTCTGACTAGAGCAGTTTACATTATGAAGTCTGACATTACTTCCCAGTATCCTTACTGTTTTCCCATATCCTAAACATTTTATGTAGTCTTTCATAGCTAAAGAACAGAATTAACTTAAAGGAGAAGAGCCTCATTTTTAAAAGTACATTTTCTGTTATTTCCTTGTTTATTACTTTAAATAAGGAAGAAATACTAATTTCATATTCCAATATGGTACTACTAAAAGTTTTCATTGGTTACAAGTACTCAATGTTTATTAAATTTTATCTGCTCATGTGCTCGTGCATGTGTGTGTGTGTGTGTGTGTGTGTGTGTGTGTGTGTGTGTGTGTGTCCATCCCTGTTCACTCCTCTCACCATGGGATCTGAGCATCAAATTCAGGTTGGTCAGCATTTGACAGCAAAATAATTTACCTGCTAAGTCATCTCACTGCCCTGTATTAATTTTTAAACCTCTATAGCTAATAGATACTCAATTAATTTCAGATTTAAGAAAACACAAAACTAAGTTTGAACATGTTACTCACAGAGAAAGTGTGTTTTGGTTTACAAAAAAAAATTAATCAAATCCTTTCCTGAAACAAATGTTTAGTTACATGTAACTGAGGTCCATGGGTGTCATAATGAGGATGGAAAAGGGAATGCAATGGCTTTGCTTCGTGGTTATTAGGAAATGTTTTTAAAAAATGAAATAGCTCTAATCAGGCAGATTTAGAGAGCCTGTAGTTCTGACTTTCTGACCATTCTGGGAGAAGAGCTTGCATCACACATCTTTGAGGTCTAGAGATAAGAACTAAGTAAGAAAAGAGAGAGCCTGTGTACTACTCAAGTTGCCTCTGGTGATCTTGTGATGACTAAATTGATTATACTTACTTCATAATTTCTTCTAACAGTTGTGGTCCACAGCAACATAATAATCTACAGTAGCCACAAGATTTTTGTTGCTGGTGGTGGTGTTTGTTGTTGTTGCATTTGTTTTGTTTTATTTTTATTTATTTGCTTTTGTTTTTTCTGGGGTTGTTTTGTTCTTCACATTTTCTGAAAATATTACTTTTAAAAGAATATTTATTCAATACATTTGAACTACAGATTTTACCTTCTGAATATCATTCTCAAATAAAATGAGTAAGAATCATTGGATACAGAAGAATAGATAATAAACAATGTCAGAAATAAGAAAATATCCCCAAAGTATAGAGTCGGGTCATAAGAAAAGGAACCAACAGAAGGAATGGCAAATATAGGACTCATTAGGATAACAAACAGATGATAGAATTGGATCATCACATAACACAGTAAATAACCATGAATCCATACTAATATAAGAACACAGTTGAGTAAAAAATGGAGAGAGAATACAAGTGTTCTTCATAGGACAGTGCAATTAACATCCATAGGAGAAACGATAGAATCACAAAGTCACTGCTAGGCAAACATGATGGTCATTTTTCTTTGGATCTTGAATGCCTTCCATAAGAAGCCTGGTACCCAGCCTGAAACTACAAGGATGTAGTTGGGAAGTCTAGAAGTCACTTCAGGCTGGTCTTACATTATGAAGCTTCAGTATTTCACTTTCATTTCCTAGCACAGGGAGGCAGTTATGTGCCACCACATGATGATATGCTGCCTTATCGCAGTCCAGAGGCAAGGTGGTCAACCCATCATGGAATAGAATTTCTAAAAGTGAAGGCCAAGATAAAGTGTATAAATTTATGGGTTTAGATATGTGTTATAGTGACAGAGAACCCACTAATAAAAAAAAAATCCTCAAATAGATGCTGAAAGTCAGTGAAGAAAAATGGAAAAGAAAGATATTCCCATAGGAATATCATAAAAAATCTTCCTCCAAATATTGATCAGTTTTGAGGGGGAAATTACAATTTTATAGTGGATAAACAATATGTTACCATTGACCATAGTTAATTTCTCCAATGAAAAGACCTATCAATGTCATGTGCTCTTGAGAAAAACTCAGCACCAGCTCTCTCCTGGTTATAGGTATTTCCCACCCATACCTCCTGGTTAATATCTACATCAACATCATGTACTCCTGAGACTTCCCTGCACTCCTTATTGTTTATGTTAAAAGTTCAGAGCAAACTTCCACTTGTGGGAAAATAACAGGTAAATTAAAATGGAAATGAAATCTACAAGACAACAGACTCGTAGGTCTCATTGAGAGAAAAGTGAAGTGAGAATGATGAACTATCGTGGTTGAAGAAAGTTAAAACTCGATAATACCATAGGATTCTACCTTAAGTTACAGAATAGAAAGGAAATAGTGAGGGAAATTCTAATACGGTTTGGAGTTCTAAAATGTTGTGTCCTTGATACCCTATGAGCATGTACAGACGGAGGAGGTCCCCCTCAGTCACAGTCATAGGGGAGGGGAGAAAGAGGAAAATGGGAGGGAGGGAGGAATGGGAGGATACAAGGGAGGGGATAACCATTGAGATGTAATAAGAATAAATTAATAAAATTAAAAAAATAAAAAATAATAAAATTAATAATAAAAAATAATAAAAAATAATAAAATTTAAAAAATGTTGTGTCCATTTAATTATTATATAACAGTTACATAAGTTGTTAACATTAGTGGAAGCTGGGTGAGGAATATGTGAAAGAAAACACTGAGCAATTTATGACTTTTATGTTAAGGTAAAATGAACAGGGTGCTCATGACTTATTTAGCATTGATAGACTTTCCGTATGAAGAGAATTTACCTCGATGCAAATCAATTCTATTAACAACTGTGGAGAGAACAGAAAATGAAGGCACATGGAAAAATGATTTTGCCATGCAATGAATAATGTAAAGTGTCCAGGCCGACAGCTGAAATGCTTTAAACATGATCACAACAGAAGAATAAATGTTAACCATCGTCCTGGAAGAGTAGGCATGAAGCCGCCCGTGTATATTCAAAAATGAAATCATTAATAGTGATAGGTAACAGCTATTGAAGCTCATTTTGCAGGCATATTAAGCCTCCTAACAAGCTGACGAGTTAAGTACCCTGTTTGACCTCTTGACACAGCCCAGTAGTATTTACAAGGTTGGAGAGATAAAGCTGAGCTGTGATTTTTTTTTTTAACTTAGGCCGATGCTGCCCTCAGTCAGCACACTTGGCTACAAGGCTATATGAAATATCTTTGATCTCTACACTTGACGAGTATTCTGTAATGGAAACACTACACTGTCTGTCACTGCTAATGAGGAGCAGCAGCATCCATACCTGGAGAGAGGAGCTCCAGGTTATGCTTGTAAAGCAGGGTTTTTTTTCCCCCCTTTAAAAAGCAGAGAGTGACCACAGCCTCAAGCCACCATACTCTAGTCCTATGGTTCTCAACCTGTGGGTCACAACCCCTTTGGGGGAGTCTAATCACCTTTTCACAGGGGTTGTATAGCAGATATTCTGCATATATCTGGTAATTTAAATCACAATTTATATTATTATTTATAAAAGTAGTAAAAATTACAGGTACGAAGTCTCAGTGAATGTAAGCTTATGGTTGGGGTCACCCACAACATGACGAATTGTATTAAAAGGCCACAGCATTAGGAAGGTTGACAACCACTGCTCTCATCTGTTGATCTTACTTGCCAGAGAACACTGATGCTACAGGCGTGTTGTGACAACAACTCGGCCCACCTGAGCAACAGGCCCCCACTCTAAGTCATAAACCCCACCCACTATTAGGCTGTCATGCCAAACCAAAGACCACAAGTGGAGAAATGAGTCCTGGTAATTCAGTCATTTCGTTAAAGGGAACTTAGCTCCTTCCGAGTAAATGTCTCTATTGTTTTGCCATTCCTGAGATCTGTAAAGGAGTTTGTGAAGGCTTCCATAAACCTACCCTGTAGTTCTCACTTTAGTGTCAAGTTTTAACACAAACACATTACTTACTAATGAGGGAAAGGAGTAGCATTCTCTCATTTCTAAAGAAATCAGCAATAAGGTGGGGGGGGGTGTGTGAGAGAGGGTGGGGACTCAGAAGGGCAGAGGGAGAGGAAGCTGCAATGGGGATGAAAAGTTAATTAATTAATTAATTAATTAAAAGAAATCAATGATAAAAATAGAAAAAGACACGGACAAAGTTTCATATGAAATAACTGTATCTTCATGGTCCACTGCTCTTATCAGCATTGATTTTTTTTAAAAGTAAACTTGCAAAATATGCCATTAATGTGCTGGATAACATATTTTAAAATGTCAAAATTTGACTCCTTTTCAAGCTTATAAAGTAAAACCATCGGTGGGGATTTCCAGGCTGCAAAATGAACATGAGTACTTAGCCAAAAGTGATCTGAACATTGTTAATCCATTGGCCTAGAAAATCTTAAGAGATACGTGGCCTGTGAACACAATACATTTTGGTAAAAGCCAACCTGTAGAAGCCACGGGAGCAAGAAGCCAAGAGTTCGTTCCCTCATGTCCCACTAGTTAAAGTAGAATGAGGCAGTGGAGAAGGGCAGTTTCTGATGATTAAAGGAATTTTTCTAGTAGTTCTTGCCAAAGTTGGAAGTAATGGTCACATAATTTCTGGCCAACATAATGAACTTAGGTGAACTGCAAAAAATACTCTTTTCACTTCAATTTAGTGATCTAACTGAAAGTAATTTTTAAACAAAAATGTGTCCTAATGTCAATGGATATAGATTATGCTCAGCCCGTTTGTTACCTTCATAGAGATGTGATATGGGATTTACTGGTGTTCTGAATAACCTTGGCAATAATATATTTTCCTGAGCTTTTTGTTTAATTAGTTCTATAGATCTCTTAATGCTAGATGCATTAAAGATTTAATGCTAGACACCAGTGAGCAAGCCATTTAACATATTTGGCCTTTGGTTTGTGACCTGAAAAATGAGAGTTTGTGAGTGGATAAACTATAATGCATAATTCAGTTATGAAAATGAATCTAAATTTGATTTTAATTTTACTGTAAACAGACATTTTGACACTTATGAGCACACAGTCTCATAGTTTTTTTTTATCTGTTTTGACATTAAATTTTTCTTAAGATTAAGTTGTTAAAAACAACTCTACAAAATAACAATGAAAATATTTTAAATTAATTCATCCATATCAGTAGTTGCTGCAAGAAAAACTTGAAATGTCAAGTGAAAACTTGGACGCTGCAGGTCATATCATCTACCTGTCTGTAACAGCTTACTTTTGTTACATGTTACAAAAAAATAAAAAACAATCATGCCTGCAGTTTTCACTTAGCTACTAATAAGTGGCTAAGGAAGCTTTGCATTAAAACTCTCAAAACAAAGACTGGAGCAGACTTTTTAGTACATAATTTAGTGACAGAGATCTATACAGATTCCCTGGGAATACCTTTGAAACATCAGCTTGGTACTTAAAATCCATCAGACCAGTCCATAGCCTACATCCTTCCCTTTCCATTCACTTCCAGATCTTTCTATAATTGCCTATGCTAATTGGCTAGATGTATACAAGCATGTGAGATAAGACATTATATCTTGAAGTAAAAAACAAATCACTCAAAGGAGAATGGAAGGTGATAGGAAGTATTGTTTCCTATTTGAAAAAATTTCAGTAAGTAATTTTCTTCCTATTTCTTAGGACAGCTAAGATTTTGAAACTATTTGCAAAATGTAGTTTTTGGCATATTTTAGAGAACATTTAGATATTCTATTTGATAATACATGATCATGACCTAGTTTATGTGTGTGAGGTCTCCTTTATCAGGAGGAATTTCTGAAGTTGCCTCTTGAAACGTTGTACCACAAAAGACTACAAAAGACTCGGGAAATACTTTTTGTCTTTTAATGTCTAATGTTTTTAAAACTGCTTATTATTTAATATTTAAATATATCAACAGATTGCAAAACCCCTTTCCCTGATTTCAATTCTTTTCCTTTTATGTACAGGCAAACACTGAACCTCAATACTGTATTTCAGGAAACAATGTTTACTTTCACTTTAAAGGAGAAATGGGCCATTGCTGTACAAAAGGACAATGATGGACATGCTGACATGAAGGCTGGGAACCTCAACCTTAGACACAGAACCAGAGGCAGCTGGAGAATGCCTTCTATGTGATAGAGATGGAGAAATGGTCTTCTCTGAGGAAGAGGCCCTAAGTGGCTATCCAATACCAAGTGGTCATATACATATAAGAACAGGGGTCCATGGCAGGGGCAGGGCTGGAGAAAAGGGAAAGAAACAAATGATGTATTTGTTATTTCAAAAACTAAAAACATCTACTATATGAAAAAGAGAACTCCTAGGAAAACTATCTCCTGAAGAAAACATGCATATATAGATATATAGATATATAGATATAGATATAGATATAGATAAATAGATAGATGGATGGATAGATACATAGATAGATAGATAGATAGATAGATAGATAGATAGATAGATAGTTATTCTGGTATTCTATAAACCTCTAAACACCTGAACTTTTTTTTAGAATAAAATGCCCCTCCAATTCTATTCTTATATGTGACAGTGAATGGTCTAAAATTTTTGAAATATGACAAAATACTATTTATATTTTTGTGAGATATACTTCCTGAGAAGATGAAACACACACACACACACACACACACACACACACACACACACACACACACACACACACACCACTGCTTACCCCAGATAGAAAGTCCAGAGCAGATCAAAGTACAGATACCACCAAAGTCCAACTTGGTGAACAAATGTTTTTTTTGTTTTGTTTTGTTTTGTTTTTAAACCCTATTTTTTGGTTTTTTTTTAAGATTTGTTTATTTATTATGTATACAGTGCTCTGCCTGCGTGTATGCATACAGGCCAGAAGAGGACATAAGATCTCATTGTAGATGGCTGTGAGCCACCATGTGGTTGCTGGGAATTGAACTCAGGACCTTTCGGAGAGCAGGCAGTGCTCTTAACCCTTGAGCCATCTCTCCAGCCCGAACAAATGGGTTTTATTGGGTTGAATTAAAATATGGGTGAGGGGTTAATTACAAGATGAGAAATGGCTCAAAGACAGCTATATCACCAAAGCTCAACCCAGCATTGGTGACAGCTCACAAGAACTGAAAATCTGGGATCAGGTAAGCAGGTTGAAGGGTTCCATTTTGATGTAACTTCATTGTTCTAAACTTGTTCCGGGCAGTTCCACTGGTCTCTGCTGATTCCAAGCAGTTGAGTTGGGTTCTGCTCTTTTTCAGGCTGCTTGGCTGATCTGTGCTTCTTCCAGGCAGCTGGGCTTGTCCTTTGCAGGTTGGCTTGTCTGACTAACTCTAGGAGTCTTTTTATTGTTTACCCTTAGGAGAGAGGAATCTAGTGAATTCCAGGATTTAATGAGTTTGAGTGGTTTTCCTAGTTTGAGTGGTTTACTTGAATTTAAGGGGCTTCCCTGCTGATATGCAACAGTATTATTATTCATTTATGGGACGAACTGTCTTTCTTGTTCACCTTCATCAAGAAGAGTTGACTGTTGCCTTGGAGACCTCTGTTGGGCAGACTAATATCCCCAGCAGTTCCATAGAGCAGCACGTTTCTGTTCTGCATAGTTTGCCTGTGTTAAGCAGAGGGGGTCAGTTTGTTTTAAACCTTTACACAGCATGTTGTGCTTTGTGCTGTTGCTTACCACAAGCAAAGGATCCTGCCTTCACTGCAGGGACTGAAGATCACACAGAGCAATTGGTTCCACTGGTAAAGGAGCTGAGCTGAAAATGGGCTCCTTCTTTGGGCCTTAAAAGGAAGTTCATGTAGAAAATGTTTTGCTCTTAATTTTTCCTATTTAGTGTAAACCTGCTCTGTCTGTGTAGACAGTCATAAAGACACATTTATTTTATTCTATATGGATGAGTGTTTTGCATGTATGTATGTCTGTGTACCATGTAGAGTTATAAACACACATACACATGTGCATATATATATATATATATATATATATATATATATATATATATATATATATATAAAATCACCAAACATACACACAAATATTGTTTTTACTTCCTCAGATGAGAGGATGAGATGAGTGCCTTTCCCAAAACCTTTCTAGCTCTTTATGAACTCTCGCTCACTGGTTCAACTCAGCTGTTCTGGCCTAAACTCCTCTCCAAGCTGAATGACTCAAACTGGCCTCTTTTGACTTCTGACTGAATTACTCTGCCTGGCCTCAAACTAATTCTGGCAATATGTTTTAATGTGGCTATTTTTCATTCTCTGGCTCATTCTGTCTTTTTGTTCTAGGAGCTTCTAGCTTGTTCTCTCTGCAACTATAACATTTTCACAGGAAAAAACTCTCAGTAAGAAAACCTCCCTCTCTCCTTGCCATGCTCTTAAGTAGCTTCACTCATCTGTCCTGTTCTCATGAGAGTTGGGTGTATCGTATCTCTGACTCATTTTGTCAAATCTTTCTTTGATTCATCACTTTGTCTGCCCCTCAATTATGCATAACTTTCAAACATGGTTGGCACCTTCTGTAAACTAATCTTACCTTCATTGTTTGGAATTAAAAGGGTTTACTAAGGGCATTTCTGTCTTACAATAAAATCACACTGTAATCCAGAGTGGGTCTGCATTCCAGCCAGATCACATAGAACTAGAAAGTCTTTAAATGTGATCCCTTGCTAGAGCAGCCATGTTGTTGTTAAAATTCCTTTACAGCAACCAGACATGAGGGTATGAGCCTTTATTCCTAGCACTCAGGGAGGCAGAAGCAGGTGGATCACTGTGAGTTTGAGACCACACTGGTCTACAAAATAAATCCAGACAGCCCAGGCTACACTGAGAAATCTAGTCTCAAAAACAAAAACAAAAACAAACTCTTTATAGCAGGGACTTATATAGACACATAAAGCACATGGATACACAAACAGCACACACACATGCTTCATACATATAATACATACACTCACAACACACACACAAACACACACAGTTATTTGGAGAAAACGTTAAGTAACAAAAGTATATACCATTTCTCTCTGTGTGTTTGTAGTTCCTTCTTGACGTGAGTAGTGATAATATCTACTTTGATATCATGAAAATTTAAAAATATTAGCTATCCCACTCCTTGGAATATACCCAGAAAATGCCCTAACACACAACAGGGACATATGCTCAACCATGTTCATAGCTGCTTTATACACAATAGCCAGAACATGGAAACAGCCTAAATGTCCCTCAGTAGAAGAATGGACTAAGAAACTATGGTACATTTACACTATGGAGTATTACTCAGCTATTAAAAATGAGGAATTCCCGAAATTTGTGGACAAATGGATTGACCTAGAAATTATCATAATGAGTGAGTTCACCCAGAAGCAAAAAGAGACAAACGGTATATACTCACTTATATCAAAACACTAGTCCCAGGGGTATGTCCCATGAAAAACCTTACTTACCAAGAAAGTGGGTCAGAGGAGAGGACATCCTATTGAGTCTTTAGGCGAGAGTAGCATGGAAGAATGGGGAAATAATAGGACCCACAGGGTCCTGGAAACCTACAAGAAGAACTTTATGACAGGCAGATCTGGGTCCTGGGGTCCTCCTCAAACTAAGGCACCAGCCAAGGAGAAATAGGCAGTAAACTTCGAACCCCTACCAAGACCTAGCCGACGAACACGATATTCTCCACTGTTGAGTGGAGAGTGAGATCTGATTCTCACGTGAACTCTGGTGCCCCTTTTTTGACCATGTCCCCTGGATGGGGAGGCCTGGTGGCACTCAGAAGAAGGATAGCAAGTTACCAAGAAGAGACTCGATAATCTTAGAGCATACATAGGGGGAAGAAGTCTCCCTCAATCACAGACATAGGGGAGGGGAGAAGGGGGGAAGTGGGAGGGAGGGAGGAATGGGAGGAAACAGGGGAAGGGCTAACAATCAAGATGTAATATGAATAAATTAATTTAAAAAAAAAGAATTTATGATATGGTTTGCTGTGCCACAAATATGTAACAGAATATATTCAGAAGTGACTACGAAAGTTTTAAAACCAATCCCTGTCTCTCGCACTGCACCCCTGCCCTCACCCCCAAAGGACTCACTAGCGTTTTGTGGCATTGAGTCTGGAATTTGGAAACGATTTTGTAACTGTCTGTTGTTGGCCTCAAGAGTGTTTCTTTCATGCATTTCTAACCTTCTACTGAGAATACAACTCTGAGCAGTGGTGACTGTGACAACAACAGCAGCGTGGGAAGAGCTCTTGTGCAATTGTCAATGGAATTTGATCAGTGTCAATAAACAGTTTGTTTTAAGCTACTCACAGGAAACTAAGAAACTGTTCAGTAGCTGCTTATCCAGTGCTTAGGGAAATGAGAAAGGAAACAATTTAACTCTCATAAGGCTGGAGACAGGGAGTGGTGACCAGACCCTAGTTAGAAGCTTTCTCCCAATAAATTATCTTTCTAGGCTTTCCGTTGTATTAAGGTTAGAAGAAAAAAAAAAACTGAAGGCACATCAAACATTGGTAGTAAGTTAATAAAAACAAGAGTTTGGATTCACACAGAAAGAAATATATACCTGAGATCAAACTGCCCACTGGAGGTTGTAACCATCCTGGTTGTCAGTACATGGCTGTGGAACATTTTTGTTTTGTTATTCTTTTCCTCTGTGGCTGCCAGTCTTGAATTCACACTGTTCCAGGCCTTTATGTTTAAAACTGTGTTATGTTTGGCTTTCTTTTTGTTTTTTCTTTCTGCTTCTGGCTGTTCCTCACATCTGATTTCTGTGGCTTCTCCTATCCCACTGATTTGCAGTCCATCAAATGTGAACTAGTTCATGAAGGTCTTTACTTCTACTCCTGCCTAGAGTCTTATTAGCGTTAGGTATGCTTTCTAAACAACCACTAAGAGACAAGTAAACCAAATGGGTGACAAGGTCAAAGAACTCCCATTTTAGTCACTGAAAAGATACATACCAAACCTCTATGGCTGTCCCATATCTTTGCATCTCACCCCCCTGCACCAAACAGCTAATCAATTTAAAAGTGTTGAAGACTTGGTGTACCATGTTGTACCTGTATATTGTATATACAGGCTAGCATATACAGAATACAGGGCTTTCCGCTGCTGGTTTAAATAAACATTTTATCTTGTAATACTCACTGATACTATATTCCCCTAAAGTCAGGACATTTTTGGTATTTCAATAGCTGCCTAACTTGTCCTCCAACACCTACCTTAATCTGTTCTGATCTACATCCTAAAACCAGAATATTCTTTCAATCTATAAATGTGATTATGCCACTTCTAAACTTCAAGTTTAGCAGGGTCATCAGTGAATCCATATGTTAAAGCTCCTAACCAACTAACAAGGCCTTGTAAATAGCTCTCAGTTTAAAATCAACCTCCCTTTTTCTCTTACTCCCTCTCCATGCCCCTGTCACACTGAAGTCTCACTGTTCCAGCCTTTCCTTCGTTAAATGTGATACATCCCAAAGGTCTCCATCTAATTCTGAATGTACTCGTGTGGCAGCCCCTGAGCATCTTGACTGGGTTAAGTCATTTTTCCTGGCATGACCACAGCATTGCTTCAGCGCATTCATCACACTTGGAATTACTTGTTGAATGCCTGCAACTTCCTCAGTGAAGCTTTCCCCAATCTCCTTGATGAGGGGAAGTACAGATATTAAATGTTCTCGATGATTTCTGAACCTTTTCCCCTACCATACATCAGAGTTCAGTAGCTACTTTGTTGAGTTGAACTAAAAATATATCTTTAGCTATGAAGGAACTTTTGAGGGTTTTCAGAGGGGTGTGTATGCGTGTCTGTGTGTGTGTGTGTGTATGTGTGTATACTGGAGTGTATGTATATATATTTATATATAAATATAATTTTATATATACTATTATATAGTATATTATAACACATAATACTATATTATAATATGTTATGTATTATATGTTAATGTAATATATTGTTATATATGTATAATAAAATATACTATTTTATTTTAAATGTATAAGATATATTATATACAATATATAATAAAATATTATATACATATTTCCAGTCTAACTGTCTTATTGCTTATTTCAGGTCTTCCACCTATAGTAACTAGAGAAGGCTTTGCTAACCATGTTGCTTGATTCAGTCTCTCTCTCAGATCTCACATAGGTTTTTTCCCCCATCTTCTGTCTATTACGAATAAGGCTGCTAAGAACATGGTTGAGCAAATGTCCTTGTTGTATGGGGGAACATCTTTCATGCACATGCCGAAGAGTTACCACTCCTGGTATAGCAGGGTCTTGCGGTAGCACTGTTGTTTGCTCTCTCTCAATAGTTCTACACCACTATTGATCCAGCATACCTTGCAGGCATGACAGGTTGTAGGTGCAGGATCTTCTGGCTGAGTTGATGTCCAGGTTTCTCTTTCTGTAGCCTGAAGAGAAGCTTCTCTCACCAAAAAGACTAGAATGCAGGAGTGATGGTTCTAAGATCTCGCCAGCTCCTTTTACTTAATTTCCGTGTTGAACCATCCCTGCATCTCTTGACTGAAGCCTACTTGATAAGGATTGGATGATCTCTTTATATGTTCTTGGATTTGATTTTTTAAGTGTTTTATTATTTTTGAATTTATGCTGATAAGGGAAATTGGTTTGTAATTCTCTTTCCTTGTTGAATCTTTATGTGATTTTGGGTAACAGGATAATTGTGGCCTCATAAAAAATGAACTGGGCAATATTCCTTCTGTTTCTACTTTGTGGAGTAGTTTGAAGAGTATTGCTATTAATTGTTCCTTGAAAGTCTGGTAGAATTCTGCACTAAAACCATATGTCCTTGGGCTTTTTCTGTGGTTGGGACTTTTCATGGCTGCTTCTGTTTCTTCTGCTTGTGCTCTTATTGCTTTTACTTCCATTCTCAGTTCTTGAATAGTTTTATTCATTTCCTTCAAGGGCTTGTGCTTTCTTCATTTTCTCTGAGGGATTTATTTATTTCTTCCAATTTATTGTTTGCGTTTTTCTAGATTTTACTCATTTCCTCTTTACGGACCACTGTTATCTTCAGATAGTTGGTTCCAAGGTCTTTTTTCTTGTGCTTCAGTTCTGTTGGGATGTTTAAGACCTGCTGTGGTAGGATAGGTGGGTTCTGACAGAGACGGCATTTCCTGGTGTTATTTTTTTCTTACACAGGTGTCTAGGCGTAAGAGTTTGGGGTGATTATGAGTCTAGGAACTGATTTCTGTGTTTGTTTTGGTTAGGTGGGAGTTTTGCTCCTTGATTTCTGCTTCCTCTCTGGATTTCCAGAGAGTATGTTGATAGTGTGTTGCCTATTTTACTTGTCTGCTAGGCTAGTGTGTTCACATTGGAATGTTTGCTGATGTAGGCTGCGGGGATGGGAAGCCAGGAGATGATCTAAGGGATCCACAGAAAGTGTAGACAGGGAAGAGGAGAAGCTGCAGTTGGCAATCAAGTACCCTAAGTATTGGGTCTGGTGTATCAGAGAATGGAGAAGGTCTTCAGGCAGCCTATCTGGTCTTCTGGCGGGCATTGTCTGGGGTTGAGCTGGAGGCATCTGCCATTACAGTGAGTATTTTATTTCCTATATATGTCTATAAATACATACTGATATAAGTGTGGGTATAGTACTAGTCAGCACAGACATTCATAAGAATTCTTCTAGATATGTTATGTTATATGGTAAAAGAGACTTTTCAAGTGTGAGTATGGTAAGGATCTTGAAATGGAATGATCATGTTGGGTTAAATGGACAGAATTGGTGGATTCAAAGAGGCTCTTCCTTTCTTTTTCACGTGCGATTGTGTGTGAGTGAGTGTGTGTGTGTGTGTGTGTGTGTGTTTGGGTTACACTTGTTTTTAGGCAAAGTTTTGCTCTGTAGATCGATCTTACAGCAGAGTTGCCATCATTTTTCCATCTTACCTAAAGTGCGTATCACAGAAAACAAATAACAAATGATACTGAGGTTTCAGAGTAGAGGAAGTGCCAAACAAGTTGGGAGAAATATGTTAGTCCAGTCACAGTGGACAACTGTATGAAAATTTCTCAAAAGTTTACAAAAGAAATTATTGTACCATTGAAATATATTACGCCTGAGAAAAACTCGAAAGAGCCTATGTCAGCATTATTCCCAGATCCATCCACAGCCATGTTTTCAATAGCACTATTTATAGTAGTTGTCTTCTAATGGATAAACTGATAAAGAAAATATTGTATATTGACACAATGAAATTTTATTCAGGCATAAAAAATATGTTGTTTGATGGGAAGTGGGTGGAGCTAAGCTGGAGATCAACATACAAAGCAATATAACCAAGACAGATAGCTACAAATTTCACACTTCTCTCATATGCAAATATTAGAGTACATGCCTACATGTGATAACATGGACACACACATGCACACATCCATACACTCAAATGCACATACACAAACAGCAATACAATTAATATTATAGCTTGACGCTCCTTTACAAGAGATGGTTGATTTGGCCAGTTCATACTCAATTTATTTCTGTTCTTAATTTGTAATTTCAGATAATTTTAAATCTTTCATTTCATAATCTGAAATAGGAAAATTTTCAGTCTCTGGCAGGTAGTTGACACCTTCTTAAAAATGTAAATATGAGAGATAACTATGATGAGTACTTTTCAGCAAATAACTGTGAAAGACAAGGAAATTGTTAGGACTTGCACTTCTAACTTTTAATATTTTCTTAAAGAACACATTACCAGTTACTAACAACATGTATACACTCTGATATTTCCACCCAGACAGGTCTTGAAACTCCCAGCCACTCAGCTATGATCTGAAGCAGCAGAGCTGTCTTTAACATTTACACTTGCTTGATGAGAAGATGTTGACATATTCCGAAGTGCCCTTATTAAGTAGAAGAAAGCACTGTTGTCTCCGAGTGTTGACAAGGGACTTAGAGCTAAAACAGGTAAATGCTCTCACAAATTTAAGTGGTGTATGAAAATAAAACAAAGTCTGACTTCTAGTGTTTTTCATATGTCTCCATTTAGATTTGTTTAATGTAGCTAAAGTTATTTTATAAATACCAAAAGAAAATATGTCATTAGAAAGCAATTCAGATGAACTTGAATTTTCAGAGACACTATAAAGGCCAGAGGAAGTCCCAGGGCATAAATTAGTCATTTGTTAACATTTGGATCTTGAATCTACAGGCACAGAGTCGGTAACTTATGTAATGTATTTATCTGCCGATTTGGTCATTTACTTAATGGATGTGAGAGAATTTCAAAGGAGGCTGTAAAGTGGCTAGCACATACTTTTCCAAAGTAACAAGATTTGCGATAACCATAGTTATTCATTCAAAAAGTATTGGAAGACTATTGTACTTTAAAAGTGTATCCAGCGGGTGAGAGAAGTGTAATGTTTTCAAGGGCTATACGTAGGTGCTGGTGATATACATGATACAATCCAAAGAGCTATACACTGAAGTGGGAATAAGAAAGAAGCAGTCATACTAGCCCGAGGGGCATGTCCCATGAAAGTCTTCACTTACCAGGAAACTGGGACAAAGGGGAGGACATCCTATTGGGACTCTAGATGAGAGAAGCATAGGAGAATAGCAAAGTAGAAGGATCCAGAGGGTCCTAGAAACCTACAAGAAGAACATTACGATAGGCAGATTTGGGACCAGGGGTCCCGCTCAAACTATGGCACCAGCCAATAACAATACAGGTTATAAACTTTAAACCTCTACCCAGATCTAGCCAGTGGGCAGAACATTCTCCATAGTTGAGTGGAGAGTGGGGTCTGACTTTCACAAGTACTCTGGTGCCTCATATTTTATCATGTCCCCTGGAGGGGGAGACCTGGTGGCACTCAGAGGAAGGATAGCAGGTTACCAAGAAGAGACTTGATACCCTATGAACATATAAAGGGGGAGGAAGTCCCCCTCAGGCACAGTCATAGGGGAGGGGAGTAAGGGGAAAATGGGAGGGAGGGAAGAAAGGGAGGATACAAGGGATGGGATAACCATTGAGATGTAACAAGAATAAATTAATAAAATAAAATAAAAATGCAAAAGAAAAAAAAAGAAAGAAAGAAGCAGTCAAAACATCCTTCTTTTTAGCCTGTATCATTTCTTTGACTTCATGCATTTGAGACCACAGAGGCCCAGGTGACTAAGCCTCAATGAAGGCTATATGAGTTGGAATTTCCTTGGGATCTGTTTTGCCTTTTCATAGAATGGAAGAGCTTCACAAAATATACATGGGTTTTGCTTTCTCTTCCTAGAAATAAAGATGATAATCTATGATACAGTATTCAGTGGGAATGTTGTCATGAAATAATTCTCTGATTTAATCAACTCTTAAACAACTGTTTGTAAAATTCAAAGTGAAAATATGCCTATAACAGAAAGATTTATGAAATCATTTTAAGCATTGAACTCCGTGGAAGGTGCAGTTTGCCAGTTGACATTCTGTATTTTACTAAGGCATACAAAAGTGATAGCCTGTGACCATAAAGTGGGGGAGGAGGTCCCCCTCTGGCATTGAACTAAGGGAGGGTAATAGGGTGAGGGAGGGAGGGTAGGAAGAACGGGAGGATACAATTGAGTTGTAATCTGAATAAATTAATAAAAAATACAAAAAAAAAAGAGTTAATGTCAAACTAAGATGGGATGGATTCCTTCAATTGCTTTAAATAAAACTTTATAATTTTTAGTTAGATAAGATTTACACTCACTTTCTACATCAATATTTCTTCTGGATTACCTATTGTGGGTTTTTGTTGTTACTATTGTTGTTTTATTTTCTCAAGTAAAACTATTATAAATCTTGGATCAGATCTGGCAGTCTTTCTGCGTTTAAATATAGAACAGTATTGCCATGGTTCAACTGAATGGCTTCCACCCAGCTTAATTATGCTCAAGCTGCAGATAAATGTGTATGCTGTGCCCATGGATTTGAAAATACAAAGCAAGGGCTTCCTCCGCATAACCATCTGTGCACTGCTTTTGTCTCTTATATGTAATAATATAGATAATAAAGCCAAATTATTTTTAAAATTAGAATGGCATAATTGGAACACAAGGCTAACTTCATGTAACATGATGGTATTATTTTCAGATCACTCAGTAAATTTAAAGTAATAGTAGTGGTGACAGTAATAAATATGATTTTTTTTAGTAGAATGCAGTTAATCCACAATGGACGAGTTGCACGAAATGTGAAATGCTATCATTGAGAATAAAATATTACAGTGAGCTTACTAAGCACTTGGGAAATTTTTATGTTACATTTGCCCTACCAAAGAGACAAAACGCAAAGGGATTCCGAGTGTGTTGTTTTAAGGGGTACCTTGTCATGGAATTAATAATATTTAATACTGATTTTTAGGGTTATAAAGGCATATGTAAAGGAATTAATTATTATATTACTGTTAATTAATTCTGGTTATTAGTATGGCAACACAGTTATTCTTTAATCTACTATTTTATAAATAAAAGATACAGAAACCTGTTAGATTTGTTATAAGCCTTAAAACTCTAGGTCTGGGCAGATATTAACCCTCGAAGCTGTCTTGTCTGCTCCCCAGCTAAAGTCCCCCTAAACACTTATACACGTTTCATTTGGGCTGCTTCTGATCCATCAGGCCAGTTCTCAGTGTAGGCTGCTCTACACCATGTTTATAGGTTACCCTATGGCAACCTGTTTTCTTTCTTCCTCCTTCCTCTCTCCCGTTGTGGTCGTTCTTGACCCCACAAGCCCAAAAACTTTTGCTCAGCACCTCTCTTCTTTTGCCCAGCCCAGACTAGGCAACTTTATTAGCCAATCAGGAGTAACTTGGGAGGCAACGTTCATACATCATCATTTTGTATACATAAGAACTTGCTCATAGGACAATAAGTATCTTGGTGGGCAAACAATTAACAGTAAAATACATAATAGCTCCAGACCAACCCCAACTGCACCTTAGGTACATCCTATACCTAATGGGTGATGACACCAAAGTAGCTAAAGTAACTTTATGGCAGGGTCCTTGAGACAGACAGACAGAGAGAGAGAGAGAGAGAGAGAGAGAGAGAGAGAGAGAGAGAGTGTGTGTGTGTGTGTGTGTGTGTGTGTGTGTGTGTGTGTTTTAGGCTAATAGCCAGAAAAAGTTCTTGGTTCTGTCTTGACTGGAGGCCAAGAATGCCAAAGGAGGTGCTATTTCCTGATCTGGTTTCTTACACTCTTCCTGTTTTATACACTCTACCTGAGTACTGTTAGCTGGAAGCTATATTGGAGTACGTAATGACACCTGGACACTTTGTGTGTGGGACATTGGTCTGAGTGGTCTATCTCCCCATTCTTAATCTAGTTCTACCAAGAATTCTCTAAGAAGTGTTTAGCAGTTCTTTGTTATCATTTGTATGGCCTCTCCCATGGATTTGCCTTAAGACTGGCATCAAATCATGCCTGAGATTCTAAGCTATAATCCTGATCTGCCAAATGCAAATTCAAGACTGCAGCATTAGCCTCTAGGCTTCCACACTGCTGGTCTACCCTATGGATTTCAGACCTGACGGATGCCACGGTCACGTTAGACTCTCCCCCGTGTCTGTCGGCCTGTCTGCCTGCCTCTCTGTCTTTCAGTCAGTCTGTCTGTCTCTGTCTTAAAAGCAAACAAAACATCAAAAATAGAATAGAAGATGAGCTACAGAAATGCATTTTTTTCTAATTCTGGAGGCTGGAAAGCCTAAGGTAAGGTTCTGAGCTCAGTTCTTGCTAAGACTCTCTTCCTCACTTGCAGATAAAACATTCTCTAGGAAAGAGAGACGGCAGGCTTGCTACCATTTCTTCTTCAAGTGCATCACTCATGCACACAACCTTATATAAACCTAATCATGCCCAATGGCTTCCATCTACAAATATGCTCACAGTTTAGAGCTTCAGTTGTGTAAACCTTGAGAGGGCACAACTCAACAAACAGCATAGGTTCTCTTTACACTCAGGCAGATATCTTACCATCTTTATTTTTCTAGAGAGCTCCAACTTATACATCTACCCTATTATCTCCAGAATTTAAACTCCAGAATGACACTGACCAGTTTAGTCCCTCTGGATCACTCACTTTCTCATTTCCATCTCAAGTGCTCTTGGTTTCCTGTGAGACCCAAAGACCCCAGGCCACCTTACCTCTTCCAAGACTCAACTGCCTTTCAATATCAGTGGCTGTTCCCACCTTTGGACACAAAACTGCCATCATAATTCCCTCAAAAGTTACTCGGCGGTTTTTCTCCCTCACTTTTCACTTAAATTTGCAATTGCTTCCCAGACAACCAAAACTTCTTCATTTTTAAGTTGCTTAAGGTCTGTTCTTTTGATCATGATATTTGTCCTTCATGTCTATGAGACACTACGTAGTCTCATCATTGTGGATTGCATCTTAAATTTTTCTCTTTATTTATTTTATGTTTAGTGTTTTGCTTGCGTGTTTGTCTGTGTATCATGTGTGTTCTAGGTGTTCATGTGGGTCAGAAGGGGCTCAAGATCCTTTGGAACCATAGTAACTGATAGCTGAGAGCCGTTGAGTAAGTGCTGGGAACCAAACCTGAGTCCTCTACAAGAGCAACAAATGCCTTGCCACTGAGCCAATTCTCCAGCCCCGTGTCATGTATCTTTAAAGCAAGTAAAGACTATTTTACTTAGAAAATGTTTGTTATGGGAGCACCATATGTCTCCTCACTTTAACATGCTTGCCTCTCCGGTGCCAACCAGTTTATGGAAGGAATAGGTGCTTATTAAAACCTTGCTGAATGAACAATCTTTTTATGAAGAAAAATTTACAAAGGGTGATGAAAGTGAAGACTAAGGACTCATCATTAGACTAGAAGGTATATAAGTGCCAAGGCTGTTATTCAATAAGTCCCCATGCTTTTCTCTTCAGTAACTGGTAACAGAGTTCACTGAACCCCAGGGAATGGTGAGGTTGAAAAGCCGTAACTCTCCATTCTGCCCTGCAGATGGACAGTACAAAAGAACCATAGGCATTCTGATAGTGAATTTTGTTGTGAACTCATCTCTTCATGGTTTCGAAAATGCACTCTGTACACATGATGCTTGACAGGGCCCCCCAGCACAACTAATCTGTGGTTCTATTTTTGCCTAATGTGCTGTTTCCCTAAGAGTTAGTTCACTTCCTCAGGACTCAGCTTCAATGCATGTGATTGGACTGGGTTATTTCTAAAATCTCTTTGAGCCCTGAATTTCTATTCTGCTCTGATAAGGTATAAATTTTTTAAAACCCCTTATAGTGTACCTTTTCTTTTAAACATCAAATTACTGCACAGCACTTTTTCCTCCCCTGCCCCCAAAACAAAAAATCTTTGTCAGCATTTCAAGACACCTAGATATAAACTTTTATCCAACCTCTACCAAAATACTAACTAGTTATTATAGTCTTCATACAGATTGTGCAATATTGCTCATTATTTTAATGGGACTAATAATGAATAAAAGAAACTGTCTTAATGCTAGTAATAGTTTTCCTAAATTTTTCCTCTGACACTGACTAATACAGGATGTTATATATGGAAATAAAATGCTTGCATTGCAGATACATAGTATTTATCAACATTGATGATCTCAAATGAAGAATGACACTACTACAAATACAAATATATAGTATGCTTAGGACTTCCTTATATATTAATAAAATAGCATGCTATAAAAACATTTCAAGTGCCCTAGAAAACACACACACACACACACACACACACACACACACACACACACACTTCTAATCTTTAATCAGGAGTTTTTATAAGTAATATATAATATATTAATATATAATATAATTATACAAAGATGTTTATATATTGTCAAAAGTCAATAAACCAAGACACAATAGAAAATATCACACAAAAATATTTAAATTTGGAAATACTGACTTAACCATTTAGTGTATGTTATGGTCTACTAAATGACTAAATTGGATTATTTTAAACAAAATTATTTTATCTTCATGACTTCTTGAGAAGGATAATTGACGAGTGACGTGAGATTTAAGCTATACTATGAAAGTAGGTTATCAAAGCAGAGAAAAAAGAGGACTCTTAGGCAGAGAGTACAGCTTAGTTATGACTGGCTCACGTCTTTACTACCATGACAAAGAAAGTTTGTTGGACCTCCAGCTGAGTGGTTTTACTGGTCACATGTGAGCCCAGTAGGTGGACACCATCATCCAAAAAGAAGTGCGGACAAAATGACAGGGAAGCACTATAGACAATCAGTAGATGAAATATGTCAATTCTACTTTGTATGCTCAGAGCTTCTGTTGCCTAGCCTAGAAACATCCATGCAGCAGTATGCTGGGAATTTACCAGTTTGTCCATATGAGCACAAACAGGATAAACAGGGGATGAAAAAGTGCAATCAGGAGATAATGATAAAAATGTAACAAAAATTAAATTAAGTTTGTTTAATTAAAATATTCAAGTAAATGAAGGCATTATATTAAAAATAAAAAGATCTTGTTGGCATTTTTTTTAATGGGTAAAGCTTTCAAAATAAGTAAAAACAAAAACCTGAATAAGGAAACTGTTCATAAAATACCCGTACAACTGAAGCAAGTATGAGAACAATCCTGAACACGGAAAAATAAGCAATAGAATCTTTATATCTGAAGAAGCTAGACAAACTGTCACACAAATAGAGACTTTTATGAACGGAGACATCATAAATTCATATAAGTTGGAGCAAAGAGAGAGAAAGATTAAACGTGTTAGAACAATTAAGAGACACAAAAGATGGATTACAAAGAACTAGCATGTACCTAATTAGATTTTCAGAAAAGTATTGGATGTAATGGCAAAGAACTCAACAATAATTCAGAATGTTGCACGAGGGGGGGGGGAATGAGCCCTCATATTAATAACAGTATGAACAAAGCTACAGTGCAATAATCAAATACATTCCTCTAAATGGGAGCAGAAATTTGGTTCTTAAATAACAGTTAAATATTGATTAAAATCAAACTTAAGACTAATGAATGAGGCATGCATGAGGCTCTTCTATAATACAACATTACTGAGAAAAATTAGGGAAACCTGGATGAAAAGAAGAGCACAGAACTGTGTTATATGTGTGGCTGCAATTGCATAAGAAGCCAGCACAGCTCAGGGCTCAGAAGGACCAGCACGTATCTAATGAAGTTTACTCAAAGGGCCTTGAGTGAGATGTGTTATGGTCTGGACTGACATGTGCAGGCTGGCTAGGGTTCGCTCACCTTTATGTGAGCCGCCTCTCAGTTGGGATGGGCCGTCGCTGCTCTAGGAATTCTTCTAGCCCCTTTCTGAGCCGTCTTGAATGAGTTTTCATGGCAAAGGAGTAAGAGTAAGGAGAAAAACTGATGCTTTTCCATCTTCTGGTGCAACTTGTCGCTCAGTGAGGCAGGGTCCCTCGGCACCCACTGTCCTCTAACGATTGACAACGGCAGCCATATGATGATGTATGGCCAGGGGGACGGGGAGGAGGTGCGTCCAGGAACAGTCATCCTAGGACAGCTGCCTACGTGAAGCAGTCGGGTCAAGCTGTAAGCCCAATCAGCTCCTCGTTTTCATTTCTGTTCCAGGCTCCCCTTACTTGCCCTGCTCCACCCTGCAAGCAGCCAACCTTGCTAGGAAAATCTGACCGATTTTGAAAGTTCTCTTTAAGTATGCATTGCATGCCTACTTCTATGTCTAATATTGAAGAATTTTCTAAATGTTAGTTGTGCTGACATATCAAAAAAAAGGACTACAAAAGATTTTCTACTGTAAACACATTTGGATGTGAATATATATATATATATATATATATATATATATATATATATATATACCAAATAATATCTTTTTATATTAGACTATTGTAATTTTCATTATCTGTAAAATAAAACTTTGAAATTGTGCGATTATTGATTACACTGGCATTCAAGAATGGCAGGAAATATATTGAAATTTGTTTTACACTATATTTTTGTTCTAAAAATCCAAATTTGGGAGCCTGCACAAGATGGCTCAACGGTTAAAAGTGCATACTGTTCTTGCACAGGACATGAATTTGTTTCCCAAAATCTACTTAGGGTGGCTTACAACTGCCTGTAGCTTAAGCTCCAGGGGGATCTGATGCCTCTGGCCTCTACTGGCACCTGCATTCACGTGCATGTACCTTCTCCCAATATGCACGCATACTGCCTTGGAAACTGTTCTATTGATCTGAAGAGACATCATGACCAAAGCATCACTTATAAAGGAATGCATTTAATTGTGACTTCCTTACAGTTTCAGAGGTTTAGTCCATTAACATCATGGTAGGGAGCGTGGTAGTGTGCAGGCAGACATGGCGCAGGAGAAGGAGCTGAGAGTTCTACATCCAGATCAGCAGGCAGCAAAAAGAGAGTGACACTGAGCCTGGCTTGGGGTTTTGGCACCTCTAAGCCCACCCCCAGTGACACATTTACTCCAACAAGGCCACCTCTTAATCTCTCTCAAGTAGTGCTACCCTCTGATGACTAAGCGTTCAAATATAGGAGCCTACTAAGGACATTTTTATACAAACCAGCACACAGATAATAAAAGTAATCCAAGCTTGACATAAACAAATACCAAATTAAAGAAAATCTTCATCTAAGTCTATTAACGAATGTAAATGCAATGAAAATTATAATATGAGGTTGAATAATGAAAATAAAGATCTGAATATATGGAGAAAATCATGAAATGTAGCTGTAAGATTATTAAAATATAATTATTTCCAAGTGATTTATAATTTCACTCTGATTCCAGTCAGAATTTTAATGAATGTATTCAAGGAACTTAAAAATTTATCTTTAAACTAACAAAAGAGTACAATGAAACACAAATCAGTTTTTAAAAATACTAGAGAACAGGTTAAAAGACATTTTTGTGCATCTTTTTGTGAAGACAGTGCCACATGAACTTGCCCTAGCTCTGCAGGTCTCGTCCTAACAAATGCCAAGCCTTCTTCCACAGGTGGAAGCTGTACCACTGCAGAAGAACGGAGAAGACAGAGACACATGTGTGACTATTTGGAACCCTCACAACATGACAGAGGTGTCATGAAAAATAAGCAAACAGCATATTCAACAAATGTTACTGTAAGAATAGGTTTTTATTTTACTTATAAAGGTAAACATAGAAATATACCTCATAATCCACTTTAGGTGGATGAAAGATCTGATCTCTATACCTCTTAAAAGAAACTGTAGAACAACCATGGGGGGGGGAATTCATAGGCATGATTCAAAATGCTTAAAATATAAAGGCTGATACTCAAGACAAAAGACATTAAATACGCAATTATATACACTATTACACATAAAATATATAACAGAAGTAAAAACAGTAGAATGTTATAAAGCAAGCTATATAGTGGTATATACACATGCATATATTTGTAAACACTAAAATTTTTAAAATGGAATGTATTGAAGGACACATCATACATCTGTATGAATAGATGCATGGACGTGAAATTGATCACTAGTCTAATTAACAAGAGTGAATGAAGAAAGAGCAGACAGGTGAAGGGAGAGAAAATTCTGCATTCCTTCTGCCATATTTTCTTTCTTTGGTAACATTTTCTGGTGTGGTAACTACATTGTTTCTACAGATTTTCGTATTTTTAGAAACTTTTTCTGGTGAGAAATTGTTTACCGTGTGTAGTATACAAATAAAGAAATGTTTCTTTTATAGAGAAAAACATGTGCAAAGCAAAGAGTAAGAGAGAGAGAGAGAGAGAGAGAGAGAGAGAGAGAGAGAGAGAGAGAGAGAGAGAGAGATGAACCGAGGGTGACTGCAGCACGGCAATTTCCTTCCTCCCTAAGTGTACAATCCCACTTTGATCACTTTAAAAGATGCATAAAGGTAGCATAAATTTTCCTTTTTCCAATCAGCAAAGGAGAAAATCAAGTCATTTTCATTAAGTGTTTGTATTATATTTTCTATGCGCACACAAAAAAGGGTTTTTGCTCAGAACTATAATAGCCTTGGGAGTGACTGGTCTGATGAATCAGACACAGAGGTTTGAAAGAGACTTGTATGGAATCTGTCAACTGTCAGATATGTGTACAGTGTTATAAAATTCTGCTTAGGTAAAGCACTGAAAGCCATTTTCTAAGTAAGAATGGAAGTTTTAAAATAAGGTATTTTTGCCTGTTGGTTTTACTCAGGCTATAGAACACGTTGACCATATATGAAGCACCAGTGTGATGTGCCCGTGCCGCAAAAACAAAATCGATTTACATATTTTTAATCATTTAATACCTAGACCACAGTGACTTCAATTTACCAAAATCACCTATTTTACAAGTAATTGTGGCTATTTCCCCTCAATTCCTACTTGTTCTGGCCCTAGTTAGCACCAACACTCCCTGTTAGTTACATCTCATGCATTTCATCACCTTTTAACGGAGTGGTTATCCATTTGTAAACAAAATGGTGATACATAGTGATAGCCAAAGGCCAAAGCTTTACCTGGAAAGAGATTCATCATTTCTTAATGCAACACAGCTTGATGCTTGCAATATCATCAAGCATTCTGAAAGCTCCTCGCCAGAGATTGATGGCCTAAACAATCTCAGAGACCTAATAATAGCATCAACAACTGCAGGTTAATATTTTACCCAGCAGAATACTACTATTTTTTCCCTGTTGTGGGGGATCCACCCCAAGGTTTTGGCTGTGTTAGGCAAGTACTCTACACTGAGGTACATGGCTGAGATATTATTTTTGCCCTTGTTTATATAGTGAGTTGCATTATAGCAACAGTTTCACTGCATAAAATGTTAAAGCAAGATACAATACTATTAGTCCTCATTACCGATCACAAGAGCCTTAGAGACTTCTCTGTAAGCAGATGTTGGACTAGAAATGATTTACGTGCAGAGCTCCAATATGTTTTGTACCACTGTCACTGATAGGGGTTTCAACAAAGCATTGGGTTGACTATGTGGCACCTGGAAAGCACAAGATGGAGAGGTGGATGAAAATAAAAGGAAGCCAGTCAGTTGGCTTTAATGTGAAATATAGCCCCAAATCATGGCACATTTTATGCATGCCATTTGTGACGTATATTTCATACACCTCTGTCAGAGAGGACGGGTATTGTGCTTTTCCTGTCTTTAGTTTTTTCCAGAAAACACTTTAACTCCTGCTTACATGTCTTTCTTACTTACTTTCATTTCTAGTACTATGACAAAATGCCTGGTAGAAACAACCTAAAGAGGGAAGGATTTATTTCGGATCATGCTAGAAGAAGGATTTGGTAGCATTATGGGGAAGCGAGGTGGTTTATATCCAACTTTGCAGCATCCAACATCACCTTGAAGACAAACCTGTACACGCATACAGGAGAAAGCTTCCAGATTAAGTTTGATGAAGATGGAAGACTCATATAAACAGTACCATGCCGTGGCCCGAGGCAATGAACAGAAGAAAAAGGAGCAAGTGAGCAGAGAGTGAGCATTCATCGAGCTTGCTTCCAGACACCAGATCCAACATGCCCCTGCTGCCTCATGCCCCTGCTGCCGTGACTTCTCCACCAGGACACACATGCATTTATAGCATTCAGCTGTGAGCCTAAATAATCCCGTCCTTCTTAGGATCTTTTGTTGAGTGTGTCGCCTCCGTAACATGAAAAGCAGCTACTGTAGAAAGGCATGGCAGAACGGAAGCAATACAGTCCTTGGTGGTGGAGCATGTGAGACAGGAGCATCACAGCAACCCAGTGGAGTGGTCACATGATCTTAGACAGGAAGTAAAGAATTAGGGCAGGAGCCAAGAGCAAGCTTAACCTTCAAAGGCCCATTGCTAGCAAATGACTTCCCTCTTTCTGTGCCTTCATGCTTCCCAAACAATAGGCCCTGGGGGACATTTCATATTCAAAACCACAATAATCTATTATCAATTTGACCGGTTTCACAAAAAGTATGTCCTTTTCAGGAGGTCCTTTCTCTTTGGATTTCAAAGGATTGTAATGTATCTGATTGCAATAATTTCGGTGAAATGTTAAAAAGGATGACGTGATTATAGTGAAGCAAGTGTTAACAGGGGAAGCATACAGCTCTCGAAACTTCTGAAGGAATCATGGCAGGTACACGCTCATTTCCCCACTTACAATAATTTCTCTCCTTTACAGAACTCTCTGGAAGCACATAGAATCCAAGAACACAACTGAATAAAATATGAACCTGCAAGTGGCTTGCTTATTTGAATTTCATAGGGGGCATTATTAACAAAGGCAGGCCATTGAAAGGGTTGTTTCCTTACTGGGGGATTAACGATGGGAGGACAACTAATGTAAACTATACTGCAGACAAGCCAATAATGAAAACATAGCTAAAGCAGTAAAGCTTGCCAACTCCTGATGAGACTCAGGAGAAATTCCTTAACAGATGTTTCCCCGAGCAAATATATACTTTTCCTACTTTGATTACGATGGCCTTGAGAATTCGTGATTTGATTCAACACTCAGCCACTCTTCGGCAGCCTCATAAAAATATGATTCCTACAAAGAGTATATTCTACATTTACATTTCCCTTTCTTAAAAAAAAAACCAATATCCAGCATATTTATCACTCTCGGTCCCATATGGTGAAGCAATGGTCCAACTGCACTGTTTATAAAACTATAATTAAAGCCATGTCAGCATTTTATCATGAACAAAAGGAGGCTAAGCCAATCTTGCCCTCAAGTGAGATGCTTCCTTCAGTTGAGCATTCGCTGAGTCTAGTAACGTGTTCAGAGCACCCATTTGCCTCCTGCTATGAATTTCTGATATCTTGCTCATGGCTGAATGATTTTAGTACAGACAGGTTAACACACACACACACACATAAACACACACACACACACACACACACACACGAGCGCATGCAAAATGCATGCACACATGCACACACGCAGCACATCCTTCTTTTTAAAGACTCCCTATGAGATTGTCTCTGACACAGCTTAACCTTTCAGGTTCAAGTGTAATCAGTGAAGCATTCTGAGCAGACAAAGGCTGCTGATTCACAATAATAAAGCCAGGTACAAGGAGAGGCAAGGGTCACAATTACTGTGTTCCGTCACAGTGCTTACCACTGGTCCCTCTGGGTGTTCCTGCTACCTGTTATTGTTTCTGTGTATCAAAGTCCTGATATTTTAGTCATTTCTTTCTAAAACTCTTCCATTGTTGATTGTTTTTCAAGTGAGTGAGATACATCGAAACATATAGTCTTACATGCCTGACCTGGGCAGTAGGTTTAAATTTCACCTTAGCCTCGGGCCTCCTGAGGTCGCATGTGAATAACACCTGCCTCCTCTGACGTGACATGGCATTGACATCCTGTGTAATACACAGTGACTGTCACCTAACAATGGTCCACATTTGCCATTATTACTCACCCATGGTCACTTTCTGGTCCTTACCAAGGAGTCACTTATTCTGCAGCTGTCTGACTCAAAGTCCAGACACCTAACTTTCTATCCAAAGGGTAAGCAGCTTAGACCACTTTTCTCTTTTTTCTAAAAAACAAGCTGAAAATTAACCATTATCAATTACTGCTGTAAAATTAAAAAGTATCCTCCAAGCTCTATGAAGGGGAAAGACCAGGTCTCTTTTATCAAAGTCAAGCCTTGTGCCTGGCATAAAGGCCTAAAACATTAGTCTTCAGAGCTATTAGCTACTTCCAATATGTGAAAATTACTCATCTTTGGAGCTATGAATTCAAATGCTCCTGTGGCTTGTAAGTGAAAAAGACAACCTTCTGAAACTACAGCAGCTTTAGCATTAATCACAATATGATTAATTTTACCATACACTTCAACAACAGGCTTTGGGCTAACACTGTCAAGCATGCTTTCTGCCTATCCAAAGGTTGTGCTAATTAAGTGGCCCCAAAACAGAGAAGGGCAGAGAACCACAACCCTCAGAGAAGGAAGGATTCAGCTGTTTTCCTAACATCCCCTTGCCTGAGAATTATATCATACCCACCATAGCAACCTGCTGTTACCACGGCAAAACTGTCTCTGTCCTACCTCGCAGCCACAGAGTCCGCAGAACCTCAGTGGCATCTGTTACCTACCTCCATGTAGAACAATAGTTGCACGTTTATAGTTAAAAGGATAGTTATCTGCCTGACATTTTCCACTTGTATTCTCGTTTTTTATTATTCTAGTTTATCTCAATATATGAATTAACAATATGTACAGTGTATTGAGACCTCGGTGATATTCTTGGCGGTACCCCAAATTTATCAGTGAGAAACTGACCATCAGGGACAGCCACTCATCATCACAATGTCTTTTCCTTCTCATTCTCAAACCAGACAGGTGGCAGATTCAGTAGCATGGCTTTTTGAAACTGGTTTTAGTGAGTGGTTACCATGGAATCTAAATATTTAGGTGGGTGCCCTGGATACTCCAATCTGAAAACTTTCCTATCGCTTCCTTCTGCTCCTTTTCTCTAGTTTCTTGTAATATTCTCAGTGATCAAAAGCTACTGGGGCCCCTAGATGCCTCCCAAATTATGTCTGGCCTGTCCCTTGAATGTTTTTTGCCTTGCCTTACCTGCTCCTTCCTTGAACAATCGCTGGGAATGTGGCTCCTTGCGTTGTTCCGGCAGCCTGTGAGCCTGCTATTTCTGCCATCGCCCTCCTGGGAGCGCTGCTGGACCGTGAGCCGGCTCTCGCTGTTCGGCGCTGTGTTCCTGCCAATCTCCAGCTGGCCCGAAAAAGGGGAAAAAAATCTTTGTTAGCGCAAACATGCATGCTCTTTAGCTGGAGCTACAGGCCACGGATTTTTTATTTCTAATTCCAAAAGACAACTTGTTTATATCAATAAGGTACGAACAACGACCACCCACCATTAAAGGTAGCCAAATTCTATTTCTAGGTGATAGTTTTTCCAAATAACTAGCATCCAAGAATCTGGGGTTTTTTTGTTTGTTTGGTTGGTTGGGTTTTTTTTTTTCATGTGTGTGTGTGTGTGTGTGTGTGTGTGTGTGTGTGTGTGTGTGTGTGTGTGTGTGTGTGTGTGTGTGTGTTTGGTTATACAAGATCATATGTGTTCTTTCTTCTCTGATTTCATTAAAGTGATGACAATTACTTTTTCCCTCTTGGTTTATAATATTTACAATATGGTTGAAATAGTAAACTTGAATCAATTAATTAATCCTACTTAATCCTACTACAGATTTATGTATTAATAAATCCATTTGTGTGTTTGCTATATCCACACTACTTAGAGTAAATATAGTTTAAATACTTAAATGTGTTAAGAAATATTTAATACTTACACACTAGGTCGTTCTGTAAACCACTAAAAGTAACTTATAGTGATTTTGTAAATGAATACTTTTAGGAACCTAACAGTGTCTCAGTCACATATCCTTCTACTTATTTCCATGTAAAATATAAAGATTTCATAAACTTGATTGTTATACTTAGCTAATTTATTTTCAAAACCATGTATTTAATATTTGTGGATTCTGTATTCATAACTATCTTCCATGTCTTATTTCTGATACTAATGAACTAGCTAAAGTATTGAAGAAAACAGCCACTGATAGAAATAAATGTGGTTTTTTTTTTTCTCAGAAATGTTCTGTTTAGCATCATGATACTTACTGTGCAAGTACAAACCTAATACAGAAGTTCATAAAACATAAATATAATCACATCACACATCTGCTAAAGTCTTAGTAACATCACAGTGAAATAAGAATGGACTACACAATTCATATAGTGTACATAGTTAGCACACTGTGCCTTCTCTCTCTAGCCGCTGCCTCCAGTATCTGGCATTGCTTTGCTCTGACCTATTGGGACAATTAGGTCTCCATTCTATCTGTGTCCTTTTGTTCCAGCCTTTCTTGGTCTCTGCATATAATTTCTGGTTTCTAAAAATGCCTTCTGTCCTTTGATCTGCTTTAAGACATCAGCTTCAAGGTCATCATCTCAGAGTCCGAAGTAACCCAAACACTGTCTCATAACCCCTGTGTTGATTCTATGGCACTTGCAATTTTGGGCAGGCACTTGTACGAATAAGCATCCTTCATTTCCACTGTATTTATACGATGGACCATAGTTTACTGGTTAAAAACTGGCTTCTAAACAATGGCTAAAAATCTTCATAACCAAACTTTGGCAACTGTTAGTTTTATGCTATTTCTCATATATTAAATGTGGCAAGTGTTCAATGGCTGTATCTGTGTGTGTGTGTGTGTGTGTGTGTGTGTGTGTGTGTGTGTGTGTGTTTGTATCTTTTGGAAAGCTACTCTTAGTAACTGTTAAACATCTAAAGATGTCCGTCAAAAGCCAAGCGTGGTGGCACATGCCTTTAGTCCCAGCACTTGGGAGGCAGAGGCAGGCGGATTGCTGTAAGTTCAAGGCCAGCCTGGTCTACCAAGTGAGTCCAGGACAGCCAAGGCTACACAGAGAAACCCTGTCTCGAAAAACAAAAACAAAACAAAACAAAACAAAAAACCGAACCAAATAAGATATCCATCACAAGTATTTTTACAGGAAATACATATGATGTTAGGATTTAAAGTAATTAGTATGTGGGAGTTTGTTTATTAAAGTATTCTGCCACATATTGGTGTATCAGTCAATGTCAGATAATACATATAGTTCCATAAAGTTACAACACAGATTGAAAATACCTATTGCTTTCTGACATCATTGCCACTGTAGCATCTTAGCACAGGGGATTCCTGATGTTGTGAGGATTCTGAGGGTCACAAGCCCACTGAGCACTAGTCACGTACAAGGAATGAACACACCATTCTATAGAGTATACAATATTTGATAATGATAAAATAAAATAATTGATAAGATATATCTACTGAGTTAATTTTTCTTGTATTCTAGAATATACCCCATATAAAATATTTGCTATAGGATGCAATATTATATCACGTTATTAAAAGCTTCATACATCTCATGTTTAACCCCTCTTTCTCATTCTCCTACACCACCCCACCCCCAACCCCCCCACAAACACAGATACCTCCTCTCTTTAATTTGGGAAAGTATTTCCCTATGTTGCCCAGGTTGTCCTCCTAGGCCAAAGTGTTCTTGGGGATACAGGCATGTTCTATCATGTCAACTATCATGCCTGATGTACCATTTCTCTATTTCTAAAACATTTTATATTAAGTATGTGTGTGTGTGTGTGTGTGTGTGTGTGTGTGTGTGTGTGTGTGTGTGTGTACAAGATTCCTTGGAACTAGAGTTACAGAATTTTATGAGCTTCTCAACATGAACGTGGGCTTGGGTCCATGGCAAAAACAGTATGCTCTCTTGACTACTGATCCATCTCCCCAGCCTCTTACCATGTCTCTTGACTATATCATGAGATTATGTGTCAGGAATAGCCACATGCACATGTGTAAGCACATTCTATAACATTGACACACACCAAAAATGTCACCTAAGGACATATTTATCAGAATGTGTACAGTCTATCCCAAAACTAATATAGAATATAAAAAAGTATTCATTATCTGATTGCATGAATGAAATTTCTTCCATGTCTGCATAGAAAACAAGATATTAATAAAGGAATGCTTTTAGTCCACTCAGACTTGTATCATATCTTTCTTGAACAGAATGGTGATGAAAAAAGATGGATGGGTAATTTAATTAACAGAAGTTTGAAATCACTTTCCATTCTGCTTTGCCATTCCAATATCCTATACTTTAAGATTTAAGTGCAGTATATTTACCACTATGGTGAAAGGGAGGTATTTAATACCCTTATTTTTTTTTAATTATTCTTGTGTATCCACTATTTTCCAGGTATTGTTCTAATGGTCAGGGATGTGGATGGAAGAAAGCAAACAAATATCATTGGCTTGTTTTCAACAATAGTGGGAACCAAAACCCCATTTCAGAGATATCCTGAATCATTGTAGTGGGACATCTTGAAAATCCCCTCTGTAAAAAATTTCAGACTTATTTTCTAAAGATAACTAAGGGATTCTGGACCTTCAGAGGTGATTGGTCATCTAGAAGTGCAGTCATCTAGAAGCTAACTAAATCAATGAAGCATTCCCAGAGCATGCTCTGGTAGTAATGTGTTACTCAAAATGCACGTTTTATGAACAAATGTGCATGCACAAAGGGCAATGGTTATAAAAGCATTTTTGTTACCATTATGGTGGCTTTTGTTCTTTCCTTTGTTTCATTTTTATGTTAATCCAATACCCTTTCATTAACATAGTTGTTTAAATAGCAAATCAGCCTTTTCCTACAGTGTGTACTAAACCTTTTTCTGTTTTTGTTTCCATACCTGCAAAATGGGAATAATAACAGCCTTTTACTCAGAAAATCATTGAGAACTAAGTAAATCAATACCTGCAAATTGTTGGCTATAGAATTTGGCACACAGCAAGTACTTAATAAAAGCTAATTGTGTTCTCAAGTTTATTATATGTGTCCTGATTACACCAAGAAGGACTTTATTCCAGAAATTGATTTCTATCAGACGTACTTGGGGAAATTAACACATTAAAAATGCTGAAAAAGCCAATGAAGTTCATGCTGGGAACTCCAACAATTAGGCCTTAGGTCAATAGACTGGTTTAAACCACCCTTTTTAAACTGTAGGAGAGAAAGAGAGACCCATGTGACAGAGGAATGCTGAGACCACCACAGTAACTTTACAACCCTGTTTTAACACAGGCATTCATGACAATACGATAAAGTGTGTTCTCATGCAATGTGGCAAGTGAGGAATGCACGGTCTGTATTTAAGAGGACTTCTCAATAGCACCAATGAGAAGTCTTCCACTTTCCCCAAAATTTTTTAAAAATAAAAATGAAAAACATAGATAGAGTTTTCATAGTGAATGCCGTTAATTCCTAAGCTGTCACTGAACCTAAATGTCATTTACAAATTATTCTCTTGTCCCCTTTCTAAGACATTTGACATTTCTTACACCTTAATTCTGACTCTCAGGTGATTCATCTCTTACCAATGCTTGGGGAATATTTTTAGCAGTAACAAGGTTAATGTAGATGCATGAAAGATATTTAAAAAATAATTTTCTTTAAAATTAATCTTTTTTCCTTTCATTGAATTATTTTTCAATTCATGAGACGAGTATCTTTGGAAGAGGCAACCAAGTATAAGAGAACACAGAAGAAGTTGGCCTTTGGATGAGACAACACTAAAGATAACGGAGCTCTCTCCCATGGCTTGTGTGGGGTTCATACGTCTCAGGTTGCTCATGCACACTAAACCCTCAGTTGACCCTCAATTTGAGTGACACTGGAATGATGTAGCAAGACAGTTGACAATGTTTTACATGGTCCAACAGTAGACCCATAATAAGATAAATGCCCTTAAACTTAAAAAAAAATTAACTTCGAGTTATAGTTTCCCTTTGGTTATTGCTAATTTCTTCTTAGATTAGATCCTATATTGTCTTATTAATTAGTAGTCAAAACTCTATATCATATTAACATGTACCGTATAGGTTGGTCCAATTTCAAAGAAAGTAAATTTTCTTGGCTCAGGTGACTAGGATGTTCCATAGCAGGTCAGACTGTTCAGAATGTGCCTCTTCATACTGTCATTCATTTACCTCATTCATATTGTCTCCACTGTCTCTGTCATCTGTCTGTCTGTCTGTCTATCTGTCTGTCTCTGTCTCTGTGTCTTTGCTTCTCCCTCTCCCTCTCCCTCTCCTTGTCCTCTCCTCTCCCTGTACTGACCATTAATCCAGGACCTTGCACATGTTATGCAAATACTTTTACCACTTACTACTACCCTCTCTTTGCCCTTTGTTGCCTAAAATACAAATATGTAATATATAATTACTGATTGTGACTTTAATATAACAAGACTTCATTAGAAAAGAAAATTGCATCATCATTAAATATAAGACTGGATGTCAAATATCACTTTATCCATGAGCTACATACTATATATTTTCATGGCTTAAGACAATTAATAAAATAGGAATGGGTGTCAATAAAGTTCTGGAGGAATGAGCATCATGTATTTAAGAATTGTCTGAGATATGATTTCCAAATACACACTATGAAATTGAGTCAAATATTTTCTGCTTACCGCTATCATTATTGCGTTGGAATATGCTGAGTCTGAATGTGTAGCACTTCTTATTGTTGGCCCATGTGAAACGTAGTCAACTGTCTTGCTCAACTTACAACCCAATGTCAGTCAAACTGAGGTTCAAGAAGATTGTTGACAGCACTAGCCCATCAGGGTTGGGATGCTGGATGCAAATGAGGTCTCTCAGCTTAACTAAACTTGAGTGAAGTTTAGAAGGTAAAGATGAGACCCAGACCATTTTCTTGTCTTTATTGTTGTAGTTTTTTTCTAATGCCCACATAGAAATTTGATTAACCAATTCATTTATGATATGTCATCATCACTGCTTCTTTAATTTTTATAATGAATTGTCATCAACAGTGGTGGAATTACTCTGTTATCCTGGATTCAAGTCCAGTATCTATTTTATAGGAATAGGCCCCCTACTGATCTGCCCGTGATTGAAGAAGCCATCCCCAGTGGCTCTATTAAGACTAAAATGTCTATTTAATCTCTTTCCTTAAAAATATTTATACTCAACTTTATTTTTACATTGAGTTCCAACTGGCATTAAGACGAATAGTAGTTGCAGAAAATATCTTCACAGATGGGACTTGGAGAGTGATTGTAAAATCCAGTTTTTGAAACAAGGATGATCCCAATGCCATTAAAAAATGGAAAACACGTAGCCCATAGCACACAGTTACTCATATTATCACCTTCAGTCACTTGAAATAAACTGCCTGTCGAAAGGAAGGTTTTGACAGATGAAATGACTCCTGTGATAGACCATTACGGTGGGAATGAAGAATACAGAAGTCTGGCTATTTCTCATTATATGCGTGCGTTTAAAGAGAAAGAAGAACAGCGGGGGAGGGGAGGAGAGAGCCAGCTCTGAGTTTTAAATTCTCAGCTCAAGGCGTGAGTAGAAGATTACAGAACATCTATTACACTCTCTTGCAGCCACGGAAACTGACACAGCCAGAAATCAGGTACAGAGTCAGTTCCTAGATTTGTTAAATGACAACATAAATTGAAGGCAAACCTTGCCATGCCTCATATGTCAAAACTGGGGCATCTCCCAAGAAAAGGTGGAAACCCGACTGAAGACATTTTGGTGGAACTCAGATGAAACTGGGCATTCCATAAGCCTCAAGCCTAGAGAAAATAGGCCTCCCTACAAAAGAAGCCCAAATTCTACTTCGGCTTGCAATGCCAGCTCCCTAAGAGAAGACAGAACTACTGCCATATCTCTTGGCTTCTAGCCCTATGACAACAGCCCAGTTTGCTTTAAGGGAACAGTCTATGTCTAACACTGGTTACATTTCATATCAAATTCACAACTTGGCTAAAATGGATCTTAACAGAAGGCTGCAATTTTCATGCAACAACAGCTTCTAATATACCAGGATGAGGCAGAAAGAAATTTATAGTATCAGGACAAATATATCAATATGTGTATGTCCACCAGAGATTATATACTCAAGGTACCAACCCATGCCTGCCATTGTGGTATGGATTGTTGGCTTGGTGAGCTGACTGGACTCAGAACTCCTGCAAGAAATGAAAATGAGACCCCTGATCTTATTTAAAGAAAAACAGGGGGAAAGGGGAAATTGAATTTCAGAGAGATAAAAATGGAATGGGTTTATGTGATGTCCCCTTCATGCTCAACCTAAAAGAAGGCTTTCTAAAGAGGGTTAGAGTGTTACAGATGCAGGTGAGAGGCCGTCTGGTAATAGGTGAAGGTTCTTATGCATCAGAACAATGACTTGGACCAAGGACACATAGATAACTGTTGACTTTAAAGGTATTAAAAGAAACAAAAAGGTATTCTTGAGGGTGGGAGTGGGCTACAGATGTTCAGAGACAGATGCCCAAAGCCCCTCACTATCTGAGTTTTGATCCTTTATACATCATTTACAGTCTATCTTCTCCAGAAGACTTCTGTTTGCTTCTATTTGTTCCACGGAGTTCTGATAGGGAGAGGTTTCCAGTCTTTGTCCCAGCTGGTTTCCTTAATGTCAATCTTGAGGTGTCCACTGTCTTGCCACAAGAGGGTCCTCTATTTCATGGGCAACTTAGAAATAACCGATAAACAAAATAAAGCAAGAAGGGGTGGGGAGATGGGTCAGCAGGTAACAGCATAAGCAGCTCTTCCAGAGGAGCTGAGTTCAATTCCCAGCACCCACACACATACATAGAAAATAATCAAATAAAATAATAAATAATAAAACTAACAAGCAGTGTTGTAGGGTTCCCTGTTTCAGAATGCCAAGGGTTGACTGGAGAAACACAAGTGAAAACTAGTAGCTATCAATAGTGAATTTAAACAATTCACTGGTTCATTAAAAACAAATGCAGGGACTGGGGAGATGGCTCAGTAGGTAATTATCTGACACAAAAATAAGCACTAATACCACTATAGCTTTAGTCTGAATTTTTAGATATTTATTAGCTCTTTGAGAATTTTCTATAGTCTATTTTGATCATATACATCCATTCGTCCAATGACTCCTCCTAAATCCATCCCCCACTGCCTCACACTCTAAACATTATGGCCTCCTCCTCATTGTTATTGTTGTTGTTGTTGTTGCTGCTGCTGCTGCTGCTGCTGCTGCTGCTGCTGCTGCTGTTATTGTTGTTGTTTTCCCATCAAATCCAATGTTTGCTGCTCATGTATTCTTGGATGAGGAGCCTATCACTGGAGTGTGAGAAACTTCCCAGGAATTATACTCTAAAAAAAACTGACTCATCTCCCTGCAGCTAAAAAATGTAATTAGCTCCTTGCCTAGTGGTGGCACTTTATGCCATCTTGTCTCTCCATGCTGAGGGTTAGTCTGGCTTGACCTTGCATGAGTCTTGTGCATGCTGCCACAGTCAATCCTATTATGTTTAGAAGACACTGCTTTCTTATAGTCATCCCATATCTTTGGCTCTTACACTCTTTCCACTCTCTCTTCCACAATTGTTCCTGAGCTTTGGGAGAAAAGTATATCGTATAGACGCCCTATTTATGGATGATTATTCCATTTTCTCTTATTATCTTCACCTTGACCAATTATGGGTCTCACTATTAATTGCCATCTACTACAAATAGAAGCTTCTCTGGTGAGGATTGAGAGATGCTCTGATTGTGAGACTAATGCGAAGTCACTGGAAGTTGGGTTAATCCTGTCCATTTGGCAGAATAACAAAAGTCAGTTTTCTGCTAGGACCTAGCAGGTGTTGCCAATGATGACTCCTCCCTTGTGACTTGGGACTTAGATCCAATTGGAAAGTGCTTGGTTATTCCCATGGTTGTTTATGCCACTGTTTCACCAGTGAACATGCCTTGCCAGACCACAAAGTTCACAGCTAGGTAAGGTTGATGATTACTTTTCTTCTTCAGTAGTATGCACAGCATCTTCTGATTACTTTTCTTCTTCAGCAGTATGCACAGCACCATCCATCACTGCCCATGGGGATGAATTATATATGTCAATACCAGTTTGAGATGTCTATGTGGTATAACTCAAATGTATAGCTTCTTCCACAACAGGGTCTTAACCATCAAGTTCTAGAAGTTAACCAACAGTTTTGGTACTGGTCTGTAATATTTGTTGATCTATGGAACCTCACAAGGCAACAACTTCATAACTTCTAAGCCATCTATCCAGCCCTCAGAATTACTTCCTAACAAATTATTTTTTATGCTTTGTCATTTGAGTTCTCTCAACAATAGATAAAAAAAGTTATACAACCTGCCGGTCCTTTACCACTAAGTAACAAGCCTGTGAGCTTAAGTTCATCTCCCTACACACTTTGTAAAAGCTGACTGTGGTAGGATAGATCTGTAATGCCAGCACTGAGCAGATGAAGACCAGAGGATTCCTGGAGGTCACTGTCAATCAGTCTAGACAATTTGATGAGCTTCAGATTCTGTCAGAAACTGTGTCAAAAATAAGGTGTTTTGAAGAAGAAGAAGAAGAAGAAGAAGAAGAAAAAGAAGAAGAAGAAGAAGAAGAAGAAGAAGAAGAAGAAGAAGAAGAAGAAAAAGAAGAAGAAGAAAAAGAAGAAGAAAAAGAAGAAGAAGAAGAAGAAGAAGAAGAAGAAGAAGAAGAGGAGGAGGAGGAGGAGGAGGAGGAGGAGGAGGAGGAGGGGGAGGAGCAAGAACAAGAGGAAGGAGAATGATGAGAAGAGGAGGAGGAGGATAAAAACAACACTTGATTATCAACTTACAGCTTCCATGTGCACATGTAGACACCCCTACACAGCATATATATAATTAATCAAAACAAAAATGGAGTGGATACTGAAACCTTCAGAACAATGCTGAGTTATAGCATCCCTTATGTAATATTCTGGAAAGCACAACAGCTCTACTCTCTTATGAATAAACAAGCTTAATATAAGAAACAGCCTATTCTGATTCTTACTCTATTCATTAAATGATGGAGATTATAATTGATGTATTAATACAGTAACATAGTATAAATTACATGAACAAAATGTGACAATTAAGCGTAAGACTTACTGAAGGACAATCAAACTCAATAAAGGACAACACTGGGCCAAGTGATGAAATACAATGTTTAATCACAGATTACATAACATGGTGAATTCATGTTAAATTTACAGAAGATTCTAACTGAACAGGTGAGGACATGTTAATTTCTTAGGAAATCGTTATTTAGTAGCACAAGATCAGGAGATGACACAACTTACTATGAAATTCCCACTGAGCTAAAATGAAAAAGTACATGACTATAACTAAAAAATTCAGAACAACAGCATTGCAATGTTATTTTTTAATTTTTGTGTCTGTGTTATAAGTTTTATAAAATGTTTATATGGCATTTTGCAAGGTGTTGCTTATACACCAGGTAGGAAGCTAAAATATTCAACCTCTATATAGTCTTAGCAGTCTAATGAGGATGACAGATCCCAAAGTGGGAAAATCTAAATGGCTGCACATCACCATAAAAACAAGGTGCTGATCATCACAAAGCCAGGCAGCACAAACACAGAGATAATCAGAATGATGTGTCTAATGGGGATCTTTACAAACTGCTAATGGATGGTGATGTCTCATGTTACACTGAGCTGTAGGGTCCTATCTGACCTGAATAAACAAAGATCCTTGTGCCATGTGGAAGACAGACTTGGGTAGCACAAGGAAGAACAAGACAGTTAATGTAATCCTTAGTCACATGCCATGTCTTAGAGAGTGAGATACCCGCACCTAATGAAAAAAGCAGCTTTCCCAAGGGAAGGGTCTTTTGAGATTATTAAATTGTCCGCTTTTTTTTTTTTTGTCTGTAGCATGGGGGTGAAAAGGAACCCTCCTCGACTTTTAGGAGATTGCTGAGGATGTAACTAGGGAATTGCATCCAATCCACAGAGCTTTAAGCAATCCCTAGGAGTATATGCCTATCTTACCTTCTGGAATATGGGGACAACTGATATTTAGACAAATCTCAATAACAAATAAAAGGCACTTTAAGTCTAATATATATATAATTTGGAAGAATTGTTCGATATGGTCATGTAGGTTAGGTTTCACCTCTTTCATCTCTAGTCAGTCTAGAAATATTTGAGACACAGCATAATCTCCACTCCAGTTCATATATTATATGAGAATTCCTAACTCCACATTTTGGTTTGAAGCTATTCCTTCAATTGTATAAAATCCTGAAAGTAAATTGGACATTTTATGTCCCACTGGGCCATTTGAACTTTTATTTATGAGCCATTGGATGGACGAATGTCCAAGCCATGGCCCTCCGGCCACATGAATGAGCCCTTCAGTGAAAAAAAGAGCTGGGAGTCTGGAGACTAAAGCCACCTAGAAGCAGTATTTACTTCGGAAGGTTTAAAATTCTGTCATTTTCAGATGGGAGCCATGAGTCATGTTAAAGATATAAAGGGATTACTGATAATGAAAGATTTTCTTCAGCCTGACAGCTATGCAGAAAAATTTTCTTAATAATGATTGCATTTAATTGCATAAAGAGTGGTAAAGTCTCTTTCATTTTATCTCCATAATGAAGCTTTGATTCTGAGGCTAATCCTGGGCCTTCTCACCAAGGCCATCATGTGAGTAACACTGAATCCAATTCCAAGTCTTAACTCTCCGTAGAGGATAAAACAAGAATAACTTTTCACATACATTACAGAGATGAAAAACGTTACCTTGGGCATGATTTCTTTAATGCACTCTAAGGAACATATTGGTAGATTAATAGCGGCACAAAAAGAAAAACAAATTAGCCTCTGAGTACTTTCTAGAGTTAACTGCAACACCATTCAATAAAATTAAAGAATATAAAAGAAAGCCCTCATTAAAAAATACTACTTTGTTAAATTTTCTAGTATACACACTTATTTGAGACTTAGCCATGGCTTCTGACGGCTTACAAGATCACTGGTTTTATGAAAATAATTAGGGAGACCGCTCTACTTTGTAAACCAGAGCCTTGAGGTTAATTAAAATGGAATGAGGGCTATGCATATGTGAAGCACACGGAGAAAGCCTGACAGTCAGGTGTTCAGATTCCTGCCGTCTGTGGAGAATACGGGTGAAGAGCGATAGCCCCCCTAGGTCAATAGACTTCGTGGTTGTATCCACACTTACTTGGGTCACAGCATTCACACATCTTCCAAATGATTTCTGTGAGTTCTTACTCTGCGATAATTATTTTTTTTCTACATTTTTTTTTCCAAAGAGAACTTTATACAAAAGGCTTTTGAAACAGGCTCACAGCTTCGGTGAAGACATCAGTTGTCAGCTGGGAAAACCGGCTTTACAGCGTCGAAGTCAGATGTAAGCCTGGATAACTGGGTAGATCTGAAGAGTTGCGTTTTGAAAAGTACTCATTCTCAAATGTCATTTAAAACGGTAATGATAATACCAAATAGAAATTGAACACCCTACTTCTGGGAAGGATATAGTATCAGGAAACCTGAGTTTAGAGTTAGAATCTGTCTTTTCAAAGAAGAGTGACCGGGGCTTGCCTTTTGAGCTTCCAAAGCTCCTGTTTTCAAGTATGAAAATGGATATTAAAAAGAGATAACTTATTGATGACATGGTGTTTGTATAAGGAGGGCAAAGCTTTTTAAAAATGAATGACCTTTATCCTGATAAGCACTGGGTATATTCTATAGTTCCTTATTTATTCAGATAAAGATATCTTCTATTAATTTTTTTAACATGAAGTCAATTTCGTAAGAAACAAAGAGTTGTGTCTTCGCAAATGTGGGACTTACAAAGCCTCTGCTAAATAGCTAAAAGTTCCCAATAATATGCAAAGGAGACTAGTGCAGAAAATTCCAGACACGCTAACCAATAATTGAAAATAATGTAAGTTAGAGACCGATGAATAGATGACAAGCCTGACTGAAGAGCTTTCTCTGCCATACAACACAGATAGGCAGGACAAGCACACACCTGAGAGAAGTCCAATCTCGATGGTAATCCTGTGAAGGTTTCAGAAAACATCCAACCAAACTAAACAAATGTCCTCCTGTGGCCGACTTTAATAGCGAGCATATCCAAGTGAGAGCCAACAGCAGCATAAGGAAAAATACTTTCAAATTAAGAGTCCTGTTAAAAAAGGAAAAGGAAAAAGGCAAAGGGCTTTTACAAAATAGAAAGATGGCCTGTGTTCACAGATTGGTAGAATAATATTCTTTAAATGACCAGTTCAATAAAAAGCAATTTATGGATTAAAAAAAAATAGTCCTAGTAAGTTTCTCATAGGAGAAGAGGGAAATATAGTTTGTCAGACTAGGAACTTAAAAACACGAGTAAAATAATACCACAATAACTTGCACTTTGCACTTTCTTCCATACTAAAACAAGCACCAAGGAAGAAATGTGAAGTTTCCTAGTAAAATTCAAGACCATAAGCTTTAGAGTACAGAGCAGAAATGTCATTATTGAGAAGCCAAAGAAAGAATTTCCCTTAATTCCTAATGTGTCATATTCAGAGCAACATCTAGTTGAATGCATGAAATCCACGTTTGTATAGAACATACCCACAAACGCATAAACATACACACGTCTCAGATGAGAAAAATATTTTTTTTTATTGTAGAAGCCTCCCTGCTCTCCTTTCTTATACAAATTAAAACTCAATTGGCTGTTTCCAAGATTAGGCACTGCGTGTCACGTTAATCCCCATCTGGATGACACTATAATTTCACTCACGATTTCAGAACTCCTTTCTCCAAACAAAATTTCAGAAGCTTAATTGAGCTCATTGTGAGGGCAGACTTAAAATAATGAATCAATCATTTTGGATGTTTTGGCAGCAAATGTCAGAATACAAAATGAACAGTGGCTTCAACAGGAACAGGTATGCTGCTTTACTGCAGAGGAGCCAGCTGGAGGCCACTACACTGTCCTGTAGTCACACTGATTGTGCCAGAGTGGTCAATGTGAGGTCAGCAACAGGCTGACCTTCTCACATCCTACATGCTCATAAGAAGACTATAAAGATACACAATACATCTTCACATAAAAGTATCAATCAGAAGTCAACAATGGCAACAAAGATCCAAATCCTTTCTACTTGTATTTAAAGGAGTACAATGTATCTTGGATGTCTTTTTTATTTCCCCTTTTGTTTCATTTTCTAAGAGTGAGTCACATGCCTACTGCAGATCAGTCACTGAAGAAGAAGCAAGCAAGCACATGACAAAACTGGCAGTAACCTATCACGTTCCACCCCAGCAGGTAAGGCACTGTCAACCAAACATAACAGAGTTTGTATCCATAGGAGAGAAAGAGTAGAAGGCCGGTCACAGAATCTCTCTGAGACTTAAATTCACTTCTCAAATAGGACTGACATCAGATTAAAGACTTTATATTTAAAAATAAAAGTAGATCTGGAAAAACCTTTTTTTATGAGAAGACATATTATAAGTATATAAATATTTTATCAATATAATAGGAGTCATATTGTAAGTATTTAGGTATCTTATTAATATATTACATCTCCTGGTAAGCTTGTCTTATATTTTCTGTGCTAATTTTACAACCATTAAAGTGTGTAATTATTTTTTTTAATTGCAGAGCATGCAAAAACTGAATATAGGTTAGCACTAATCCTTGTATGAGTAGACAGGTTTCAGTGTCTACTCAGTTACTTCACAGGCTCCTCAGAAAAACCTAGAATCTAGGCAGGTGCCACTCAACAGCATACCCTAAACATGTGGATATTCTAAAATGTTTTATTTTTGAAGGTTTCATATATAAATTGGTGACAGTGTTGAAGAGCAACACATCTGCATTTATCTAGGAGACCAACCCCAAGGTACAACTGTGTTGGGAGGACTCACTAGTCTCTGAGTTTGGTTCTAAGATTCCATAAAAGTGAACACTTTACTGAGCACTAGCATTCATCTCTGCCTGCTTCCAGATAGTGAAATCAGATACCTCAAGTGCTTGCTGCTTTTGATTTTCCTGGCATGAAGGACAATGGGCCAAATTAAGCCCTTTCTCTCTTAACTTGCTTTTTTTTCAGGGTATTATCACTAAACAGATAATATAAAGTTATATGTATTTATTAACTCAGTCAGTAAAAAAAAAATTACAGGTTCTAAGCCAGCATGCATATTAAATAATGTATGGCCAACCTGAATAAGTATAAGGAAGATGGAAGGTAGCTGTCTCAGTTGGGGTTACTATTGCTGAAATGAAACATCATGAGCCAAGCAACATGGGAAGGAAAGGATTTACTTGGCTTACACTTCCACACCCCTGTTCACTATCAAAAGAAGTCAGGGCAGGAACTCAGGGCAGTAACCTAGAGGCAGAAGCTGACACAGAGCCCATGGAGGAGTGATGCTTACTGGCTTGTTCCTTACGGCTTGCTCAGCTTGTGTTTCTATAGAAACCAGGACCCCTGGCCCAGGGGTATTCCCACTCACAATGGGCTGCGCCCTGCCCCAGGGATCCCTACCTAAGAAAATGTTCTACAGGCTTGTCTGCTTACAGCCCAAACTTCTGAAGGCATTTTCTCAGTAGAGGCTCCCTCTTCTCAGACAGCTAGTGTACAGGTATTGCATGCCTCTCAGTGGTATTATCCACCATGAAAGTAAAAAGAAAGTTGAAGATATTATAAAATGGCCAGGCATGGTGGTACACATCTTTAATCTCAGCACTCAGAAAGTAGAGGCAGGTGGGTGTTTGTGAGTCTGAAGACAGCCTATTGTACATATTGAGTGCCAAGCTAGCCAGGGCTACATAGAGAAACCTCGTTTCAAAAAATATAAAATGAACTTAATTCATCTGAAGTACTGAGCTTTAAAACCTAGGAACACAGTAGACTGCAGAGTGCAAAAACCCTCTTAGCGGTGTGGCTGACAAGTTCTTTTTTGTGGCTTATCTTCACTCACCATCATAGAATATCAGACTACCATATATAAAAGCCAGTCTAGGAACTGGTCAAGCTACAAAATTCAGAGCACCATGAATACATATTGCCTTCATATCATCACAAAGTGAAACACTTTAATAAAATAACTGTTAGGTTAGGAAACATCTGTACCAGTGTCCTAAGATACTGAAGCAGTTGTTAGTCTGAGTAAAAGAGTCTTAAACTCTTGTGAAGATCTTTCACTAAAGCTAACTAAAAATCTCCATTAAAGTCCAAGTGCAGGAGCACGATACAGCTGTAGCTTCAGCTACTACCCAGGAGACTGAGGCAGGGGGATTGCTTAAACTTGAGAGTTCAAGACCAGCCCAGGCAACCTTGCAAGATTCCCTGTGTCAAAGAAATAAATACCTCTGCAAACCTACCTAATATGAGCTTAAGTTAAAACCAGCAGCTTTCAAAGAGAAGATACACATACACTAAATAAGAGAATTCAAGGCTACCTCTTACAGAGAGATTAAATCTCATTCTTAGTACCAGAGACTATGACTTTATCAATGACATTTCAGGACATTCAAAGGCATTTTAAAAAATCAGTATGGACATTCTCCACCGTTGAGTTGAGATTGAGATCTGACTCTCACAGGAACTCTGGTGCCCCTTTTCTGACCATGTCCCCTGGATGGCACTCAGAGGATGGATAGCAAGTTACCAAGAGACTCGATACCCTAAGAGCATATATAGGGGGAGAAGGTCTCCCTCAGTCACAGACATAGGGGAGGGGAGAAGGGGGGAAGCAGGAGGGAGGGAGGAATAGGAGGATACAAGGGAAGGGCTAACAATTGAGTTGTAATATGAATAAATTAATAAAAAATAAAAATGATGTTATTTAAGAATAAAAAAAAAAATCAGTATGGACAAATGTCCTTGTTGTATGGTGGAACATCTTTCAGGTGTATGCCCAAGAGTGGTATAGCTGGGTCTTAAGGCAAAACTATTCCCAATTTTCTGAGAAAGCACCAGATTGATTTCCAAAGTGGTTATATAAGTTTGCTGTTCCACCAGCAATGGAGGAGTGTTCCCCTTTCTCCACATTCTCACCAGCATGTGCTGTTTTTTTTTTTTTTTTTAATCTCAGCCATTCTGATAGGTGTAAGATGAAATTATGAGGTCATTTTGATTTGCATAGACTTTGGTCCTCACTGGTTGATCACTTCCCCCTGGTGGGGTGGCCTTACCAGGACACAGAGGAAGAGGATATAGGCAATCCAGATAAGACTTGATAGGCTGAGGTCAGATGTCAGGGGAGGAGGGCTCCGCCCTTTCTGAAGACTAAAGGGCGGGAGCAAGTGGGTATGAGGGAAGGAGGATGGGACTAAGAGGTGATGACGGATGGGGCTACGATTGGGATGTAAAGTGAACCAACTAAATTAAAATAAAAAGAATATTGAAATCATAGATATTTGAAATGAAAATAAAAGTTGAATGTCAAAAAAATCAGTATGGCAATAGATACTCTCCAGGAAAAACAGAGTGCATCAGTCTGACGGGGGCCAGTGTATGCTATTTTTTGAACCCGATTCATACAGTCTCTATCAATTTTAACTATTCCCTGCTTGTTTGCTAGAGATGTCTTCACTCTCTCTGTTGCCCAGGGCCATCAGAAGTTGCTTCAGTTGCTTTGTCTTTTCTTTTTCCTGCCCACTGAAACAGCACACCAAGAAGCCCTTCTAAACAAAACAGAACCACAAAAACATAATCACCAAGGCATTTCCACAAAAGAGTAAAACTGTCCCTTAGAAAACTGAAATCACATTTGGGAACTGTGTGTTTCTGCCTTTAAATGCAGTCAACAAAATTGTTCCTTTCTTAGAAATGGTTTGTTTGTGATAAGTGAGCTTTCGCTCAGAGACAAAGGTCTCAAAGAGTTTCTATCACCAGTGTTTTCTGTCCTTGGACTTTAGAAATTCGTTTCCAGCCAACACGCTTGCCCAGCAGCTCAGAAATGTGCTAACTTTGTGGAACTTCTATGCAACTTTAAAAAGTGGTTTCCCACCGCACTCCCTGGGGAGTACCAGGGATTGTTTATGGGGGCGCTAATTAATACTCTACAGATGCCCAGCAATTTTTGTGGTAGATTTCTCAATTTGCCTTTCTGCTGCTTTTGTGCTAAGGGAGTTTAAGGCTATTTGGAGGTTCTAAATGTCACACAAGTGCCAGAGATAAGTATAAAGAATTCATAGCAAAATTTTCTAGGAAAAAAAGAAAGAGGTTTTATAGGACAGTTCTAAACACTGGCATAGACTATACTAACAGACACAGCACGGAACTGTTGAAGAGACAGTGCTTCCCAGTCAGAAAACCTAGTTTGACTCTTTGGGTTATTTCTTATAAACTCTATTGCTTTGTAAACAACTCTTTAATTAATTTGCTTGGCTCGTTCCTTGTCTCACGAGAATAAGGTTGAGAGCACCAAATATGAAAACGCTTGCAGTCGTTCCTGGGTTTAGGTAATATTTATTGCGTCAGTCAGACTCCAAGTTAAACAAGACATCAGAACATCGTTTTATAAAGTAGACATGCATGCGGAACCGATAACACAAAAATGAGTAGTAGCAACTGTTCTAGAAGAAAGACTTTTTGTGTTTTATTGAGAGATGGGGGACAGAGAGAAGAAGAGAAACAGAAAGAACATGAAATTGAGAGGGTAGGAAGGTAGGGAGGATGTGACAAGCTGTTTGAGGTGCACAGCAAAGATATGCTATAGGATTTCTTGTAGTAAATAACAAAGAAGAACTCAGTGTCAATATGATTAGAGAAAAAAAGGACTAGTCACATCAATTTTCCTCACACTATTTTCCACACTATGCCTCATACAAAGCAAAATTCCATCAAAGAGCAGAAAACATTATGAGAACAGGAGACAGGAACTGGTCAGGAGGGGCAGGGACCCCAAATCTTAACAGATCTGAGGCAGGACTTGAGGAGTCCATGCTGGAGACAGGAGGCAGGAAAGAGTGCTGCTTCCCATTTCCTTGTTGTGTCTTCTAAATGAGTACCTCGGCCTGTCCTCCTGCCTGCGAGGGGGTGGCTGGAACTGAGAATAGGAACCTAGGCACTCTGTAGTTGGATCACCTTGAATATTTAGCACAGCCTCTTCCCCATGCCTCACCCAAGAGTCTGCCACGTGCCTTTCTCAAATGCCAAGTACCATAATGGTGGTACTTCGTGGGACCCACTGGGACTCTTCCTGCTATACAAGAGTCTCTCTCTCTCTCTCTCTCTCTTTCTCTCTCTCTCTCTCTCTCTCTCTCTCTCTCTCTCTCTCTCTCTCTCTCTCTCTCTCCTATGTATCTATTCTAACTTCTCTTTAAGACTGTAGTCCATAGATAGCATGCTTCGATTTTGCCAGACAAGAACTTGAAAGTCACAAGCTTAGGGATGGGAGGGCTTTAGAGGCCACTGACTTTTCTGGGACCCTAGATTCTCAAGCCAGTTTCCTCAAAAGCCAAGAAAGTCACTGTCACTCTTTTAAAAAAAAAAAAAACTAATAAAGAGAAGAGAGATGGCTCAGTGGTTAAGAGTACCTGCTGTTCTTTCAGAGAAATGATCCAGGTGCAGTTTTGAGCACCTACTAATTGGCTGTAGCCATCTATAACTCAAGGTCTAGGGTTCCCGTGCCTTTTTCTTAGTTTCTAGGTATGAGGCATTCATGCTGTGTTGCTGTGCATATATACATATACACTGTCAGAACCCTCACACACTAAAATTATATATATAAACTTTTTTATTGGTTAAGTCATTTACTTATTTTACACCAGATCAAAGCTTCCTCTTCCCCCCCCCCCCGTCTCTTTCTCTCACCTCCCTCCAACACCGCATCTACACCACTAATGGGATGCACCTAGGCACTCTCCACATATATAATGGTTGGGCAGCTGGGTCTCCATTTGGGACTCCTGAAGTGGGAGCAGGGCATTTCTCTGACTACGTTGCCTGTCTTTCGGTCCCTTCCCCCTAACTGGGTCGCCTCATCTAGCCTCAATAGAAGAAGATGCCCCTAATCTTACTGCAACTTGATATGCCAAGTCTCATTGATATCTGTGGGAAGCCTCCCAGATTGAAGGAGCCATAGCAGTCAAGGGCATCACAAGAATACCTACAGAATCAACATAAACCTTAAAAAACATATTCCCATATCAAAAACTAACGGATTCTTCCTACCATACACCAATCAGTCCTTTTCTGAGTCAGTCAGTTATTGTATACACCAGTGCAGAAACAGTTATGACTTTGGAGTAGTTCAGTCATGCATAAAATTAGATTACTGATAAGCCATACCAAAACACATTCAAGGAAACAGTTCAGCCAAATTTATTAATCAAACGCCAATTATGTTTAAAGTATCCCTACCAAAAATAAAGAAACATTGTTCACTTACTAATGAAGAAGTTGAACTATCCTCAAAACCTAAATTAAATCTTACTAATTATTATTCATTCTCATGGAATAAGTCAAAATATATAACACAGAAAACTTAACGTTGCTATTTTACACTTTCTGTTTTCTACTTCGAAGCCAATCCCTTAGTGAATTCACAGATTATAATGAAAGTGGCTTTGTGATGAGATTAAGATCTCTAAAGACAGCTGGTTCTGTGCTGTCATATGACACTCTTGGCCATGTTTCCTCATGGTATGATGCAGCAAGAAGCCCTCACCACCTGCATTTGGCTTCCCCGGAACCCAGCACTATGACCTAAGTAACCCTATATACGTTATAACACAGCCCATGACACTCACAGTTGCAGCTTTTATGTCCTGGTCCTTATCTTACCTATTAGGATGATATTGGCAGGCTTGAATGCCTTGCTCAGCCTTGTTTTCAGTTTTCGTTGCTGACCGTTGTGATGGTGTCTGTTTTGGGGAAGGAGAGGTTGGGTAGATGGTGATATTTATTTTATGGGTATGGTTTGCCCTGCATATATGCATTTGTAGCACATTAATGCCTGGTGATCACAGAGACCAAAAGAGGGTTTCATATTCCTTACAATTGCAGTTCCAGATGGTTGTGAGACACTATATGGGGGTTGGAAATAAGACCTAGGTCCTCTTTAAAAGAAAGAAAGACTGAATCATTTCTCTATGCCTGATCCTGGCTTTTGTAGCAATTGGGAAAAACTATATCATATATATATATATATATATATATATATATATATATATATATATATGTATGTATGTATGTATTTTTGGTTATCTTATTGGGTTCTTTTACCTACTACCCTTCTCCATCCCAATCCCTTTCAAACCCCCAACACTAGGTAGGAGAGAAAGAATGACAGAGGAGAAAGTTGACATTGATTTCTTTAAACTCTTTCCTAAACATCAAGTTCCTTGGGTCAAGCCCAACCTCTGTCATCAGGCTATCTCTCACCAGACACCAGCAATTCAGCAAACAGCAAATGGCAACCAGCAACCAGTACATGCAATCAATAACCAACAAAGGTAGCGACAAGCAACCAGCAGCAGCAAGGACCACCAGCAGCAACAGCCAGGGCAGCAGCAGCAGCAGTGGGGTCAGCAGCAGCAGCTGTTCCACTTAGGGCTCTGGCATTGATACAACTCTGCAGAGTCTCTAGAATTTCAAATGTAAACTATCTGCAACTGGCAAAAAGTCACACCCCTCCTAGGACACTCTGAGGCAGCCCCATATTCCTCACCTGGGATTAAAACAAAAACGTAACTTCACAGAACATAACGGCCTTTTTTTTTTAAGAAACAAAAATTTTCACTACAATCATGATTATGTGATTTTAAAAGATAGGCTGGAGATTTTGGCTTAGCACACATGTAGAAAGAAGTTCAATTCCCAGTACACAACACACACACACACACACACACACTTACTCCCCTACACACGCAATGCTAATAACATACTATTACTACTTAATACGTAGCTTTCTATTTCAAAGCAAGCCCATTTTCCTTCACTGATCTATTTACTTGAAAGGTACTTTTAGATAGTCTTTTCTGATATGTTTCAGTCTCTCTCAGATTTTGCCATACAGTTGGTATCTTTTTTCCTACTATCATCATAGAAAAATACATGTGCCAAAAACAAAAGTTTGTTCTTGCCAAAGTCAATGTCTACGTGTCAAGAAAGTACATGGCTAATGAATAAAGCCAGGAATAGCTATAAACACAGAGTGCATCTCAAGGCACCAGGTGGGAAATGTAGGTTAAAGGTTAAAAAATGTGCAATAAGAAATGGCAGAGATTAATGAAGCAGATGTAAGCTTAGTTTTTTAGCATAAATACTTTTCACTCCTGAGAACAGGAAGAGGAAAAAGCAGTCAGATCCTTCACGTTAAATTCTGTGAAGAAAGACAACACACAGGAAAGATCTCCCAATCCCTTTTTAAGAGTATAATAAAGTTTCAGACCACCATAGATGGAATTATCAGGAATGAGGAAAATTACAGCACCTATGGAATAGAAGCTACACATAGTCGATAGCAATTACAACGTTCTTAGCGAACTGTCATTTAAATGGGCAGGAGCATTAAGCTCTAAAAAGCGTAGACTTTGAGAAGATAAGCATGTAACAGAAAAGCTAGCTCTGACTGTGTGACACCACGGGAGGCAGAGGCTTCTAAAACATATTCAGGAAGGAAATGCATAGCCTTTAGTACTTAGACATGGCGCAGGAAGAGAGTGAAGCTGGTATGCTTCAGTTCCAAACCACGAAAGCACTTGAGAAAGACATCAAATACAGCCACATATTAAAGTCTGCCACGGAGATGAAGAAGTGTTAGCGAGCAAGAAAGTTAGCGAAACTATCGTTTTGATGGAGGAGGATTCACTTATAAGGATGTAAGTGAGACAAACAAGGATACAAACATGTTCAGGAGAACAAATCTTACAGAATAAGAAGATATTCAGAGTTTACTTTCACTATATTAAAAGAACCTTGTACATAATATACTTTGAAGTAAACAATATACCTCACTCTTAAAGTCTCTGATTTTTCTAAGTACCTTCATTAGCCTAAGAAAGCAACTATTTTTCTTGAACAATAACCATTGTCCATAGAAGATATGAATCATTTTAGAATGCTTCAAGGTTAACTGAGTTCATTAAGAGTTAAATTTGTAACCTCCTCAATAACTATCATAACATATGTGAAGAAGGATATACAGTATTTACGTGATAATTTAAGACCCAGATTCCTTTGTAGTTTTAAATTTCACTACCTGTGAGACTAGCAATCCTCTCCTTTCTCTCTCTCTCTCTCTCTCTCTCTCTCTCTCTCTCTCTCTCTCTCTCTCTCTCTCTCTCTCTCTCTCTCTCTCTCCCTCTCACTCTTTGTTGTTTCATAGCTTTGTCTACGGAATGTATATACTAATTATTTCTTCAGAGGAATGACCGAAAGGTTAGATACAAAACACTTATTAGTATCCTCAGAAAATATAAGCACTAGTGCTTGATTTTTTCTTCCAAATCCTGATGGTCCTGGCAAACTTTTACTTCAGCAATATCATCACTGAGCTACATAACAAAAAAAAAATAGCACTTAGTAAGAGAGGAGTAAATGTATTAATGATGAAAAAAACTCAAGTTAAAAGTGGTAGCATCGGATTCCTTCAGGGAATGTTCACAGTATGAAATGCTTTAACTTGAGTTGGCTGACAGCAGTGGACAGTGTTGCTTGCAATCAGAGATAAGCTCAGTGGGAACAAAACATCTAATGATTGGGAAGCAGAAATAGGACAGTAAACATTATGCAGAATACAGTGCCGTGCCCCCTGTGGGCACGCAAAAATATAATCCACGGTGATTATGACAATGATGAACAGGACCAGGCCCTGCAATCAGTGTCTAGTGCCATTAAGGAAAAGGCATACCCTTGGGAAGAGGGATGCTCTTGCCTCTGTGACACTAGCAGAGGACATTTCCACACTCGGGGGTTACAGGGCAGCGATTTCAAGAGAACGGGGCTTTGAGAAGACAGAAAATAGCCTGTTTTGTGACCCAAATAAAATTCTGACAGTTTGTCATGAAGCCATTTTCAATTGCTGCCCTGAAACCTTATTTACATCTTTTTCTTAAAGCTCCATTTTAGGGATACTAAATTCTCCAAAGGGATGGGAGTGCTCTGCAAGTTATTTGTACCAGAAAGCTTAAAAGAAGTTGCTTTGGCTATCTAAGGTAAAGCTGGGGAAAGTTCTGTTTTCAAATATGGAACAGAAGAAAGGAGCAGACACGATACATAAATAAATGAATGGAATAAAAAGAACTGAGAGATATTTCTCTGTATCTTCTTTCTTTCCTTCTTCTCTCTCTCTACCCCTTCTCTCTCTCTCTCTCTCTCTCTCTCTCTCTCTCCCTCTCTCTCTCCTTCTTATTTTATTACAGTAAGCCTACAGCAGAAACCACTTGTCACTAAATGAGCTCATATTATATTGGGAGTGAGCAGCTATGTTCCCAGCCTAACACATAAATATATTCATCTCCTCCCATTCCTTTACCTTTAAGAGAAGCTAAGGCATACAGTCTTGCCAATATCACATAAGCAGACACACCAGAGAACAGCCTCCCTTCCCAGGAAAAGACAAAAAGACTAACTCTCTCTCTTTCTTCCTGTCTGGTTATGGGAATGGGATACTGAGACCGGAAGTGTCTACGCTGCAAACATGGACATCATCTTCATCTGCTCGGGCTGCTGTAACAAACACCTCTGTGTGGGTAATTTATAAGCAAGAGGTATTTCTTGCACTTGGATTTGGAGGCTGAGCCATCTAAGGTTCAGGATCAATCAGACTTTATATCTGGTACGACTTGGTCTTCAGAAGTGAAAACTTCTGTGTGGCCTGTCCAGGCAGAGGATGCAAGCTCCCTGGGGGCCTTAGCTATAGGGATAAATGACTCCTAAAAGTTTAATCATTAAAACAACACATTGGGGGCTAGAGAGATGGCTCAGCGGTTAAGAGCACCATCTACTCTTCCAGAGATCCTGAGTTCAATTCCCAGCAACCACATGGTGGCTCATAATCATCTATCATGAGATCTGGTTCCCTCTTCCGGTGTGCAAGTGTACATGTAGGCAGAGCACTGTATATGTAACAAATAAATAAATATTTTTTTAAAAAAACAACACATTGATAGGAATGCACTGAACACTGAGTTTCTACACATGAACTGGTAGGAGGGGATATTCAAACTAGCAAGCACAAGGGCTACATGGTATGATGGGACACAAGAGTCCTTCATGATTTCGTTTCCTGGATTGCCTATTGCTATACATGGTATCCATGAAAAAAACTAATCATTATTTTTGTTTAAGCCACTGATAGGCTTTCCATAGTTCAGAGGTAAATATGATTCATTATACCTACAGGAAATTCTATTGTGTACTGGTGTGATGTTTAAGTTAGGAAACAAAAAAACAAACAAAAAAAACAGAGACTTGGAAACCTTTCTGAGATGAGAGAAGCAGTCATGGAACACAAATTTTTACTTTGTCAAAATTCAGGTAGAAGGAGATTGCCCAGGAAAAAACAGATAGGAAGAATTCTGAAAAATCCAGAAATGCATGCATCTTTAATCATTTAACAAGTCACATGGAGTCAAAAATCTACCCAATGGAAACAGTGTTGTACAACTATGCGGATGGCCTTGAAAAATCTTTGTTTCTTTGTTTGTTTGCTTGTATGTTTGTTTTGGTTGAGACCAATATCTAGGTTTGTAGTCACAAGCTCACCTGAAATTGACCATTCCTACCAGGCTGACCTTGTACCCATGGCAACCTTAGCTGTTATCAGCCTCTCAAATGATTGTCTTGTCCTATTTTTTAAAAAAGATCCGCTGGGACGTAACTGAGAAAACTAAAGAGGAGCACATATTTGCTCCAAGTTCCTGCAGAGTAAAACTCAGCTCTTCCTGTGGTGAGATGCGGAGCCCCTCCACCGGGTCTCTACTAGCAGGCTACACTGCTTGCAATCCAGAACCCTTATTTGATTGACCTAAACCCTACCTTCTGCACTCAACTTGTCTTGACTTAGCAGTATTTTTTACAAAATGTATTTTCACTAGTGTTTTGGTCAAATTGTTTTCATCTTTTTCAATGTCCCATTTGATATTTAGAATGGAATTCTTTAATTTCCAAATGCTTAGGCATTCCTAGATGTTATTGATTTCTAATTTATTTCTGTTGCTACCAGTTAGCAATTTACAATATAAAACAAAGTAAATTTATTGAACATTTTACGACAGATGATTAATCTTAGAGATTGTGATATACACACTTGATGAAGGAGGTTAAAATCATCACTGCGCTTATCTCTTTCTTTTCCATTATTTCTACTATTTCTTGCATTGGATATTGTTTATTACCAATACATTCTATCACTTAGACTCAACTCTGAAGGCCATAGGAAGACTAAGGTAGGATTTGGCCTTGACTTTTTACCCAGCATTACTAATAGAGCATAGCCCTCTTAGCCTTTCTGTATGTGTGAGTAATTGAGCTTTTGCTATTGTTTTGGGGCACTCTGAAAGAATAACTATTCAGTACAAACTCTCAGGATGACATTATTCCGTGAGAGCTTCAGCTCTGTGCATTATGGCTACCTTGCGCACAGTCCATTTCTAATCAAGTAAAAGATGGTTGAGGATATGCGACTTACAAGATAACTAACAATCAAATGTCACAGGAAGATGCCCAGAATTCAGAATGGACACTGGTAAATCTTTTGAAGAACATATAGCTGCTTGGCCAATGTGTACTCCTTTTCGTCACTTAAAGAGCTAGCTCCCATGTATTTGCCATAACACAACAACTGAAAATGAAAACGCAAAGGACACTTACAAGCCTTGTTTTGCTCAAGGAGATTAGTTGATGCTCACCAGGGATTCCTCTGTAGCTCTGCCTTCCTGACCATCAGCCATTCCTTCTTGGGAATGAGAAGGGAGCTCGGGGAGGAATACTATTGTACAACTCTTCAGGACTCATGAGGAAGGAGGAGAAAATGCCAAAAGGCAACTTCAGCCCTCGGTACTCACAATAGGAAGCCATGATATCACTCTGGCCTATTCATGCCCTATGCTAATATATATGAAAAGGCCACCACAGTTGTGTTTCTAACACATTAGTTGAACATAACCCTAAATGATACCCAAAGAGAAAGTCCAAGGAAGTTTCTGAGTCCCCCAGAAGCCAGATCCAAACTTCTGCCTGACATCTATGTTTGCACATTTTCTACTCTGGAATCCTTTCCATAAATAACAAACTTTGTAAGTTACTGTGTAATCATGCCAAAAACTCTGTGTGGACTTATCTCCATTATGCGTCATTTTGGTAATCAGAAATCCTTCCAAGTGGTGCTTTTTTTCTCTCTCTCTCTCTCTCTTCAAAATATCATTATTTTTTTTTTCTAAAATGAAACACTAAGTTCAGACTAGACCAAGAAAGATTGTTGACTGCCCGTCTGTAAAACAATTCAACTTCCCACAGAATTTGAAAGACATTTCCAAGGTAAAATTTGTACAAAATTATTTTCCTATCTGGAATCCTCCCGAATGTGTTTCTGTCACTGCTTGGCTTTTCTGAGTTCATATTCTGCTGAGCCCTTTTCTCAGGGGCAGCTTTGAATTCCCATCATACACTGCTTATCCTTTTCCTATCAGGACCCACTCAGAAGCAAAATCTAACATGCATGTGCCGAGACATTAATCATCTGCTTATTATCAGGCTGTCAGATAAATGCCTACGAAGGCAAAGTTCCCCATTAAGGTAGACTACAATTCCAGTCAGCATTCAAGGATGTGGCTCTGGATGCCCTAGTTGAAAGTACCTGAAAGGATGAATGTACTTTCTTACCTTCAGCAGCCAAAATTAGAATGTGTGCTTGTCCCTGAAAGAGCCTAAAGCATGTGCATATTTACATGCATACCTGTGCACAATTGTGTGCAAGCATGAGCACAGAAAGTATGCATGCACGCACACACCTTAATATTTCCAATGAAAATCACTAGAACACAAAAGAAAGGAAAAAGCAGACGTTAGTATTAAGTAAATAAGGAAAATGTCTGGACTTTGAAAATGATAGAGGGGTTTGATTCTGATAAAGCTTTCAAACCCAAGATGTTAATACTGGAAAATACAGCCTATTAATTATGGTTTGGTCACTCTTTAAATTTGTGTCTAAGCCAATAACACTTTGATCAGAAATGCCAAGTAACCCTTGTTGAGGATGTGAACAAAGAGCCTGTGAACTTAGCCCAGCTTGCATAAGATGGAACATTTCAAAATACACTTCTTCCTTTGTAATGGATGTCAAGATCTCTACAAATCACATATGGCTGGCTTGTTCTGTTGACTTTGGCAGTTGATTAAAATTGCAGGTCTAGTTAGATGAGCAATAAGTGATCTTTTATGTGGTTGCTGAAACTGACTGTTCTGTTCCAGTAAGATTATCAGTCCATTTTACTACATTATTGCACTTGCATTTACTTTAAGACACTCTAAACAAGAGAGCGGACAAAATTGACTCCCAAGATCTCTCTATGCCTGCCACTTATATAAGTAGAGATGCCTATACGTCTAGCTGACAAGTTATCTCCCAGGTTTATACATGGGATGGAGAAAACTAACGCATGCCCAACTATCAGACAAGCTCACTATATTTGTACATGACCTTTAGTTAATGATATAACCTGCTCCTATATGGTCTGTCAAGCTCAGGATGGAGGATTTCTGCCTAAACTTTGCACATCCTTGAGTGCTTCGTGCTAGCAAGGGCCATCTGTTGCTGTCATTTCACAGCTGTCAATTTCATTGTTACCTTGCCTCAAATCATCAAGCTGGGCTTGAAATGTCTACAGACCGGATAATGTGGCATAATGACACAGCTCATGCGTTCTGTGTTTAAAACTCCAGGTCCACTCCTCAGCCTGTGTTCTCCTTTTCATCTCTATAGCATCCAGGAGGACTTCAGCTCAGTTTCTGTCAGGCGTCACCTCCTATTCTATCTTTCACTTCTACCTCTCCACACGACCTCCTGGCTCTAAAAACAGGCACAGAGTTTGTTTCTATCTTCAGAGTTTTCCAGCTATTCAGTACTTTTACGTCGCAAGCCTTCAAAATGGCAACGGGTCTGTGCAAAAATGATTCCAAACCTCTTATGCTCTGGTCCTTGGTCTAAAGCGCTTTAAATAAATATCGGCCAGAGATGCTAGTAGAAAGATATTCAGCTTTCGGGCCTGCAGCTTTTGCTCAGACAGGAGCTTCTCGCTAGCCTCTCCTCTCCATGGTCTAACTCAATCAGGGAGGATAAGAGTTGTTCCTTCACCTCCAGTGGGAATTCTTGTTACGAAGAGCAATTACTCTCGTATCTTCTTACTGAAGCAAATGCAGTCCCCATCAGAAATCTAATTTCTGAAGTGGTTCTTGCCCTCCGAGACCTGATGCTTGCTTTCTGAGACCTGTCCCTTTTTGTTTTCCAGCCCTCAACTCCATCCAACGTAGCTTATAGTGACACAGCTGTTTTCGCTGTGTGCATTAAAAATGTGGTAGGATTATAAGGGGAAAAAAAACAGCTTGGAAAATGGTTGAGAAGAACTATGAGAACGGCAACAGTGGCATGTGCACAAGGCACGATGTTCTCAACCCTTTCCAAATTGGCCAAGTACTATGAATTTTAAGTTCTGTTGTGAAACTCCAAAACTTATTTATCTTGTGATGAATTATAGAGAATATTTGACTGGATAAATCAGCTTCCTCCAGAAGATGCCTTTTGTTAATTAAATACCCGATGCTGGGCTAAAATAGAGTCTTTTTTATATTGACAGTGAAACTTTAAAAAGTAGATGATCTTTACCTTGTGAAAGGACTCCAAAACATGGACGGAAGGAAAAAAACAAGGAAGGAAGGAAGGAAGGAAGGAAGGAAGGAAGGAAGGAAGGAAGGACATAATTACAAGTTAATGCAGTCAACTCTTTCGGACGAAGGTTAGAGGCTTCATGCCAAAAGACTGCTGTCTGGTCCAGACTGATACTGCAAGTTCCAGAACACCTGTAATTTTGACAGCTCTAATGAGGAATTTCTATGACCTAATGTTTGATGACAGCAAAGAAGACTTACAGAACTCAGCAAGACAAAAGAGGCAAATTAGGAACAGCTGATGAGGTCATCTAGGGCAAGGTCCAAGAGAGAAGTCAGACAGGTTCCATCCCTTTTTTAACATCACTATCTTGACGTAGATGTTTTCACCAAACAAGCTGTTCCCCAAACATCTGTTCAAACGTTTGGTTGAGCCCCATTTTCAGTCTCATTTAATTCCCTTCCCCTTAGGTTCATGTGTTAAGAGTTCCTGTCTGCTAGCTTTTTGGTCTTATTAGTAGCCAAACATGTGAACCTATCTATCTAAAGAGTCCTTATTCTAAGTTACCATATTACTATAAACTCAGTCAAGTATGTAAGGAGCTCATTATGAATAAAACCTGGCATCCTATCACCCAGGAAATTACAGTTTTTAGAAGATCCAAATCAAACTCTGATTTTATTATAGTACAAAATAAATATTTCTGTCAGGAGTTGGCTAAATGGTGCACATTGAAAAATTTAAAACGCAACAACATAAAGATACCTTTTTACCAAGACTGTTGTTAAATACAGTGCAGAAGGCAGTGACCAACAAAATATGACAAGGAAAGTGATTACCAGTGATAAGAATTAGAAAGCAAAAAATAAAACTATTGTCATTTATAAATAATAAAATGAACTTCAGTGACTAACCAAGAGAATAACCAAGTCAGTGTATCACAAAAGTGGGGTAAATGAAATCACTAAACATAAGATAAAGTTTAAAAATATCATGGTACCGGATGACATCAAGTAAACCTCCAAAAGAGTTAAGCAACCAACAGTCCTACCCAGCTATGACCCCTATGAGGCACATCACTAACCCGCATGACATTATACTCTTCTGGGTACAATTGTGGCACATATGCTTTTGGTGGCAATAAACTGCTCTCTAATTAGACTTGGAAGCATAGTTAACTACTTAGTGCTAGCAAAATCATAGTTATTGTAGAAGAATAGAATTTTTACAACCTGGTTTTAAAGTATTAGTTCCCCTACCAATTAACAAATAAAACCTTAATATAAATGTTTATATATATTACCCTATTTGTGAATATATATGCATATACACATATATATTTTTCCTCCTCTTTAACAAGTAAGCCAAATGTTACTAAAGTGCTATTATAAATTCTGTATTTCATTATTTATAAGCTACAAGTGTGTACTTCACACCTCAAGTGCCTGAGCTCAAGTCTTGAAAACGCCCCTTACTATCTATGTGAATTTATATACAAGCTACTGCTTGGTTTAAGGCATCCCTTGGTCCCTACCTGCAGCACACTGCAGCAGGTAGGGACATTCAACATGTATTTAATACAACCATTATACACTCATTTATAATTATTTAACCCTACTACTACTACACTAGTTTAAACTAGTATGCCCCAACGAAAGGGCATATTAAAGGCCCAATCCTCAACTTGTTAAAATTGGATGATAATATTAACTTTAGAAAACAGGGCCTAAAGGGGGCTCTTAAGTCATTAAGATATATAACTGTGAAGGAGATGTGTGACTCTAGGCCCTTTTTCTTGCCAGTTCTCATAAGGATTCAAAGATAAGGATACATACAGGTTCGAAGGACCAGAGTTCAATTCCCACAACTCATATGGTGCTAACAACGATCTATAAGTCCAGTTCCAGAGAATCCAGTTCCCTCTTCTGGCCTCTGTGGGTACTACACACATGTGCATATACATGCAAACAAAACACACATGTGCATATACATGCAAACAAAACACCCATACACATAAACTAAATGTGAATAGATTTAAAAATATATATATGTGGAAGTGCTAATATTTTATCATGATCCTCAATTATGTGTAAATGTTTCACAATGGAAACCTATTGTAGTTAAACCTATGTAGTTAAAACCTGCTAAGATTCTAATAGAAAATAATATGCTACTCAAAATGTCAGTCTAAACCATGGAATAAGAAGAACCTAACACAATTTTAAAAAGCACACTGTATTCACTGACAAACATAAAAATTTGAAGTTAATCAAATGAAACTTAATAAAAGGAGACATATTAATGTGGTAAAACGATTAATTTTTCCTAAATTTATCTATAAATTTAATGTATTTATAATTAAAGTCTCATCAGAATTCAGTAGGAACTGGATGTGATTCTAAATATAATTTGAATGTTTAAATTGTCATGGAAAGCTAACCAATTTCAAGAAGAAAGACTAAAAGTGGAAACTCACTTTAAAAGATATCAAGACATGCTATAAGGCATCAGTAAGGGGGAAATGGCATAGATTAAACTGTGTGTAGTACAGCACGGCTGTAGTCTCAACTACTTGAGAGGCTGAGGCCATAGGAACACTTGCATGCACAAGTTCAAGATAGCTTGCTTAAGATAACCAGACTCCCTACCTGACCCCAGATCAAATGAAATAAATAAATTTAAAAGTAGCACAGAACTGGGATAGGGGCAGATAAATCTGATGAAACAAAAGAAAGTAACTGAATATATCATATATTTTTTATCTATGACACTATTTCTCTATCGCTATCTCTCTATATATACATATATATCATCATAGATAAAATGTCTAAATGTAGACATAAGTACATCGATCATATTTTCCTAGATTATGCTGCATTAACAACCTATCCTAAAATCTCAGTTGCTTGTGGCAATCAATACTATTTCTCAACCACAAATTTGTGATCAGAGGGGGAAAATGCACGTTTAGTTGAATAAAAGTTACCCAAGGGCCTGTCCTGACAACACACAGTAAACTCTGTTCTTCTTGATGAGGATATGACAACAACACGTTTACCACTTTTGTTGGGGGGAGGGAAATGACTTTTATTTAAAAATGTTTAAATTTGAAAGAAAGAAAGAAAAGAAAAGCCCTATCAGAAGAATTTGGCAACGTCAACTAGAATGAAAGTACCACAAACACAGATGACACAATACTCTGGAAAGGCTATATATGTCTGAGAATTTTTATATATTGGGGTACAAGGCAGAACTAGCAATGTTGATGCTGACTTTGCAAGTTGACAGCTACCACCTGGGCACCTCTGGTCTTCAGACATCAAAACCAGATTATCTGATGTTTTCTAACATTGGCAGTTTGCTCCAAACAAGGAAAGGCACTGTGCTGTTATTCTTTTGATCACCTAATGTTAAAAGTTTCTCTTGCTGTTTAGAAACTGGAGACTTTTCTGTAAGTACCATTGAAAACACCTATCCATAACGCTCACTGCTGACAATTTTCTTAGGTCAAAAATAAAACCCAGACGGCTTTGAGAAAGAACCGATGTTATGTGCTTGTAAATATAGTACAAGTAACTTGCATACAAGACATTCGCCCCAACCCATGCTATACTGTTGCCATTCTGGCTAGAAGTTTCCTCCAAGACCTTGAGAAGTTTCATAATCCAAAACATGTGAAAACGTAACACTTAGACGGGAGGTGAGGTGGTTTGAGTGAGAACATCCTCATAGGTTCCTATATTTAAACGCTTGGTCCCTAGTTGGTGGAACTGCTTTGAGAAGGATTAGGAAATGTGGCCTTATTAGAGGAGGCATGTCACTGGAGGTAGGCTTTGAGGTTTCAAAAGCCCACACCATGTCCCACGTCCTCTCTCTCTGTCTCCAATGTGGAGATAAGAGGTAAGCTACGCACCACCATGCCTAACTCTCTGCTCCCATGCTCCTACCAAGATGGCCATTGACTTACCCTCTGAAATTGTAAAAAAAAAAAAACAAAAACAAAAAACCCAATTAGGTGCTTTCCATTATAAGTGCCTTACTCATGGAGTTTCTTCAGAGCAAGAGAAAAATAACTAAGACAATTTTTCAGATGTCCTTAATTTCCATGAGAGGTTGATTAAAGACTTTCTTCTTTCCACCAAACGATGTGAGTTGTTGCTAAAACATTTGGTTGTTAGCCAGGGTAATGCAATTGATGTTGCAGAAAACTGTCTGGTTGACTACAGCTTGCCTGAGCAAATCCAAGTCTATAACCTTAAATAAGCTATGTTGTCTTTGTATGTCTCATTTCCTTCACTTGTGAGTGACAGTAGCAGTCTGATCACAGAGAATTGTGATGAGGATAAAAGGTCTGTTTGTGAAACATTTTGACTATTGCCTGTCACTAGGAATCAATAAGAATATGGGATAATTATCAGGAGAAGATGGGGAAATTTTGTATTAAAAATATCTTCAAACCGTTATGAATTCAGCATCACGATGGAAACTAAATCCTCCTGGCACTGGCAGCTATCCTTCCGGAAGACTAAGAAAACCCATATCCAAACTGCAGCTTCAGCTCATCACACAGCTGAGTGTTGTTCAGTATTTAGGTTTAGTACATCCAGTAAGTCGGCATTTCACATTAAGGAAGCATTGGCAATTTGTGAGTTAAGAAGCTCTGTACCTGCTCAAAAGCTTCATTAACTGTTATACCAAGAAAATGAACTTAACTTTCCGTATCCTAAATTCCCTATGATGCACCCACTAGTAATCTTTCCAATGTTATTCATCTCTTCCCTGCTTGACATTATTGCATTAATCACCGAGGCTCAACTCTATCACATCTTTTCCTACTTTAGCCTTGTTATGAATTCCCTTAGTTGACCTTTCTAACTTGCCTGGGGCTCCCACTTCTTAAGGCCACTCAATTCCCAGGTCTTTTTGAGCATTTTCCTTCAATGAATTCTCCTCGATCTATATCTTTTTCTGTATATAGAGTGACATGAGACCTTTTTTCCTTTCACTGAGTTTTTTTTTAAATGTTATTATCTCTAACCACCCTATAATGTTTTTACATGCAAGGGTTCAACTATGGAATTTTTTACCTCAGAGTACGGCTTCGTACCGCACAGAGAACACATTTGTGTGCCTTTTTGTTTTGTTTCTGCTTTTTGCTTTTTTGAGATAAAAATCTTACTATGCAATCGAGACTGGTTTCAAACTTCCTGTGTAGTTCAAACTGGCCTTCCATCTTGAATTCACAATCCTCTTGCCTTGGCTTCTAGTACTGAGATTATAGTCATATGTCATCACATCCAGTGTCAAACAAACATGCTTGGGAGAACGGAATAAGGAGACATTTCAAAGTAAATTTGACATTTATCTCTTTTTAGAAAATTCTTATGCCTATGCCATTTAAGAACTGTTTAAACCAGTACTGTGTACTTGCTGTATACTGATTGCTTGAGGCCGTAAAATAAGCTATCTTTCCTCATATGTCAGATATTTTTATATGATCAATGACTACGCTCTCTCTCTCTAAGTGTGAAATTCTGGTTTAAGTAAAATCAGAAAAAAAATTTAGTAGGTTTATCTACATTAGTGTGTGTGTGTGTGTGTGTGTGTGTGTGTGTGTGTGTGTGTGTGTGTTGTGCCTGCATGTATGTACACGCATGGAGGTCATGAAAGAGGTTCACATATGGAATTAGGGTTATGGATTGTGAGCGTCTATGTGGGTGCTGGGAATCAAACCTGGATCTTCTGCAAGAACAAGACTTGCTCTTAAACACTGAACTATTTCTCAAGCCTTCCATTCTCTTTGTTTTTAAAAAAATGTTCAAAGTCATGGTTGCTTGACTTTATGCTGGAGCAGAGTATCATGGTGGCAACAGTGTGTGGAGGAGGCTTTTACCCAATATTCACAGGAAGCAGAATGGAGCCAAGAGGCAACCAGGGCAACATATGTCTTGCAAGACAAATTCTCTATGACCCACTACCTACTAATTTCTATGGCTTCCCAGTAGTCTTTTCAACTTTTAATCCATTAATGAATTAAGTTATTGATTAGATCATAGCCCTATGATCTAGAATTTCCCTCACAGACAGATTTAGAGATGAACTTTTCTAATTTCTTAGGCAGTTCTTAATCCAACCAAGCAAACTATCAAATATTATCATCATAATCAATTTCTTTATTTGTAAAATAGTAACGATATCTATTCTGACTATGCTGTAAAGTTATTATACAGATAAATTCATATAAAATGATATATGCAAATAGTTGATCTTATTATTGGTCTTGTGTCCTGAGGAATAAGCCAAGGTTATTGGTTTGCTGACCTAGTAAAGCAAGGATATTAAAGGATAACTTTGTATATTATCTAATTTCAATAACACTTATTTTATAAATCGCTTCCAAAACATTAAATTTTATTTCAAATAAATAATATTAAATATATAAAATATATATAACTTACATAAAAAGTATTTTGTGAAATAAATCCAAATGTTTTTAAATTTTGTATTTGTTGAATGTCTATCATGTGCCAAAGACTATCATAGGGCTATGAAAACAAAGCAAAAAAAAATGAGTAGGATGTTCACCTGTTACCAAGGAATGAGAGTCTATTTTTATGAAAGCCCACTGTAAACACAAATGAATATAAAGATGTTTTGGTGAATTCTCTAAAGGACCAATTACATAACATAGATTCATACTAACTGTATCTGGATAGATTTTAAGAGAAGATCATATAACCTTCTTTGAAATTTGGGGGAATGGCATTAAACTAGGATGAAAAGGAAGGTTTTTAAAAAAGGAAACCGGCAAACCATTACAATATCCAGGTATTTATGGTGCATAACTGTAGCACTTAGGCCTTAAAGAAGGATCATCAACAGATTGGAGCCAACCTGGGCTACATAGCAAGAATGAGAAGATTGACCATAAATGCACACAATACCTTCCAGTAGCTCATATATAAGGAAGTCCAAGAGAAAAGCATTTGCTTTTAACTGCTTGACTTCCTATATTGTTGGCCAGTTCATCTACTCTTCTGCTGTTACTGCCACTGCTGCTGCTGCCATCCTTCACTGAACCAAGGTTCTTTGGGCTTCCAATACAGACGTAAGCCAATGGCTGCATGGGACTCCTGCAAGTCATCAGCATCTGATTGGGAGTACTGAAGTATCCAGCCTCACCCTGGCCTGAAAAGCTAAAGGGCTCTTGGTCTCTTCAGTAGAGACAGAAATTGTTGGACTACTTATTCTGTATTGTAAATCCATTTTATAAAAAGATTCTTAATTTATTATTTATACAGCGTTCTGTTTGCATGTACACCTGTAAACCAGAAGAGAACATCAGATCTCGTTATAGATGGTTGTTTGCCACCATATGGTTGCTGGGAATTGAACTCAGGACGTTTGGAAGAGCAGAAGGTGCTCATAACCTCTGAGCCATCTGTCCAGCCCGTGATTCCATTTTTAATATAGTCATACTATTGTTTCTATTCCTGAATAGATAATAGATAGAGTAGGTGATATACAGACAGACAGACAGATAGGTAAATGATAAGCAGACAGACAAACAGTCAGATTGACAGACAGATAGATATGTAGAAAAAAGTTAGAATTACTACAGAAAAGAAGAAACAGAAAGTACAAAGTATTCTGGTAACATAAAGTAGATATGAATGCCTCCACTTTACTGAGTTTTCCCAGAATGCAAAATAATAAGGAATGTTTACAGCAAAGCATCTCTATCCATTTTCTGTCGATACAATACAAAATGTTTAGGACTGGCTACTTATAAAAAATCGTGAACTTGGATGATAATTCTGAGGGGTAGGTCAGATGACTACATCTACTGAGGGCTTCCTTTTATGTCATAACATGAAAGATGAGGTTATGTATTTGACATATGTGCAAAAGTGCCAAGAAAACGTCAGCGAAGATATCAGGCTCAATTATAACAATTAGGGTTCTGATATCTTTACACCTACTTATAGTGTGTGTGTGTGTGTGTGTGTGTGTGTGTGTGTCTGTCTGTCTGTCTGTCTGTCTGTCTATGTCTCTGTCAGTGGGTTAGTGCATGCCACAGTCTCATGCGAGGGACACCCAGAGGGAGAGTCTTTCCACTACATGGGTTTGAGGCATTGAATTCAGGTCATTAAGTCTGGTTTCAAGTGCCTTTACTCTCTGAGACACCTTGCTGACCCAATAACTGGGTTTGTAAAAAAAGAAAGAAAGAAAGAAAGAAAAGAAAAAAAAATAATCCCAAGAGAGTCAGAACTTCTGACTGAACAGTAATTCATTTTAAAATTCTACGCCCAACCCTTAAGTGGCTTGGATCTTGGGGTGGTTTGAATGAAAATACCCATACACAGCACACTATTAGGAGGTGTGGACTTACATTGGAGTAGGTGTGGCCTTATTGGAGGAAGTGTGTCACTGGGGGTTGACTTTGATGTTTCAGATGCTCAAACCACGCCCAGTACCCCCCTCTCTCTCTCCATGCTGCCAGAGGACCCAAACGCAGAACTCCAAATTACTTCTCCAGCACCCTGTCTGCCTGCATGTCACCATGCTTCCCTCCATGCTGATAATGGACTGAACCTCTGAAGTGTAAGCCAGCCCTGAATTAAATGCTTGCTTTCCTTTATTAGAGTTGCCTTGGTCGTGGTGTCCCTGCACAGCAATAAAAACCCTAAAGGAGACCTCAACAAGCTTGCCTTGTGAAACAGGGCTGCCCCTCAGCTGAGTTTTAGAAAATTCAAGCCACCTTTCAAACAACAACAACAACAACAACAGTCATTATTTACCGTACAGCTGAAGAGAATGAGTTTTAGAGAAATTTAATGACATGAATAAAGTCATCAGGAAAAAATATGTAGAGAATAGGAAATAATGAGGGAGATTATTCTGGTAACAATATGAAAAAGAAATTACAGGGGCAAGGCAATTCAGAGACTACTGACATAGTCTAGATTACAGAGCATTTCTTCATGGTGATGAAGAGTTCGTGACTGAAGGGGCTAGTATGGTGTCAATGTATGTCCTTCCTCTAAAATGCAGGGTGGAATTACCTCTCAGTGTGGCCTTTACACAGTGATTCTACATGGATGTGGTTATGTACTCTTATTTTAGGCTTTCACAGAGAGAGTGTGTTAGGATACAGAATACAACATCCCACTCCGCTCTGAAGGCTCTGTGCCAGTCATATCACCACCCTGCAAACAGAAGCCGACTTCACCGGACAAGGAACCTATTGCCACCTTGACCTTGAAAATCTCAGCCTCTGGAATTATGGGAAGATGGTTTTCGGTTCGTTATAAGGCAGATTCAGGTATTTTGTTATGGCAGCACAAAATGGAGCCAGGAACATGAGGAGGCACTCAGTGGCTCTCATCCTTCCTAATGCTGGCACTGGTTAACATAGCTCCTCATGTTGTGGTGACCCCTAACCATAAAATTATTTTCCGTGCTACTTCGTAAGTGTAATTTTGCTAGTTATGAATTGCAACGCAGACATCTGTGTTTTCCAATGGTCTTAGGCAACCCCCCGTGAAAGGGTTGCTGAACCGCTGCTAGGTAATAAATTGGACGGCAGCTTTCTTGTTGTTTTCTCTCTTATATCGGTTACCATACTAGGGGAACAGCTAAGCAGGTCTAAGGCAAGGGCCCCAAGGCTTCCTGCTACCCGCCCATGTAAATGAACCCTCTTGGAAGCGGCTCCCCATAGCTACAATCCAACTTACACTGTAACATTAGAGAGCCGTGGAGCTAGAACCACTCAGCTAGACTTTGCTAACTTCGGATTCACAGAAACTTTCAAATAGCAAATGATATCATTCGTTAGATAACAATAAACAACACAAAGGTGAAAGTGAAAAGGCCGTTTCTGATTCTTCTTCATCAAAGGACAGAGGTCAGAACTGAATTTGAGTAAACTAGAGAGTCCAGAGTCCAGATAGTCCTGAGTCTGATGTAGACAACTTTAACCAGTCATCATTCCCCACCAGAAAGCTATTAGACAAACCTCCACATATATTTTTCTACTTGAACTGCGGTATAGCGCTGAGCTTTTACGAACCCACAAACTGACGTTTTAAATGTGCTATATTTCACCACAAAAAGCATAGGCCGAGTAGCTCGAGTCCCCTGCGTTCTCTTACTTTAAGCCTGGTTCTGTGAACTCCTTTCACTGTGCACAGGAAGACAGGAGGACGATTGCGTGACCCCTAGCGCCGCTAGCCGAGCTTGGGGCGGAGTCAGCATGACCTGGGCGGGTCCTGGCTGCAAATGAGCGGGGCCTGGGCGGGGCCCGGGCGGAACCTGGGCGGGGCCCGGGCGGGGCGGCGAGCGCGGGAGATTTGAACTTTAGGCGCAGTCTGTGTCAGCAGGAAAGTGCAGTCGCTGGGTTGTTTTTCAGTCAGGCCTTGTAACTAACTCTGAGGACAGAAATGGTGGAAGGGCCAGGTTGTACACTGAATGGAGAGAAGATTCGGGCGCGAGTGCTACCGGGTCAGGCAGTGACTGGCGTGCGGGGAAGAGCTCTGCAGAGCCTCATGGGCCCAGCGTTGCCCTCAGCAGCCTCCCAAGCTGGCGTCTCTTCCCAGGTGAGTTTGTCTGACGCCTGCGTGGAGCCTGCAGCGGGGAGAAGCAGTTTCTGGGCTCCTTAGCATCTCTGTCTACTCTAGGCCCCGTGTCCTGGGGCCTGTGTTTCCCAATGTTTTTTGGTTACCTAAGAAGTCAGCCCTAGCCAGAAGAGGTCTCCATAGAAGGTATTTTATTATAACTCTGTAAGTCAGCAAAAGATGTTTTCTGATGTGTACCTTCTACTTTCACTGACAATGTCATCAGCTCTATGCGACGTCCGGTGTGTTTTTCTTTTCACATCGAAGACTGAACTTCTAACAAAGTTCAAGCCTTTTGCTTGCCTAAAACTCTGCAGTTGATAAGTAATATATAAAAATACACGTGGAAAATTTAGTACTAAATTCTCACCCAGCTGAATATTGCCATCTAAGGAAGGTACAGTAAAACCTAGTTCTGGTTTTCTTAAGTGAATTTATTTCTTTTTAAAGTAAATTGTAGCGGAGTTACTTGTGACTCGACCATACATTGCAGATGGCTGGATAGTCATTTGGTAAGAACTTAGGAGTACACTAAAAACATTCTGATTAAACTATCATGCTTTTAAAGCCCTTTAGATGTATGGTTGATTATATTTTGTGGATACATGCAATATTGTCCTGAACTTTAATTTCTCTCCCAAAGCTTCCTCATAGTCTTAGTCTAGGAAAGAAGTAGTTTGCTATTAAATTATCATGTGCTCCCAACTTGAAAGAAACAAGGAAAATTATGTTCAAGCTAAGGAGAAAAAAAAAGTTTAGATCTTTTAACAGTTGTGCTTCTATTTATTTTGACTTGATATGTCATCAAGTGTTCTGTATTCTTTTTTAATTATCATATTTCTCAAATTATTTTAGAACACTGTAGAGTTATATGTTAATGGTTTCTCTAAAGTCTTAGTGTTGGTGAAGATCACTCATTCAGCAAAATTTTGAATACTCTCAAACTACAGGGGAAGTGAAAATAAGTTTGTCTTTTGATTATAGTTGCGGAAATGCACAGACATTCAATAAAAGGTAACATAAATAATTACAAATTGATGTGTTTTCAGAGGAAGTATGTGGCTGTCTCTTAGGACATACAAAGAGACCAGAGAAGTCTCTCCTTGGAAGGGACAAAGCTGACATATAAAGGGGTTGTAGGACATCTAATGTCCCTGGCACGAAGGTGGGCCATTTATGCAGATACACAACATTCAAGAGCCTGAAAGAAAATCAGTGTGTATGTAAAAGAATGAGAGAAGATGGCAGTTTGATATTAAAGTCGATAGGCAGATTGTATAAAACTCCATTTAGCACAATTGAGACTTAGATTTTTTTTTTTTTAGTTTAATTTTATTTTTGTGTGTACTTGTATGTGTGAGTGAATGTGCTTGTGTGTGTGCCACAGCAAGTGTGGAAGTCAGGACAACTGGCAAGGTTGGTTCTTCTACCTAGTGTGAGTTCCAGGGACCAAACCAAACTCTCATCTTTAGCCCTAATGGCAGATGCCTTTAACTGCTGAGCCATCTCAAATGCTTCACATTGGGGACTTTATCTTAGGCATCATGAGGAACCTTGAGGAAGCCAGCCACTATTTTAGAAGTAAAAACTAGTATTTGACAATGCCTAAGATATGAACATCCTATTGATGCATTGATTTATATCATTCAATAACAATGTTTTGTGATATACTCCTTTCTAGTTGCTGGTGAAATAAAACCTCTTTTGTTTCTTATAAAAATATTTATAAAAATAAATTTCCTGTTGCAAGAAACCAAGATTATGTTTTTAATAATCACCTCATTGGTGTTTAGACAAAGTAGTATTAACAGTTCATTTAAAGTTCATTTTGATTATCTGTGGCAAAACATGAAGTACAGTTTAGTCACGAGAAAGAATAATATTACTGTAAAGATAAACTCGATGCTACGGAAAAGGAACATGATGGCTCAAGGTGAGTTTAAATCACTTGAACACTATCACATGGTGTAAGATGTAGGGCCAAGGTTTGATATCCCTTCAGCCTCTGAAGCCAACACTTTTATGTGTGTTATAGCTACTCTCAGTAATAAAAGATTCAGTAATAGACTAGTTAATGCAATGGCACACCATAAGGCCCTGTACGTGATAGCGATTTCTTATTAACTGAAGAAGTGTGACCTTGGGTTTTGGCGGTGTCCTCCATCATTTACATTTTGTTCACCTCAGTCAATTATCTGCTCTGATAATTCCCTTCATTCTTGTGTTCAGATGGCACCAAAGGGTGCATCTTGATAACCTAATATAAGTGCTTCTTTAATGGTTGAGCAATGATTAGAGTCACTTGGCAACACTACTCACTAAGCTATGTTCCACAAATAAATAGCCCTGCATTTAAAGCTATTATGGATAATGCCTTAATAGAAAGAAGAGCTAATTATCGGAAAAGAGCCCTGTGATTAGAATGAAGGATCTGCTTCTATTGACATTGGATTGAAAATCAATATGGAATTAATAATGTGGCTTTCAGTGGATTTCTAAATACTCTGTTGTGACTTCACTTTCTGGGTCTTTGATCTAAAAAGCATAATAATAACCCGGGTAAATATCAGCAGTCTCTTGCACTTGAGAGGGATGTTGGATCTATACTAAATTTCATTAAAATATGGACCATTGTCACAAACTTCTGGCAAGATCATTATTGTGATAGATGATCCCCATTTTTTTAGGCATATATGCCAAAGAGCTACAGCTATTTAATGTTTCTACTACTGGCCTGAAATGATTAGTTTTCTCAGAGCAGCCTTTAAAAGTAATTGCACGCTGTATTCTTTACAGTACAACAAATATGAAAAATAACAATGGAGGACTAAAGAAATATTAAGTGGTCGTTTAAAATAAAAGTTTCAAACTTCAGATAAGCATTATTCCAAAAAAACCAAACATAAAATATCTTACCTCAGAGTGAAATACATACTCTGTTTATCACACAGCATTCGTCTTTGTTCTAGGTTCAAGTCCATAGAAAACCCACTCATTCCTCTTCTTCTGTGACTACTGGTCCTTATTTTGAGGAAGCCTCCCTGTAGATGATCTTGGCATCTGTCAATCATCCCCACACGGTGTCACTTCTCTAAGTTGTGGCCCACTGTCTTGTAAGCTTAAAAAAAAAAAAAAAAATCAAGCAAGTGTGTGAGCACGTCCTGTCGGTCAACCCTTGCTGGAGTTTGTGGCCCCTCTGGTAGGAAACAATATCAGAATGTAAATGAACATGTTCTCACTAATGAGCTTTAAAGAGTCCATCCTCCAATTTTAATTGTTGGGTGGGTACGGCATTTCAGTGAAATCAGTGTGTAATCTGCATGCGTTTCCAATCGCCTTTCACAAAAAAAAAAAAAAAAAAAAAAAAAAAATGAAGCAGTCTATTTATAAGCATTCATCACTTTGAAGCATGCACTGCTTGTTCCGATGATTCCTATAATACGTTACCTACATTTAATCATCTATATGATACTTTAGATTCTCAAGAACAAACTAGGCATTGAAATATGAATGGATAGAGAAAAGCAAAGCTTTGAATAATATAAAATGCCTAAGTATTTTTTTTTTAAAGTCTTCTAGGGCCTCTTATTATGACCACATGAACCTTTAGTTGTACATGTCACTTGGAGACATGCACTATGTCAAAGTACAAAAGCCCCATAGCAAAAGTTTCCCCCTTGTTCAAAGTAGAAAAAAAATTATAGATGTTCTTGCCTTTTATTTGAAAGAATGAGCTAATTAAATATCCAAATGGGTTCCCTATAACTTTTATAGAGCATGCATCGTATAGTTCTTGCCTTTTACATGGATACTGATAATGACTTTTCCAGAGACTCAAGGTCATTACTATTAGCACTCACATGGACTCAGGAAATGATCCTATTATTTTCTACAGATGAGGGTTCTGAGATGTCCGTGTCTGCTGTAGCTTTGACCCAACATTGTTCCAGATGCTGCAAAGAATATCCAGCCATCTCTACTTTTGTTACATCCTCATCTGGAGATGCTTATGTGCACATCTTACTTTATTTGGTCAAGGTTAAGTTAGGGGACCTAAAAACTCTTAGCTTAGTATTTAACAAACTAAACATTCTTGTGATTGCTCCTTTTTTTCCTGGAGCACAGCTTTCTCAGCAGACTCAATTATATTAGAATATATAAGAACTCCCCCGTCTGTTATGAAGAGTATGTGATCTCTTGATCTCATCAGGCGAGGTACAGGCTCCACAAAAGTCCTTAAGGGTATAGAACACATTTTCACGTGTGGTCCTAACGGCATTATTTTGGATCTTAGGAATTATCTTTGAGATTAGGGGTTTTGAGGGGTTAGATCGATAGACAAGTGACCTATAATTTTAAAACGTGTATTATTGAGACTATGAAAGTGAATAGGACGTTCTATGCAGCAACAATATGCAACTGAATGAGAGTCAAAACATTTGTCTAGGAAAAAGTCTTATTCTGCCCTGCAAAGTTCATCTTCCTGGTTCACCCACGGATAGGCGAGATAAATGGTAATCAGCACAATAAATCATGTGCTGTCTCTGAAAATATATGTTGTTTTGAAGATTTCATATTATTAAGCCACTGGAAAATGGGGAGGTGAACCCTACTCAATCATACTTACAATTGTGGCAAAGGAGATTTTCATCTCTATTTCAGACAGAGAAAGAAAAGGTTCAAATGTTCAAATAACACAGTAACAGGATTATAAGGGTCAACATGAGAAAGTCAAGTACGTATTGGGCAATTGTGTCTAGTTATAGCCAAGATAATAGCCTTCTGGAAATTAATTTTTGAATTTGTCTGGGCAGTAGAAGCTTATAGAATGAGGTGATAACCTTAGATTCCACAGCAGGACAAGCGAATATCTTGTAAATATCTTGGGTTTATTGCAAAAGCCTTGCCCAGGATATATGCAGGAAGCTCATAAAATGAGATGATGCAGAAAAAGCAGTGAAAAGTCTATGAAGGTCCTTGTTATACGTACGTCAATCAGGGCTGAAATTTTTATTTTGTCCCAGGTGTTATGTGTACTTGATTATTAAAAAAAAAAAAAAAAAGACACTGTCTTAGGAATCAGTTGTCTTGGGTAAAGCACCTGCATAATTGATAACCCTAATTTAACCCATATAATTTTCCCTCAAAAATGAAGTATCTGAGTATACTTTTTAAAGCTGTTGTTTGGATGCCAAACAGACCTGTAAGAAAGATGGAGGCGTAGTATTATGGGGTTCTTTGAGATTAGTTGCTAACCATGACTGGAAAAGGTCCACTGGAGCATAAAGTTCTCTTAGCCTTATGGGAAAGTAGAGGAAGTAGGAACAGACCTTTACTTCCATAGAGCAGAGAGTAATGAGAATTGTGTTCCTTCTCCTGCAGATAATTAGGAAATAAATGGTTTTTTCTTTTCTTTTTTTGTCAAGAAATTTTGGTTATGGTAATTGTAAAAAGGGCATGGTGGGAGAGACAGTAGTCCTAAATTTTAAATGCAATCCTGGATTTAGGAGGGAAGGGACAAAGGGCCCATTTAATTCCAAGAATGTTACAAATATCCTCAAACATTGTAGAAAACCTTTGGGGATATTAGCTAAACATAGTCACTGTCCCCAGGGAACTTATATACACAGGGGAGAAATACAAGTCACAGATACATAATAATGCAGTATATAAGTACCATGGCAGTAGCTAAGAAAACCTCTGCTAAGTGTGGCCAAGAGAAAGCCTCAAGATTACTCAGCTCCTCACACAGGCAACTACGAAAATGTAAGAGCCAGGGAGGTTTGCGTGTGTGTGTGTGTGTGTGTGTGTGTGTGTGTGTGTGTGTGTGTGTGAGAGAGAGAGAGAGAGTGAGAGAGAGAGAGAGAGAGAGAGAGAGAGAGAGAGAGAGAGAGAGTGCATGTGCATATTATACATATGTATATGTATATATATGTGTGTATATATGTGTGTCTATATATATGTATATACATATATTTATATATATGGAACTATATAAAAATTTTACTTAATTCCCAAATACCTCATCAGGTTAAAAAAAAGCCAGTTCTTTAAAACACTGAAGCTAAGGTCACACAGCATCTGTGGCTGGATGACTTTTTGCTGTGCTGAAGTCATTTGATTGTTTCAGGTCATTGTTTTTCCATAAATAAATAGTTCCCACATCTCTGCTCATTCCTCTGCCTGCCCTTCTGGTACCACTTACGTTATACTTTCGATGTTCATTGGGTCATAAACATTCTTTTCAACCTTGTAGAACCCTTAATTTCATAATAGTTTTCTATTTTTCTTTGATGTCGTAATGGATATTGTTTTTAGCTATGGAAAATAGGATAAAATACCAATAGAGCAAATGAGACATGTATTATACCTTTAAGGATTTTGTTTGAGGCTCTCTGAGGCTCTCTCAGCCACACAGCATATTTCACTTTTCACTGACAGCTGTGTGAAGATATATAATGGTCTCATGCATTTTAAGTATATTGGCCTTTATATTTTTGGATTCCCTCCTCCTAGGCACAACAGAATTGATTTGCAAGGGGATATGGTCTCCTCCAAGTTATTAATAAGCTTGTGGTCCAGTGATCATAAAGGTTTGAAGGACAGCCCACCAAAGCTTTGCTTTATAATACTAAATGGTCAAAATTTTCATGTTTAGATATTTCTACAATTTCTGATAGTGAATAATAGCTGTACTGATTGATGCTCTAAGAAAATCCTTGCTGTCTTGAGTGATTACAGTGTGTGTGTGTGTGTGTGTGTATGTGTGTGTGTGTGTGTGTGTCTGTGTGTGTGTGTGTGTGTGTCTGTGTGTGTAGGGGTACAGGGCAAACAATTTGTTAAAATCAACTCCTGAGTGTGACGTTTTTAATGTGTTCTTTATAGACTGTACATGGAACCATATTTTCTTCCTTGTATGCTCTGTATAGTCATTTAGCACATGGTTAGAAATTATCTGAGAAAAATCTAGAATAGTTATCAATGTGAAAGTGATTTGAATCTCCTCCTAACATGTATAATTGAAGCCCTGGATATTTTAATGTTGGGGCAAAAATTCAGACTTCCATTAAAACTCCTATCTACTCTTTATTTATGTATTTTTTTAGGTTGCTTTTGTAGTATATGCCATATGATAGTTTAGCATTAAAAGGTACCAAAAATTAGATGTGAGTTTTACTTGTAAATATTTTGGGATTCTCCAATTACACCCATTAACAGAGATACATTGCTGCTGAGTTTAAATTTCAGTGTTCTGACATTAAGTCAGTTGTTGGTATAAGGTATAAAACACCTGTCAGACCCTGGCCTGGCTTTCAGAATCTGTAAGATAAAAGCAAACAAACAAAACAAAGAAAACATCAGGAGAGTTACCATGTGGGTAAGCACAAACTAAGTAGTGCACTGAGAGCATTTTCTTTCAGTGACATTAGGGCTATGGACTGATGAGATGGAGCTGGGCCACCAAGAGTGCATTGTGTGCTTTCCAGTGAGATTTCAATGTCGTCTTTTTCATCGATAGCCTTTGTCAGATTTCAGACGATAGGATGGAGCCGGCGACACCACTGTGTGAGGACACCGGCTTCAACCGAAGAATGATGAGTTAGAGTAACATTACCACATACTACACGTCATTTTTAAGGATCCGGATCCCTGGGTCCTGTATTTCCCTTAGTTGATGATCTTCTTTCCTAGTTTACTCAGAAAACCTAATCGATCAGTAGATAAATAGCAATTGCATGACTTCATACTGACTCCCGTTTATACCTGTGTTGTCTGCCCTCCATCCTGATACTAAACTGTGTGTGACCTTGAACCTTCTCGCTTGTGAAAAATGGTGCTGCAGCTGCTCTGTTGTGTGATCGCTTTCCATTACTGAATCTTTCCCACCAATGCACAAACATGAGTCATCTCAAAACAAACAAAAGTTGGCTTATCTCCATTTCCTCTCTTATTCCCATTTCTGTATCCTATGCACTGTGAATTCCCTCTGCCTCCCTGCAGCCATTCCTCTTCTCTATGGTTAATCTTAGCCCTGGTGCCCTAATCAGGTTTCTGTCATTGCTACATCTCTAAAACTCTTGCTGTGAATTACTCCTGTGTGGCTGAGTCCAGAGTCCAGGGTCAGATTTTGTCTTACTTGGTTTGTCAGCAGCCGTTGACGTGCCCTAATCTTGGAAATGTGTTTTTCAGATGCTCCTGGAATGCCACCCTTGCTGGGGTTTGCTCTTGCCTTGCTAGCTGCAGGCTTGGTCTCCTTTGCAGCTTCCTTGTTCTCTTCTCTGTAACATCCTAAGCCTTCTTAGCCGGTTCTTCTTCCTCCCAATAGCTTAACTCAGAGTACCCTACCCCTTTGGTGTGCCTATGCTGTTTATCTGTACATAGTCCCTTCTATCTCATTTAACGTCGCTGTTTTAGACAATTTCTTGGCAGAACACTGAACAAAATTTATATCTGCAAGCTCAAACATCTCCTAAACCTCAGAATCCCATATTTATCATCTTGATCCTTTCCTAACAGACACCTCAACTTTAGCATGTCTAAAACCAAGCCTTCTTTTTCCACTCCTCTATGCTTTCTATCTTTGTGACTTCTTTCTTATTATCCGGACCCCAAACTCATCAGCTCGATCTCTGACTCGCCTGTTCCACATTCAGTACATCTGCAAATACTTTGTTTGACTTTCAACATATGTTTAAAAATTAGGCCATTTTAGTATAGCTACATCTCACGGGTCCAGATGCTAGCGTTTCCTAGCTGGATCTTTGTAGTTGTCTAATAAGTAATATTCAAGCTTTTACCTTTAACTCCTTCAGCCAAAATTCTATCCGGCAGCCACTGAGTGCATTTAAAATACTAATGTAGGTCATATTTTTTGCTCCATTCCATTAAGGAGAAAAAGCCACTCCTTAAACTGGACCTTGGGCCACACAATCTGATTCCTTTTATATGTCAAATCTCACTTATCTCATTCCACTAATCCTCTGTATGGTGGCCAACCTGGCCTGTGACGCAAGAAAGGAATTGTACTGAATTCCTTTCTCCAAAGCCATGGCTTTCTCCCTCACCTCATTGAAAATGTGATCAATTGCCAATTCCCCCAGTGAGATTAGGGTGTCTCCCTTTAAAACTGCAACCTGCTGCCCCCAAATCCCATAACCTTCTTCTTTCATCCCTCTCATGATCTTTTCCCCACCAGCGTATAAACTCTACAATGTGGAGTAATTCAATTTGTTCTACGTAGCGATATATGCCCAGCTTTTAGAACACAGCCTGAAACATACAAGGAAGTCAATAAACTTTTCTGAAGTGAACTAATCCAATTAAACAGCTGTGAATCGGCCATTTTTAGTGGAAAGGGTTGTCTTTCTAGATGTCATGTACCATTTTGGTTGTCAGAGAATGTCAGTCGTAGACAAAGTGAAGAGAATAACATGAACTGTCATTGCTGCTGGTTTCTACAGTTTTTCCGTAAATGATGTAAGTTTGTGTCAAAGCTGTTAATTTAGCAATTTGAGGAGACTTCACATGAGACAATTAGGACTCATTGACTACTTTATTCAGTATGGTGACAGCGTCTGAGTCTTTGCCAAGAGCCATTATAAAACAAGGTGAAGTCAGAATTGGGTGAAGGAAAGAAGGAAAAAAAAAGTCTGGGCAGGGAAGTAGATGGGGTGAGGACTGTCTAATTGTGTGAGTTCCCATGTAGGGAAAGAAAGGGAAGCAATGTGCTGTTTAACTTGTGAAAACTGGGCTGAATGAACTTAAAGCTCAAGTGGCTATTTCCCTTTGAACCAAGAACTGGCGAACCTGCTAGATGTGTGTGTGTGTGTGTGTGTGTGTGTGTGTGTGTGTGTGTGTGTGTGTGTGTACGTGCTTTAAATGGGGGTTCAATTCATAATTGACACTCTGTTGGAAGCCCTAACATCACATTCAGAATTAGAACAGCCCTAATAGAAAAGAGTATGTATGTTTAAAACTAGATATAATGAAAAATTTGTAGGGCTGGATATGATGTAGTTGGCATTGGAGTGGTAGAGAAACAAGGTTCTGAACCATTTATTAATTATTTTCTTTTTTTATTATAGTTCTTTTTTAACATATACATTATATTATTACACATAAATAAAATAAACTACATACAGCAGGAAGAACCTTGAAATAATCACGAACTGTGTGTTACATTCATAGTGGTTTGACTATTTGTATTTGAAAAACTTGAAGTAACCATCTTTCCTATCTTGTTCAGTCTAAAATTCTGAGGGAGAATCAATATCGTTCATATCTCATCTCTATTAACTTAAAACATCCTAACCCCTAATCAGCTAAGCTTAATTGTAAGACTAAACTGGCCTTCAACCCCTTAAGAGCCTTGAGAAGGAATAAAATTTTTTTTTGTTTTTTTAATTGAAAAATAAAATCATTCATATTACATCTCAATTGCTATCCCATCCCGTGCATCCTCCCATTCCTCCTTCCCTCCCACTTTCACCTCATTCCCCTTCCCTATGACTGTCACTGATGGGGACCTCCTCCCCTTGAATATGATGCTAGGGTATCAAGTTTCTTCTTGGTAGTCTGCTATCCTTCCTCAGAGTGCCATCGGGCCTCCCCATCAAGGGGACATGGCCAAATAAGGGGCACCATAATTCGTGTGAAAGTCAGTTCTCAGTCTCCACTTAACTGTGGAGAATATTCTGTCCCTTGGCTAAGTCTGGGTAGGGGTTTGATGATGACTGCACATATTGTCCTTGGTTGGTGCCATAGATCGAGAAGAACCCCTGGGCCCAGATCTGCCCATCATAGTGTTCTTCCTGTAGGTTTCTAGGACCCTCTGGATCCATCTATTTCCCTATCTCCTATATTTCTCCCACCTTAAGATGTCCTCACCACTATCCCATTTTCCTGGTAAATGAAGACTTTCATGAGACATACCCCTTGGCCTAGTGGAGAAAGAATAAAATTTAATTACCTAAGTGAACCTGAAGTACAGGTTAGCAGCTTCCAAAACAAAAAAATGACAAAGACAGTTTACTGCCTGAACAGTCACCCAAAACTCTATATAATGTTGGAGCATCATCTCCAGCCTTCTGGCCCAATACATCTGACAGACATACTTGAGGCAGGAACTATTGAAGACTTGCTTACCCTGTCTTGGCAGAGTTTGGGCGTTGACTCTGCCTGTATCCAAACTTGCCTAGTTTTAGGTAGAATTTTGTCTGTGGCACAAAAGAGGACTTTTGCCCATTGGCATGTTTTCCACTGAGCCGTTAACTTATAAGTGAAAAATGAAAATAAGACTTTAAAATCTGGGATCTTGAAAATGTGGCCTAATCCATACCTAGACAAAAGTTACTTATAATACTTCTATGTCTGCTCTGTATTTCATCATCTTAAAAGTGTCCTGGCTAGTTTAAAGGACTTTGTACATACTAATTGGTTGCTATGGAAACGTACCTTGAAATCTGCTATTGTAGTCTGTACTTGGTTTGAAGTGTATATAAGTGGCTTAGGGACTCCAGGAGACAGAAAAGCAAGACTCTTGTTTATAAATTTAGGATAGTTACATCTTCATTTATAAAAACAAAGCAGATGTGAATTCATGTTTTCCCTTCTCTGAGTACTCTAGCCTGCCTTGCTAGTACTTGACAATCATTCATAGGTCCTTGAGTTCATTTCTGAAAGAGAATTCAGAAGCAGACGTTCTCAGGACTGGACCAGTGACAGCTGGACCAGTAATTCCTAATGCTAAAATTCCCTGGGTTCTTCCTTTGTCTTATGCAGAAGTTGGAGGCTTTTGCGTTTAAACATTGTTTGTACATGTTTATCAATCATTCTGAGCCTGTAACCAATTTCCCATTAGTTACCACAGAAGATAAGACCTAAACCAGTTATGGTGGCACACACTTTTAATAACCAGCACTTGGGAGGACGAAGCAAGAGGATTTATGTGAGCCCGAGATTAGCCTGGTCTTCATAGTGAGTTCTAGAATAGCCAAGGCTGTATAATGACACACATCTCAAAAACCCGAGGGAAAAAAGAAAAATAAAAGGTGAAGATTAAAAGGCATTTAAAAACTCTTTAAAGTTCCTTGAACTTTAGCCAATGGAAAATTCTGGCATGAGTTATGTCTATCACAACCTTTAATAGTAGAAGAATGGTCACTATTGTCAGTCTTCTTATACATTAGCTTGTTATTCTCAGAAATAAACACCATAGTTTCTTTAAGAAAAAGAAATAAAGGCAATATGGTCATCCTGTATTATATGGTTAATATTTGCTTGTAAGTGAGTATATATCATGTGTATCTTTCTGGGTCTGGGTTACCTCACTCAGGATGATCTTTCCCAGCTCTATCCATTTCCTGCAAATTTCACGAAGTCTGTGTTTTTGATAGCTGAATAGTATTCCATTATGTAGATGTAGCACAGTTTATCCATTTCTAGTTGAGAGACATCTGTGTTGTTTCCAGTTTCTGGCTAGGAAGGATGCTTAATTCTCATTTAGAAGGGCAAATAGAATAGACAGTGGAAGCTGTTGAAGAGAGAGAACAGGTAGGGAGCCTACCATAGAGGTCCTCTGAAAGACTCCACCCAGCAGGGGAGAAAAGCAGAAGCAGAGTCTCACAGCCAAACTTTGGGCAGAGGGCAGGGAGTGTTAAGGAAGAGTGCTGGGATAGAAGGACCCAGAAGGGACATGAACTCCAGAAGAAGACCAACAGAGCCAACCAATCTGGGCCCAGGGGAGCTGGCGGAGACTGATGAACCGAACAAGGACCATGCATCTAGAGGGCCTAGGGCATGGGATCCTCTAGAATTGGAATTAATTATGAGTTTCTTTTTATAGGTGCTGAGAGCCAAATTCAATCTTCTGCATCAGCCGCAAGTACTCTTAATCACTGAGCTGTCTTCTCCATCCTCCCTGATTCTATATTTATTTATTAATAAATTTAATGTTTTTATTAAATTTTGAGTGTCCATTAAATGATGCCTATGAAACATCTAAATGATAAAGCACGATATACACAACACTAGTATACATACTGTGCAGCTTAAGGAAACAAACATTAACAACATCTGAGCCAAATCCCACTCCTTACCTCCCCCATCAAAAGAACCTATATTTTGTACTTATGCTTTGCATTATGTGTGCAATTACATAAGTTTTAATCCTAACTAATTTGTTTGCTTTTGGAAGGCTGGTGGGAACATGAATTTCCTTTTCTTTGTGTTCTTGGTTCTTTGTGCCTTTGGTTCTAGGCTCCCACAGACCATGGGAAGGGGAGGTCTTATTCCTTAGCTTTCCTAAATGCCCGTATACCTCAGGCTGGCTTCTGTGCTTTTCTGCTTGTCTCTTTTCTTGTGGATTTTTGACTTAACTATCCTTTGCTTGCCTACATTTCACCAGTACAGTTAAAATCTTTGCTTTCTTTTTATTCATCACCTTTAGCAGTCCAACCTGATTGGATTGTTCCTTCCAAGGAACTTGATACAGAATTTGAGAGGTGGAGCGTTTTATAATCTAGTTGTTAGTTTTACAAGATTCTTGGAGCTTTCCTGTAATTGTATGCAAGCACACAAGCACAATATGGTCTTGGAAAAGGTCATCTTCATTATTTACAGTGACTTTTATTTTTTTCAATTAAAAAATTCACTATTCTCTTTTTTCCAGTGACTGCATAGTAATTGCACAAAATATATGTAAATAGGTAATTGCATTATTTAACTTGTTAGAGGTCACTTTTCTTTTAGGAATGAACCTGGTCATGGAATAGTAGAACTGGATTTAAGAATTGCGTTGTAATAGTGTTTAGTTTGCATATGTGTGTGTGTATTACATATGTATGTATTTTCTACTAGACTGCTACAGTGAATGCTACGGATTCTGGCTGGAAATTCTTGAGCCTGTTTAATGGATATGCTTACAGTGGCGTGGAAACCTTGGGGAAGGAGCTGTTTATGTACTTTGGCCCAAGAGCTTTACGGTAAGATAAACCTGTCCAATACATCATGCTGCTCCATGTTTAAGGTGGGTGGAAGACTTTGTATGCTGTTTGCCAGGTTTCACATTTAATCATTTGGAAAGTGTTCCAAGTTTAAGAGAGCTTCAGTGTGAAAGGCTGGAGTTGTATTATGGAAAGAAATAAGTACAAGAAGAATGCATTGTGATGTTACCATTACTTGTAGGCCAGTCGATTTGTTTCTCTTAAAAAAAAAAAAAAAAAATATATATATATATATATATATATATATATATATATATATATATATATATATATATACACCAGGGCTTCTCTATAATACCAGATCTACACGTCTCCTTTGATTTTTGGCAAATGTTGATTATTTTCTGTAACATAGGTTATTTTGCATTTGTGACAGACTCCAGTTTGGTTTAAGTGCATCACTAGATTTTTTTTTTTCTGTCCTCATCCTCTGAAGTTCTGAAAGGAACGTGGGAAACTTAAAGGATTCACACGTTTCCCACAGACATACTAACTTATCCATCATTTTGGAATTCTTATGGGAATGTGCGGTTAATATAGTGGCAAAGGACAAACCATATATTATGGCCTCGATCGACTTGCTAACAATTAGACTTGCATGACCGCCAGTTTAACTTTTTTCAGGTAAATGGAATAGGTGTGAGTGTTAAAGTGTCTGTCAAATTACCATGTGGTTTTTTTAGAGGCTAGCCTCAGGTTTTGCAAACTGTGAGTATAGGTTTGCTTCCTGGGATCTTTTTCCATGTTCCTTTAAGATATTGGCCAGCTATCACCTTACAAGGAAAGAGTTGTTCCTGGACCCTGCGCTTCTAACTGAAGGTGAAAAACACTCCTAGAGGAGACACAACTCTGTTATTTATTGCACCTCATCTCTCGCATACTTAGAGTACTTCAGGTTTCTGTAATTGCTTCTCCTTTGAGGTGTTCTCTTACTTGTCAGCAGCTTCTGTCCTTGGGCCACATTGTCAGTTCATGGTTTTCCTTTGTCTGGAATTGATAACATCAGCATATGTCCGCTGGTTCATGCAGGAATGATGTATTGCCAGTTACGTTATTACCTCAGTAGATAGATGTGGTTGAAAACACTTAGGTCTGGACAGAGTCATACCCAACGGGATCCATGGATGATGGGTTGAAAACATTGATATGTTATTGATTCTTGGTGTTAAGTGTAGATTTATTTTGGTAGGATGAGAGGGAGGCTTTTTATCAAATGGTCCCCACCAGACTGATAAGGGGGGGGAAATCATTTCTCACCGAACGGCTGTCAGTAAGTGTTCCATGAAGTTCTAAACAAGGGCAATCACATCTTCAAGCTACGTGAACTAGTGCGATCCCTGGAGAGTACCTATCTCAATATGTGGGTAGGGAAAAATTCACCGGCTTGCTTACTTTGAATTTCCTGCAGCCCTAATGACTATTCTGCTAAACATCTCAAGGTCACTGTCAGGCAGCTGCTGGAATCTGAACTTAGCAATCAAAGCTCAAGTGCATCTCACATTACAATATGACTTTAATTTAAAAAAAAAAATGCAGTCCTGACCTATGGATCTTAGGGAATAAAAGACTCAATCAAAGAGAGACGATCTATGTGTGAAACTGCAGGTCTGTGAGCTTTGGATAAAAATGTAGTCTACTGTTTTGACTTGCTTTCTAGCCATAGTACTTGTCTTCATCTTAGAGAGCAAGAAACATGCTTAGAATATTTCTTTCAGTTATCCAAATACCAAGATTGGTGTGATCAGTTTCCCTCTGAACTTTAGTGATAATGCCTGTTCACAAACAGGGAAATTACCAATCTTCAGGCATCCATTTGTTTATGAAAGTAGAATATATTGTAAGATAATAATACTATGGTCCATTCCAACATAATATGGTAACTATATTAAGCTTTTGCTATATTAAAAGCTACACTTGAGAAAAATTCAAATTAGAGAGTTATTATTTGTTGGTAAAAGCTTTATCCAAGGGATCGTAATAGTACCATGGAACACTAAACTGTATTTCTTACGCATTTCATTTACAGGCATAGTTGCAGTATTGTAGGATTAATATCTATATGGACACTCTCTTCAATTAAAACAAGACAAAATAATTTTTGCATCTATTGTTGGTATGTACTTGTATGTGTAAGCATATATGACACAACACACATGTGGAGGTGAGGGGACAAGTTTCCCATTTTATCTTGGTACCAACAATCTCAGATGACCATGCTTGGATGGCAAAGGCCATTATCCAATGAGTCATCCTGACAGCCCTAATTCTTAATTCTGCTATCAATGTCACAAATATGACCATAAACTAAGAAGTATAAAAACATAATAAGCCCCATAGCAAATCTGATCTTTATTTACCTTAGATGCTAATATGGCTAGCTCATGTGCATGCATCAGTGAATCTGGCCAGTTAGGCAGATCTACCATACAGACTAGCTTTCACCATCAAAATGTATATAACTATTACATTTCTAAGCACTTGGCCCTTTCTAATTTATGATTTATGTGACTGGCACTGACTGTGACTTGCAAACCTATTCAGAGACCAGAAACTGTAGTTGTAGTGTTTTGTAGATTTTGCCATTGGGCTTTCATAATGCTTTGTAGTTTAAGTGGTATGAGCCCCTCATCTGATATACATGAAATAATATAACTGTTCTTCTTAGTTTGCTAAGCTGTCTTCATGGCATTTATAAACTACTTATAAAAGATTTGTACAGCTTAAAATTGTTTTCATATTCCATCACAAAACATGTTGGATAAAATTTAAATATGATAAGAATTATGAACTAAACCATATACGTCAGAGTCATAAATACTTTGCGTTCAAACTCACGCCTCCCTTGGTTTTGGGGAAAATGCTTTTTTGGAAATTCGTCATCAGCTGGAATGACCATATTCACAAGAAATTTGGACATTTTATGGTGAGACTTTGGGTTTTCTGTCATTATTGGACTACATTTTTTAAAATTTGATTTTTTTTTAACTTTTAAGATGCATGGGTGTTTTGCCTGCATGTATTTATGCTCACCGTGTGTATGTATGCCCTATGATGCCAGGAGAGGGCACCGAAGTCCCTGGGATAGAACATAGAGCTGTCTGTGAGCTATCATATATGAGGAACTGAACCCACGTCCTCTGAAGGAACACCAAGTGCTCTTAAAAACTAAGCCATCTCTCCAGCCCTTGGAGTGGGCTTCTTTTTAATATTGTGTAAGATTGTGTGTGTGTGTGTGTGTGTGTGTGTGTGTGTGTGTATGTATGTGTGTGTGTGTGTGTGTGTGTGTGTGTAATACATGTGTGTGCCTATTGATATGTGCCCATGTATCATGTGAGGAAACCAGAGGAAAATGTCAGGAACAACAACTTTTCCACTCTATTGTCTTGATATAAGAGCTCTCACTGAACTTGCCACTTGACCTGTTATTTGTCCAATGCACGCCTGAAATCCGCTGTCTCTGCCCACGTGCTGGATAATCGCAACCATGCCTGGTGTTCTACAAGGGTGCTGGGGATTCAAACTCAGGTCTTCATGCTTATATAAAGCAAGTGTTCCTACTCACTGAGCCACATCTCCAAACCCTGTATATGTTGTTGTATGTAAGGCTGTTTTTTCAGATGTATGTTTGGCAAGTAATTGCTCCTTGTCTGTGTCATGTCTCTTCATCTTCTTTATCATGTCCTTTGAAGATCAACTATCTTTAATACTAATGACCTCTAAATTTTCTCTTCTTTGGATCAAACATTTTTATAAAAAGTTTGAAATTCTCCCTACTACAAATTCACTTGCTTCATTTCAGTTTTGTATTTTTACTTTTGTGGCACTCATGTTTAGGACATTGGTTCGCTCTGGGTTAAATTTGGATAGAGTGCAGGACAGGAGTTGTAGTGCTTTTGTTTGTTTGTTTGTTGTTCTCCCTGTTTCCATCCAGTTATCTTGACAATTTTGTTGTAGGAATTACCATTTCTCTAGTAAATGTCTTTGAATTTACTGAGAAACAGTTGACCTCATATGTGAATTTCTGAACTCACCATATTCTTTAATGGATCCAGGTATCCATTCTCATCAATAATACAGTATTACTAAAGTAGATACAAATATGGTTGATGAGTCATCTTGCTTTATTCATTTTATTTATTCTTTGAGAATTTCGTACAATATATTTTGATTGGATTCATTCCCTTCCCCCAACTCTTTCCAGGCCTTTCCACCCTCTCTACCTAGCAAACTTCATGCTCTTTCTTTTAACAAACAAAAATGGAGTTCAATTTGCATCTCTCAACTTCTAAGCATGGGGCCTGCCCTCAAGTCTGGTTGATACATCCAGAGATACTCCAAATACTCCATGAAGTTCTCTCCCAGAAGCTATTAATTGTGAATAGCTTCCTGGCTATTTGGGGTAGGGATAGGACTTTCTCTTCTCCATTTTGGGGTTTTTGTCTGCTTTGAACTTGTGTGTGTCTTTGTGCGTGCTGTCACAGTATCTGTGAGTTCATATATACATCTTCCCTGTAGAATGTAGAAAACATGGTGTCCTTGGAGTCATCTACCACCTCTGGCTCTTATAATCTCTCTGTCCCATACCTCCACCTAAGTCCCTGAGCCTTGAGGGGAAGGATGCGATAAAGACATCCCATACAGAGTTGAGTGCTCTAAAGTCTTTTACTCTCTTTTTGTTGTTCAGTTATGGGTCTCTGTATTAATTACCATTGACAAGAAAAAGCTTCTCTGATTAGGGCTGAGGGATATACTCATCTTTGGTACAGCAATATGTCATCAGGAGGCATTTTATTGCTATGGTCATTGCGCAAAATAATAGTAGTAGGTATCCTCTAGGGCCCATGACCTATTTAGGCACAGGCTCTTAGCTTCATTAACAGTGTCAGGTATGGGTTCTGTCTCAGAGCGGGCCTTAAATACAAATTTTAAAAAATATTTGGTTGCTCTCATACATTCCTGCCACTATTGCAACAGTGGGCATATCTATCAGGCTGATAATTTCTATAGTTCACAGCGTTCATGGCTGGGTGAAATTCATGATTACTTTTCTCTTCCAGTTATTTGTATAACAGCTTCCAGTACTAGCCAGTAGGGGGGAAACTTCTACTTGAATACCAGCTAGATTTTTCTACGTTCTGTATCCTAAGTGTGTGATATCTTCAGCCTTGGGGTCTTACTCTCTAGTTTGGATAGTATTGGGCATGGCCTGTAAAGTTTCAGGGAGGAATCTATGGGACCAGTTTTGCCAATAACTAAAATGATATAGTCCAATCTTTGTACTGAGGCATGGGCATTATTTGGTGGCATATGATATCTAGCTTGGCTATTGTTTTTCCCATCATATAGTAGCTCTATATTAAATTTACATATGTATATATATTTAGGATGCTTTACTAGCAATATATTTCCATTTTCTTTCAGGATTATCCTTGTTATTTTAATTCTTATCATTTTCCAATTTTTATGCTCAGCTACAAAAATCTGTCTAAGGTTACTTGAGGGTTTGATAGAGTTTACATTGAATCTGTCTATCATTGGGTGATTGTTGTTAGGTTAACAATATAGGGTCCTGTCCTATTAACGCAGTACACATATTTATTAGGTCCCTTTTGTTTCTTTTATCTGTGTTTCTAGTTTTAAGTTTCAGGCATAGTTATATGTATGTATGTATGTATGTGTATGTATATATATATATATATATATATATATATATATATATATATATATATATGTCAGATGTTTTAATTGTGTTCTGTTTCTCTAACAAACATGATGACCAAAGCACCTTAGGTGAGAATGGGTTCATTTTAGTTTACATTTCCAGGATTTGGTTCATCATTGAGGGAAGTTGCGCAGTAATCCTAACAGGAACTGAAACAGAAATCGTGGAGAAGTTTGGCTTAGTAGCTTACTGCATACCGGCTTAGCCAGCTCTCTTATATAGCCCAGGATCATTTGCCTAGGGATGGTTCTATACTCAGTGGGCTAAGCCCTCTTACACCAATTAGTCATCGGGACCGTGCCCCAGCCTAACCCAGGCAAGTTCTCAGCTGAGGCTCTTCCTCATAGATGCCTCTAAGGCTGCCTCAAGCTAACAGTGAAGCTTATCTAGAACAGTGGACTATCTCTGTCAGTGTAAAGGGTGCTTTTTAAAAGTCAGAACTTTCAGTTCATTTCTAGTAAAATTTTTTGAGTGTGCCTTGACCTTGTATCCTCCAACTCCGCTAACCTGAATCATTCTAGCTTTCTTATTTTTGAATCTTGGTATATATAGGTGTTTTGTTTTGCTTTGACTTGGGGAATCTATGTGAACACTTATGCCATCTGTGAACTGAGACAGTTTACTCTTTTCTTCCCAAACACATTTTATTGCACTACCTAGAAACCCTACTGCGATGTTGAGTAGACTGGGAGATAACTTTCGCTTACTCTCTTTGCTATTTGCTTTATTTTTTCTCGCATCAAATAGTACCTTTCTTGTTCATATGATATAACATCTATAGCACAGTTGCCCCAGTACAGCGAAGACAGATCACTGGCAGACAGGATAAAACAAAGCAGGGTGGCTTGGGAGCTAAAAAAAAAAAACTTTATTAAAATCTATGAAGAAGGAAGGTATCAGGTAAAGAGTTGAACGGTGTCTGCTCTATAGCACTGCTCAGGTCCAGTGGTGGCCTGCTCGACAAGAAGCGCTTTTGTCCCTCATGGTGCCTGTCCAGTATCCCTAGTTCTCTCATCAGCATCCCCCTGCAGGACTGCTGCCACAGCACTGGTACAGAGTCTAGTGGTGGGTGGTTGGACCAGAAGTACTTGCTCTTTCCACAATGCTCCCTTGCTTTTCTCAATTAATGCAGGGAGAAGAGTTTTAAAGGTTAGAAATCACAGTGACGTTAGCTCAATTTCCTTTGCCCTTGTATACCCAGCCTTCCAAGCATTAGCTGACTCAACAGATATTCAGGAAACAGGTCTGTTCTAGGTAATTAATTGTTCTAGATGCTTCTACTTTGTTTTAATTCCATGGCCTTCCAGAAAGCCCTCATCTTTATGTTCAGGTCTTTCATTGCCCCCTTGAGGTGGGAATAGAAAAGAGTGTTTTAGGGCACACTCAGGGCTGATGCTCTGTTTCTTTTCTTCTTCTTCTTTCTCTCTTATCTATTTGTTTATTTTTATTTTATGTACATTGGTGCTTTGCCTGCATGAGTGAGGGAGCTGTTTCCCCTGGCACAGCAGTTACAGGCAGTTGTAAGCTGTCATGTCGAATTGAACCTGGGTCCTCTGGAAGAGCATCCAGTGCTTTTAACTGCTGAGCTGTCTGTTTCTTTAGCCCCCCCTTTTTTTTCTTGCACTTCACATACATGGTGAATTGTACAGTTTGAATTCTATAATTCTGATCATACCCTCTACTTCATTGTGATGGTTTAACCTTTCTATATATTGCTAGATTCCTTTTACTGAGAATGGTTTTATTTGTTTTCATGAGAGATGTTCTAAAGTTTTATGTTTAATATACCTCTCTGATTCTGGTATTAGGATAATACTGTCTCCTAATGAATTGTTAATTTTTCTGTCCTATCTGATTGTTAATGTAGATGTGTACTGATACACTATTGACTTGTTCATTGTGTTTAAAGGCCTTGGAGGAAAGGAAGAAAGCAAAACAGATAACAGATAACATAAAAAATGTAACAGTCAATATGGTGATTAATATTGACTATCAACTTGACAGGATCTGGGATAGCCTGGAAGATAAGATGTGGGCACACCTGTGAAAGATTAACTAGATGAAATTAGCCTTTAGCCATACCTATAAAGGATTATCTTGATGAAGTTAATTGAACTATGAAAACGCAGCCCAAAGAAGAGCATCTTAGGTACCAGGCTGCATTAAAAAAGCTGAGCAGAACACAAATGGCTTTCTTTTTCATTGTGTCCAGAATTTTCAAGCTCTGACTGCCTCTATAGGGGTGTGTGTGTGTGTGTGTGTGTGTGTGTGTGTGTGTGTGTGTGTGTAGATAGATAGATAGATAGATAGATAGATAGATAGAAAGAAAGATAGATATAGAAAAAGATATTCCCTCTATAGGAATATATACAGCCTTGGTAGGGATATACACTGCCTCAAACTGGAGATATACTTCAATGGGGATGTAATTCCTTAGTAGGGATACATACTGCCATGATAGGAATATATATGCATGCAGCCTTGAAGCTTGAATCAAGATAAACCCTTGTTCCATCTTAGGTTGTTTTTCCAGAGTTTCTTATCACAACACAAAGATAAGCAAAGACAGAAGTGTTGTACAGAATGAGTGAAGATTTGTGATAAGTCAGATGGTCTAACAAATTCTTGTATCTGTAACTCAGAGTAAGAAGAGATGTTTTTATAGAGTTAAATGGCTGGGAATTTTCCTAGCAAGCCCTATATACTGGAAGTTCAAAGAACCTCAAATAAAAACAAATACCCCTCACACATACCTAGTCATTGTGCTAAAAGCCACAGATGAAGAGAAATCCTGAAAACAACTAGATTAAGAGAGACATATGAGGAAACAAAGTTGAAAAATGCACTGAGCTTTTCATCAGAAACTCTGCAAGACAGAAGACAGCAGGGAAGCCTCTAAATTGTCGGAACAACAAACCTCTCAACTGAGAATTCCAAGCTCACCAGAAGTATGTATTGAAAATGAGGGGACGATAAAGACTTTAAAGGAAACAAATGAACAAAGCTATGAGAATCCAACACAGCAGACGCACAATATTGAGAGAAGTCTGTCTGTCTCACAATGGAATAAATAGCTGGTAAAACTTTTAATCTGCTGGAAGAAAGAACAGTAGACACGGAAAAGAGCAATACATAGATTTTTTTTCTTAAAGTGTCTAAGTCAGTCTTTTTTCCTTTTGTTTTATTTCTGTCACTCTATGTTTAAGTGACATTTATGAGTGCAGTTTGCTAATCTGCTCATTGAAGAGTTTATCTCTGATAATTTTTCATTAAATCCTTTAAAATTTTTCATCTGTTCACGTGCCTTAGTACTAGGTCATTTAATATATCAATCAGTATACCAATGAGTAATTATATAATGTAAAATGACTATAATTAGCATTTTAATTATCCTATTTTAACTAAAATTACTTTTATCACCTATTTCAGTTGCTACTCAATCTTATTTTTGTCACATAAGCATGTATAAGTATATATATTTATTATATTACATATATGACTGCACATATACGTATAAAATCTTACGTATCATTTGTATAAGAGCCTTTGCATAAATATTTAAATTTAGAAATGGTAAAAACTTTTCTGTTGAGTCCTTAGAGTGTGGAACTGAGTGAATCTAGGAAGTAGTTGAGTATTTTGGGGGTTGGGTGGGCTGTGGTTGCTTTTAGCTGCTTTGATGACTTCAGAACTCCAGCTCCTTACTGACCTGCTGTAAGGGCACTGTGAGGCAGGGTCCTCTGAGAGGCCACTCAGCAAGGAGTGGTCCTTCTGGTGCCCATCATGGACCAAGCCCCTCCTTCTTGGTCCTTTTCCTACAGGACTAAAGGCTGCCTGTGAGATGCAATGGGATGGTCCCAGGCAGTCAGTAAGCAGATCTACATCCTCCCACACTGTCCCGTTCTCTTCCCAACCTACACTGCTTTCACAAAGCTGGAGAAACTAAGCCCAATGGTTTTTTTTTAAAAAAAAGGGGTGGGTGTGGGGGGATGGGGTGGGTAGGTAACTCAATTCCTGAAGGACATAACAGGAATGGCTGTGGTAGGGTTGCTCTGTGGAGACAGTGTTGACCCCAGCCCATCTGTCCTACCCACATCACACACTAAGAATCCCCATGGCATGGCCCGTGGGGAAAACATGCTGATCCTCCCCTCTCCTTACCTCCTCTCAGTGTGGGCAGTGCTACTCTGAGCTAAGCAGCAGCAGAGGTTGTGAGATGGGCTTTAACTCTGAAAAGGGGCCTTCTGAGACTTCAGTGTAGGCCCCACCCCTGGACACCTTGGTCCGCCATGCTCAAAAGACTGAGCTCTAGATTGCAGCGTGCATCCACCCAGTCCCCTACACCCCAGTGGCAAACTATTACCATTTGCTCAGTGTGAGGTCAAATGCTTCCTACAAGGAAAGTAATGAAGCCTATATAGCAGGCTGGCTTGGCACTGGCAGCCCAATAAGAACCTGCCGAACTGCAAGGAGGCCGAAAAATTCAGGCTGCCGTTGGATGCTACCCACAAAATGTCTATGTGTCCTATGTCAGTCTTTCATGTTTGATCTGGAAACAACCAACGTAGTGACTGGCCGCAAAATTAAAAAAAAAAAAAAAGCCTGTTTTGTGGAGAGAGACCAGGAAACCCAGGAGACCATGTAGAGGAAGGAGAGGCAAAGGTCCGGCATGTGGGGGTTAGTGGAGAGGAGCTCCTACCACTATGACGAGAGGCCACAGTTAAATGAGTCAAGGTAGTCAATGTGGCGATTGGGTTCATGTAGACACCTCTCCCATCGTTAGCGGAGGGGTGCGCGACTGCAGGCCAGCTGTGTGGCTGTCACAACTCAAGTCCACCCAGATCCCTCCAGCCAGCGCAGCACAGCAGCCAAAGTGTCAACTGCTACCAACTGCTGGGTGTGCAGTCAGTTGTGTCCCAGGAAATGAATGACGCCTATTGCCAAGCAGCTTTGCACTGGCATAGCAATAAGAACACCCCCACAACCCTGAATGACACTGGAGGGGCCCAGCGAGCCCCAGAGAGACTCTAGGGAAGAAATCTCCGAAGTCTTACCTCAATAGAGGGCATTTTAAGGGTTAAAGGGAAGTTGTTCTGGCAGAGCTGAAAGGGAGGCTAGCAGAGGACTCTTGGGTTTTATCTCTCATTTCTCTGTTATTTAAATGACAAAAACGATAAGTGCTCAGGATCCATCAAAGTATTAAGATGTTTTGTAAAGTAAATGGGCCTTCCCAGACCAGGTGTTCAGAAGTCAGGAGTCTCGGGGAGAGCCACTGTTCTGCTTGGCAGTATATCTTCCTGGACTGTTTTCCACTTTTCTATTTGTGTGTATGTGTGATGCTAAGGGTATTGTGTGACAAAACTACTGGTGTGTCTACTCACCCCAGAGCAGGAGTGCATGACAGACAGATACCACCAAAGCCCAACTTGGTGAATCAATGAGTTTTATTGTGGATACTCATGGAATACGGATAAGGGTTACTTAGTGGAACAGAAATGACTCAAAAACAGCTGCATCTCTAACTCTCACCCCAGCGTGGGTGAGAGCTCACAAAATCTGGGAACACACTGCACAGCATTCAGGCAGCTCAGCAGGTTGTAGAGTGCCCTTTCCAGGTGCCTCCGTTGGTCTACAGCTCTTCCAGGCAGATGCTCACCTGGCTTCTGTTTGTTCCAGGCAGCTGTTCTGGTCTCAGAGTCTTTGACCCTTGGCTTTGGCTCTCTTAGAGGGGTCTATCAGCTTTTATTCTTTACTTTGGGAGGGAGGGATCTAGTGAATCTGGTCAGTTTCAGGGACTTCCTGGATATATTTTGAGGTTTTTTTTTTTTTACCTTCCTGGTTAAGGAGCTTCCCTGCAGGATAGAATATTTCAATATCAGAGGAAACTTACACAACAGAGGGATGGACTCAGAATTGTCCACATGGTAGGTAAGCACTCCACCGTTGAGCTACATTCCCAAGCTCAAACAAATATACTTTTAAAAATTTTAAATTACATTTTGGATCACAAAATAAAAAACAAAAATTACATATAATTAATAGTGTATATATGGCTGAGATTTTTGTTTTGTTTTGTTTGTTTGTTCTGTTTTTTCATTTGGTTTTTTTTGAGCCAGTATCAGAGTCACAGGCTAGCTTCAAACTTGCTTTGTGGTAGAGGGTAGCCTTGAGCTTCTGACCGTCCTGCCTCATCTGCGCCATACCCCACCATCTCCAGTGCTGTGATTGTACCACAGCAGGTTTATTGCACATGTTTTAGAAACAGAAGCATTGTCATAACTGGGCCTGTTGATACATATATCTGTGATCCGAGCCACTTAGCAGGCTGAGACAGGGGGCATCAAAAGTTCCAGGCCAGCCTGAACAATTCGGTTAGATTTCGTCTAAACAAAACAAAAAACGCTGAGATGTAGCTCAGGGATAAAGGGTGGAGTATCTTCCCTAGACGATGCCATGGCTTACAGTTAAACTCAAGAGCTGAACAGAACAATTCCCGTGGTAGTGGGCTTGTTTTACATATTCCCACACATGCTAGCAGGACATGTGTTCTGGTCACTTTCAGAAGTGGACTTTCAGCCACTCGGGGTGAGGGGCAGTGGGGGGGGGGGGGGAAGGTCTGTTTCTCCCTGGCTAGTCACTGCATCCCCTTCGGCCCCAGTGCTAAGGTGGGGGTGGGGCAGTGGGCTTACAAATACCACCACCTGGTGATATTCCGTACCTGTAAGAAGACTTCCTGGCCGAGTTTGTCTGTAGGGTGACTTCTGTGCCCCTTTCTTCCTGCTTTTTTGAAGGTGAGTGAGCTGTTTTATTCCGTGGTCTACCTGTTGTTGTTGCTGGGGTTTTTTTTTAGAACTGGATGATTTTTTTTAATTCTATTTTTTTTTTAGTTATAATTTATTCACGTTACATCTTGATTGTAATCCACTCTCTCTTATCTTCCTGTTCCCATCCTCCCATCCCTCCCATCTATTCCTCTTCCCTAGACCTCTGACAGGTGGGGTCCTCCTCCCCCACCATCTGACCACAGCCTAACAGGTCTCATCTGGATAGCCTGCATCCCCTTCCTTTGTGTGCACACGGGGCCTCTCTGCCAAGGGGAAGTGATCAAATCCTGGGCACCAGCGATCTTGTTAGATGCAGTCCTCCAATCCCCCCTTCCCCATGTAAAGATGAGTTGTTCATTGGCTTCACCCAAACAGGGGGTCCAGGACCTCTGCTTGGTTGGTACATCAGCCTGCGCAAGCCCCCCCCCCCCCACCGGGTCCAGGTCCATCAGTCTTGATAGGAGTGCAAACTTGTACAGCCACTTTGGAAATCAATCTGGCACTTTCTCAGTAAATTGGGAATAGTGCTACCTCAAGACCCAGCTATTCTATTCAAGGACATTTGCTCAACTGTGTTCAAAGCAGCTTTATTCCTAAAAGTCAGAATCTGGAAACAACCTCGATATCCCTCTACCGAAGAAGAATGGATAAAGAAACTATGGTGCATTTACACAACGGAATACTATTCAGCCATCAAGAACAAGGAAATCTTGAAATTTTTGTAGGCAAATGGATGGAACTAGAAATGATCATCCTGAGTGAATTAACCCAGACCCAGAAAGACACACACGGTATATAGTCACTTATGCATGGATATTAGCCCAACATGGACGACCTCTGAGAGACTCCACCCAGCAGGGGATCATGCCAGATACTGGGACTTGCAGCCAGACTTGGGATTTGGGAATGGGTTGTCAGGAGCTCCACAAGGAGACTAGCAAGACTGTTGTTTTTCTTGTGACCCCTGTCACTAACCCTGGATGGTCTGAAATTCACCTTGTAGATCAGGATAGCCCTGACCTCTCAGGATTATGCCTGCCTCTGCTTTCTAAGAGTGCTAACATTATAGGCGTGCTAACATTACACGCATGCACCACCTCACCTGGCCCTGTCATTCTTTATTCTAGTTTTGTATTTCCGTGTCTTGCGAAGTTGCCTGCCATTCTGCAAACATTTTAAAAATTAATAATTAATTCTGAACAACGTTTAAAAGAACTCCAGCTCTTGCTGCTGCTGTGTGGGTGATGGAAGATAGATTCTACTCCATTCTCAGCATTCAGCCAACCCTGCAAACCCGTGTCACAGAGGGGTCTCCACTCCGCCTGCCCATGAAGACCACTGTTGCTTGTTATCCCCAGGGAAGTCTTCTGACCGAAGGGAAGCGAGGGTCTAATTCCTTCCAAATAGGCTTCTGTGTGGCCCACAGGGCTGCAGTTTTTCAGGGTCACAGTCTCTCCTGGCCGTGGCTTCTGTGGATATTCTTGGGTTCCAGATCTTTCTCCTCCTCTTCTCTTTGAATCCTTGCAGGATTTTTTTCTTTTTTTTTCTTTTCTTTTCTTTCTTTTTTTTTTTTTTTTCCTCTCGGTGATAACTGTCATGGTATTTATTTATTTATTTATTTTATTTTTTATTAGAGGGTCCTTGCAGGATTCTATGCCGGTCTTCCTGGTTCATCTCCAGAGAAGATAACTTTTGTTTCACTCTCAACAGCAGGTGCACTTTAGTCCCCACCTGGTGGCAAAAGGCTTTCCTAGCTTATCCCAGGCTTTTGCAGGTTGTAAATCAGGCCTGAATGTACTGCTTGGGCAAAAGAGGTCTCCTGGTCTTCTCTCAGAGACACACAGCTTTTGCTTCCACTCCCTCAACCACACCTTTCAATACTTCCGTTTCATGTAAGAGAAGCGTTCCAGAAACTGACAGCATTTTGTAAGGATGCTGCCATGATTGGAAGGGCACACTTCTCAGTCCCCTGATGCATCCCTTTTCATACACAACTCGTCCGTGCATGCCTAAGTGCACACTTAACCACTGCAGGGATTATAAAGCACCACACTATCCCACACTTGGTATTTAAAACTTTCCTTAAAAATTTAACTGCTCTCTCCTTACTTTCTATTTACTTATCTATTTATTTATTTGGGTTTTTCTAGACACAGTTTCTCTGTGTAGCCTTGGCTGTCTTGGACTCACTTTGTAGATCAGGCTGGCCTCGAACTCACAGCAATCTGTCTGCCTCTGCCAGCCGAGTGCTACCTACTCTTTTTTAATAGAGGATTTCTCTTGATATCTCTTTGCTGAATGTAGTATGGGCCCACAAGCTGATATATATAGAGTATAAAACCTCAGTGTCAGATGTTAGAACAGCATGGATGCTGCCGTGCCTCTAAGATTTTCATGATGCCTGTATATCCTTACTCTAAAAGGTACTGGTAAGTAACAATACATATGACATTTAGTTGTCAACTGGAGCTCAATCATAATTAGCAATTTAATAATATAAATACAAATTAATACAAGATAAAGTAGTTGTTTTTATATGCATTTTTGCCCCTAAATTGAATGTGTTTACAAGACAAAGCTGCACTTGGTTTGTTTGTGGTTCATATTAGGGCTACCCCAGCCTTTGACTTGGGTCTTAACCTTTGAGGTTTTTTATGTCGATATGGTTTCATTATGGAAAGTGATTTAGAATCCACTTTATGAGCCATGCAGCTGAACGATTTTTAGATATGATGGCTTCTGGGCATGACAGTTGTACACCTTTCACTGGGGCTGAACTTCCATACGCTAAATTATGAAGTACTTACAGGCACACATTTTTTCTGTCAAGAACTATGGGGCATGTAAAATTCGTTTATGATTGATAGTAGGGCACACAGAGTTTAAAACCAGCATTTTAAAAGTTGGGCTTGTTAACCTTGTACAATACTGTGACACAGCACTTTGGAATTAGAAGCACATAGCAGTAACATTTGCTGCCAAAAGAACCATATTTATTAACTCAACAGAGCTATAAGGAAATAGATTTGAAAGGCAGAACACAGTATTTCATCTTGAGAATAATTTTTGATCTTCATCAGTGGTCCCACAAAATCACTTCTTTTTAACTGGACAGCCTAATCAATTCTACAAAATCTGAAAGGTTATGAATTTTTCATCACTCTATTATGGCTTTGAAGTGAACTGTAAATATTTATAAATACCTTCTTCCCAATATGTACAAAAGTAACTGAAAATGAAAAGAATTGTACAAAGTTTTTTTTGACTCATCCTCCTTACACGTGGCTCGTACAAGTGTGTGTATGCGCGCGTGTGCGTGGGCATGTGTGTGTGTGCGTGCATGTGTGCATGCAGATGTCTCTGCTTAGTTCAAACAATGGGCAAGAGAAACATATATTGTCCTGTAGACTTGGGGTTGTAATAGGTAATTCTTCCAATTCACTGTGGCTAAAACAAGGTCTCTGAATGTTCGTGGCTTTGTAGAATATATAAGCAAACCACAACCAATTTTTAGGTTTATGCTTTTGAATAAGCAAATATGGAAAGATGCTAGATTCTTCAGTGAAAAAAAGATATTTTTGTTCACAGGGTTTTTTGGTTATTGTTTCTTTCTTTTTTTCTCCTTTGAGACAGGATATCACTGTATAGTTTTGGCTGTCCTGGACTTACTTTGTAGACCAGGCTTGCCTCAAACTCACATCCATCTGCCTGCCTCTGCCTCCTCGAGTGCTGAAAGTACAGGCGTGCACACCAACGGCTATGTTCTTTTGGCCTAGGTGTTGCCACCTTACTATTTATCTAGGAGGTGATTTTAGCTACTGTTTTGTTTTTCCCTCTTTAAAAGTAACTATCCTCTGGAGGAGTAATCTGCTTCTATTACTCAAAAATGGGCTTGCTCTGTTTCAGGATTCATTTTGGAATGAAAGGCTCCATCTTGATTAACCCACGTGATTGTGAAAATAGAGGTGGGGTTCCTCCAGCGTTTGAAGTGCAGCTCACCAATGACTTGATCTGTTTCTTTGACTCTTCAGTAGAACTCAGGTAAAAATAATTAATTAATTAACTAATTAATTAATTAATTTAAAAAGTCTTTAATACAAAAAAGAAAATGAGATACCAGAACAAAAAGTAGAGTTGTTTTGTTTCTTGTTCTTCAAGTAGACTTGAACTTTTTTTTTTTTGCGGGGGGGGGGGGGGGGGGAGGGTGTGTTAGTGACAGAAGAACTACCAGAGATGCTGAAATTCTAGCAAAGAGAATAAAGATTAATAGAGCAAGATTCTGATAAGAATACTAAGTTCTTTAGCTGCAAAACAGCAGAGCCTGGATCCGCCGTTTGGTTTTGATATCACATGCTACTTAATAGAAACTTGACAATCCATAAAACGCCACTGTAAAGGGACCTTCAAGTACTGCTATTGGGGCCATCACTGTTCACTCAAATAACTCATATGCTATAATTTAGGTAAGGGTTTGCATTTAGATCAAAGCCCATTTAATGGCTCCAAAATTATAAGGCAGATTTATGATGACTGTGCTGTCCATGTACTTCCTTCTGTAGGGACTCAATGGAAAGCCAACAGAGAATAAGAATGAGGCAAGAACTGGATGTGTGTTCACCAAAGTTCAGTTTCTCAAGAGCAGAAAGTGAAGTGAGAAAGCAGAAAGATCGCATGCTGTGTGACGTTTTACTGGATCAGAAAGTGTTGCCTGGTGTAGGCAACATCATCAAAAACGAAGCTCTCGTGGACAGTGGTCTCCATCCGGCTGTTAAAGTATCAGCATTTAAAAATGTGTTCCTAACTTGTTTTTAAGAACTCTACAGATCCAGTGTGAAAGAGAAATCTGTGCTCTGGCAACAACAACAAAAAAAATCTATATAGCAGTGGTTCTCAACCCGTGGGTCGTGACCTCATCAGGGATCAAACGACCTTTTCACAGGGTTTACCTAAGGCCATCAGGAAACACAGATATTTATATTATGATTCATAACATTAGCAAAATTATAGTTATGAGCTAGCAATGAAAATAATGTTATGGTTGGGGGAACACCACAACAAGAGGAAGTGTATTAAAGGGTCGCAGCCTGAGGAAGGGTAAGAACAGTGGCTCTGCAGACTCAGGGTATCTTTTAAGTCTTGCCTTCAAGTGTCAGTTAGTTTCCTGATGTTGCGGTCTCTGGCTCCCTGTTAGAGTTACAGTGTCCCACTTCCTGCCTTCAATTGCCCTTAGCTTATTTTGGTTTTATTTGTTCCCATACCATGTATTGGTTTTACATTTAAAAATATTTTTCTCATTAACACTTACTGTTGAAAAAAAGGGGGGGGGTGCTCCTTCAGCTAGAATGTCACTTGCAATGAGGCCAAGTGTGTTCCCTTCAGTGGTGTTTCCTAATGTCTGAGCACAGCTTTAGAGAGGTGTTTGTGGGGTGTAGGAATGAGTGAATTGGGCTCCCCGCTTGCTTTTTCTGTCCGGCATAATAAATACATACTCTCCGCCACATATGTGTATTCCCATTTATAGCTCTTGACAGTAGAAGAAACTGTTCCCGTGAATGATAAATGCGGAATTCACGCTGCAGGGACTAAAGAGCAAATGAGCAGAGAGAGAGCAAGAGAGATTTTACAGTCCTTGTTCAATTCGCTTAGACTGGCAGGGAGGGGAAAGCATTAGGCTTCTAGAATGGGATACCAGGACAAGGAATGGACTTGGTTTTGCTCCCCCTCCCCCCACCCCCACAACTGGTGAGATTTGAGCTCTTATTTCTCCAGGAGACAGAATTACTAGAGAGAGAGATGTTAAAGAATAGTGATTAATTGCGTAAGGCACCAAAAAAGGAAAGGCTGGAAAGCATCCCTACATTTGTTTCTAGGAAAGAAGACTACATTTAAGGCTTTTATCCAGATTTGTTAGTCTTAGCTAAAATTCTAGCTATTTCTACTAAATAGGCTATATTAAGCAAATTACTTTTTACATAAGTCCATGTGTACCTCTTTGGTTTTTGCATACAGTTTCTTGCTGGTTTTGATAAAATCCAAATCATTAGAAATTAAAATGTAAAGGAAACCAGTTAATGATAGTTTTAGGTTAGGTTCTGCTTTTCACCAATGAGGAAAAACTTAGTTCAATGCAGCAATGCTGAAATAGAATCTTAACCACAGTGAGCTTTTGAAGGTCACTTGGGCTTCTATGGAGAAGTTTTCTGGACAGAACCAAGGGCACGGGCCATGACTTGTCTAGCACGTGATCCACAACATCCAAACTAGAGAGAGGACGAGATGTGAGAGACAATGTACAGGAATTTAGAATCTGTTGTTAGTTGTCTTTAAGGGAACTGGTATTGAGGTTTTTTTGTTACAGTCGTGAATTAATTAAGAAATTATGGTTTCCAATTAAGGTGTGCCAGCTATCAGACGAGCAGACCCGTCACCTTGTGAAGATGGTCCGTGATTTCAGCATTCTCTTCTATAGGGTAAGAGCAAAGGTTTTCAATCATGTGCAGGGCAGTGGTTTTCCCTCTCTGCCTTCACCCTGGTGCTGAGGCTGTGTGCAGCCCTCTACTGGCAAGAAGACAGAGGTTCATGGAGCAAGAGTAACATCTGAACGGTAGACACAGTCAGTGCCTTAGACTTTTAGGTCAGAAGTCAGTCTCAACTGGCTTCACTATGAATGTATTTAGCTCTAGTTATGCTAAGGTTGATATTGATAGTTCGCTTTAAATTCTTGTTATATTTGGACATATAAAACAGGAAGTGTTTAAACAAACTTAATACTCAAGGATAAATAGATTTGGGTTCACTCTGGGTTTGCCATTGGTTGTGTAGTTTGTGTTATTTAGATAATATTTTGGCTTTTAAAAATCTGTAATGTAAGTTTATGTTTCTCTATGTGCAACAAAAACTCTTCTATGGATGACATAAGTGCTCTCTAGCATGTTAGTTAGCAAGCTGTTTAATCCTCGTATAGACCTCAGTAAAAATGCTTCATCATTTAAGCAGTGGATGAGAACTAAGCCTGTTTTCCACCACAATGATGTGGTTTCTATATTGAAAATGTGTGTTTTTACTAAGCACAGAGATGAAGGTATCATAGCGGTCGTCACTAATTGACCTAAAGTGTTCATGAACCTCTGGCAGTGCATAACTGACTTCAGAAGTGATGGCGATTTTACTATGACCTGTGCCCATTTATTCTTCCAGAGAAAAATGGCTAGAGAAAGCAGTCCACTCTGCCCATATCAAACTGGGCGTTTCACTACCTTGCTTAAACTGATATATGTTTGTGTAGCTTCAGCCCATATACACTCATATTTCTGAGTTTTTACATTTTCACACTCCTGTTGGAAACTAAAACTATTCTCTTTGTAGGTGCTTTAAACGTGTGTATAGAATAAAACTATAGCAGAAAAATAAAATGTCTTTGAAATGAAGCTTATACCAAAACAGAGCACAGTCTCTGTTGGGATGTATTTGAGGTTTTATTTTATTTTTCTAGCAAATCTCTCGAGTTAAAAAAAAAAAAGTCCTTTATCAGACCAACAAAGAAAATGCTCTTGTTAAATTTTATCCCCTAAAAATAAGTTTTTTGGCCATTGAAAGGGAGCGAGCAGCTTCCTTGTTCTAACAGCAATCAGATTTGAAGCTAATCTAGCCCTTTTCTTACAACCATGTAATTATGTTTAATTAAGAAAGCCTTAAAAGCATAAAAGACATTTAAAAATATAGAACTTTTATATATCATTTAGATAAGAGGATAAAGCTGGGAACAGTTTAGAATACTAATAAGTTAGAGCATAATGACTCAATTATTTCATGCAAACCTTATTTGATAGACATTACTGAATTTTGTCAATACCTATTACTTTGATGAAAAATTATTATATGGAAGTATATATAATTTTTTAATATTTTCAGGGATGACTTGATTTCTGGAATATATCTTTGTTTCCTATAACAACAATTTTGAGCATAACGTTATGACTTTATTTTCTTTCTCTCTTTTTTTTTTTTAGTGCCATAAAGCAGGAGGTGCCATTTCTAAACACTATAAGGTTTATAAGCGTCCTAACTGTGGTCAGTGCCACTGCAAAATTACTGTGTGTCGCTTAGGGGAGAACAGCAGGATGACATATTTCTGTCCTCACTGTCAGAAAGAAAACCCCCAGCATGTTCAAATATGGTAAGATGCCCGATTTAGACTATCTCTCGGAATGGCTAATAATCAGAGCATGTGCCTGAAGGACTGCCAGCTACTGGGAGCATGTAGTTAGCACAGAACAATGAAATGGAATACACCTATAAAAACCCATACGGAGGAATGCCTGAAAATGGTTGTCAGACCAGCGTTTATGCACTAGAGCTAGAACCAGAATCTTTTAAAGTTAATATGAATAGAAACAAATCTAATTTGTAGGACAATAAAAAATTAAAATGCAAGATCAGTTATTAAAAATATTGACTTTGGGAAAGTCAGGATAGAATGAGGAAGATCTTTGAGAAACATGGTAGTCAGTAGACTGCCCAGGAAGGACACCTAATGGGCCATGTGGCAAGATGTGTAATGGCTGAGGGTTACCAGCATGGTGGTTTTAGGTGAAGCATAAAAGGCCCAGCTCACTGAGAACAGAGGAAGAAATGGCCTGAGCTTCCATGACCTATTGCTTTTCACTGGGAGGAAACAAAATGATGGGACTAGGAAGAGATGGAAAATAGGCATCGCTGAGCTGTGCAGAAGCTGAGGAAGCGGGTGGGCTGTTGTCACTGTGGAGAACACAGAGGCGTGGCTTGTGTTTTCATAAATACATCCACATCCTCTTGCCTTTTCTCCCTCTGTGTTCTATTGCTGTGTAACTCTTAGTTTGGTTTCCAGCTCCAAACCATTTTATCCCCTTCCTGTCAGACTATTTTATTACCACATAGATAGAAAAATATCATTAGACAATTAGCTGTACTTGTTATAGGGGTTTCTGGTTTTATTTTTCATAACAGGACTATTTTTCATGATGCACTTATACATGCACTTAGCACAGTATCAAGTACATAGAAAGACTTCAGTATATTTGCCTATTGGATAAATGATTAATGTTTCATGTTTGTCTAGAATCTATTGCTTTTTCCAGCTTTTGAGCTTAAAGTTTTCCTTTTTTTTACCCAAATAGTGAAATAAATGATATTTAATCATATAAACAAGATATTTGTCAATTCCAAAGGGTTTGGAAATGGGGTTTTCAAGACTCATAGGTTTCCTGAAAGAGATTTAGATTTACTTGTGAGCCCTGCTGTACTAGAAGTGTCATGGGGCTTGTAATTCCTCTCCTTCATGCCACCCTAATCCTGTTTTATATACTGGCTTTCAGTTTAAGTCCTTGGAGAACCATTCACACACTGCAAGATAAATGCATGTATAATTTTTAAAGCGCGAAACCCAATACTGCTTGTCCTATTTAAGATTTCTGTCTTATAAATTTTTTAAAAATAGTTTTTATGATGTATTATTTACGTTCTTATTACTTGCCAGGCTCTGGGAATGCAAGGCGGAATATCACATAAGCCCTCAAAGTTCTCAGGTTCTGAGGTGGGACGTGGGCACCTATCTGGTTTCACACAGTGGTGGAGATGCTATATTTAATTCACCAGCGATGGAGCTGTAGAGGTGGAAGCAGATGACTCCAGGGCGGACAGGGTCATCTTTCTAGTATAGATGGAAATAGGGATCCATCACACACAAGAGGAATTTTCTAGTAGGGAAACCAGAAGGTGGAGAAGGACAGGGGAGAACATCTAGTTTATCTGTAGACATACACAGAGGGGAGTGTTAGGGCGTTTTGTTTCTTTGTATGGACACAGGCATAGCTTAAACACCATCTAGAATAGCAAGCACTTATAACTGGTCGAAGGTTATTGAGAACTTGGTGCTGTTGAGAAGCATGCTCTTCCCATGGCCCTCACCTGCAGAGATGTTTGAAGGGCTGGGACAATTTGAGGGCATTTGGAAGACTTAAACCCTGTAGTGACTTAGTATTGATGCAATAAGCTTCTTTGGGGAACAGAATTTGATTGCAATTTCCATTTACAAAATATGGGCTAAATGGGTCATATAGTCAAATGAGTATTGAGGTAGTTTGTAGACTTAATAAAAAGCGGTAGAAACCAGAGCCTTAAGGACTGGAAGCTGTGCAGGTAACTCAGCTAACCAGTGCTGTCTGTATGCCCCCAGGAGGCAGCTGGTCTCCTTGCTTCCATACCCTACCTACTGTCTCCACCTTACACTGTTAGAAGCATTCAGAAAACTCTAGAATACTAGCTTAGGAGTTGTTGATGGACTGGATGTAAGATGTAAGAACATGTGAGGTTGAAGTCTGCAGTTATTGCCTGTTAAGAAAATGCTGGTACCCTTTGCTGAAACAAAATGGCGGAGTTACAGATTATGGGATCCTGACTTGGTTAGTACCAGTGTCATGTAGACTTCATAACAAATGTCCACACTTTTAGCATAAAGCAGCAGAAATTTATTCACCCAAGTTGGGATGCTAGAAGCTTGAGTAATATCAAACAAACAAACAAAAAATTACTGACAAGTCTGTCTTCTGAAGGTCCTATGGGGGCATGAATCCCTTGCTTCTTTGAGCCTCTGATAGCTGCCAGAATTCCTTGACATGAGGCTATGTTACTGTAGTTGCTGCCTGTTTTAACAGTACCTTCTTTTTTTTTTTTTTTTTTTTTTTTTTTTCCCCTGTGTGTCAAGTCTGCCTTTTCCCCTCTTATAAGGACAGGTCCCCCTAGGTCAATATTCTCAATTTCACCTGCGAAGACGCTTTATAAAGCAACCTTTCCAGTTATCTCGTATTGTGACCTGGGGTCTTCAATGTAGTATGGAATGTTAAATATGTGCGTGTATGAGACTGCTGTGTATGCATGCCGAGACTGGGGATTATTTATGACTGGTATGATTATGAGATGGAAGAGCAAAACCAAAAAAGATCTAGAAGCTTCCAGGTGAAGTAATATACATCCCCCTTCGATTAGGATAGCAGAAGGTGACAATAATAAAGCCGTCGGGGCACACTGAGAATCGGAAGGTCATTTAAATTGTGTTCAACTGTGAATACCGGCAGCCTGTTGCCTTTTAGAGCAGGTTGTGTGTTGTGTGGTGGCCAGGAGTTAGGTCAGGGGAACAAATTCTGTGGGTTTAGAGTTCGATACACACATGAGATACTATGTTAGAAGTCAAGGTGAAGATAAAAGAGCCTTAATGAGATGCATCTTACTTTCTGCTTTCCTTGTGCTGTTCGCTATTTTACCAAACAAGCCAGGGTGCACGGCTGGTGTGGTGTGTAAAAGGAGAAAGGTGTTTCAGAAGGTGAGGCTGCCTTTGAGAGTCAGAGAGCTTATGCTCGGAAAAAAAAAAAAAAAGGAGCTGAATAGCCTTCCTGAAAGAGATTTTCTCCGTAGTAACACATGCAACTGGTGGCGCTGCCTGCTATGGCACTGCTTAGCTGCATGGGTTCCAAACAGGGACCTTATGAGAGCTTCAGAAGCATATGCTTTCTTGTCAATCGGTAACAGCCATGATGTACTCAGCACTCAAAATCAGGTTTAGTCTTATTGTTTCTAAACCCAGTAAGTATATATTTAACAGTGGCAACAGATATCCTTGCCATCCTTATGGATCAAGTGGTCAGTATTGTGCTTAGCAAATACTACTGAAAAATCTAGGATTTTTAGAATTTTATATTCTGGTAACATGAAGTTAGATAAAGCTCTTCTTATTTTATTTTCTCCTTTTTTCCTCACTTTTTTTTTTTGTGATTATAGTATAATTACATCATTTCTCCCTTCTCTTTCCTTCCTGTAAGCCCTGTATACCACTCTGTGCTCTTTTTCAAATGTATGTCCTTGTTTTCATTTTATTTTCAGTGCTCTGATTTTAGCATAACCTTTTCCTTTTTAAAAATTAATTGACTAGGTAATGTTTCAGCTTTGCTTTGGAAAGTACTATTTAAAATATTTGCAAAATACTTCAAGATGGTTATAGCGAATGCTTTTGGTTTTCTGTTTTTTAAAACACAGTACTTTTATTCTCTATAAAAAAGTTTATTTATGGATTTAGCAGGAATCAATAAGACAGGATTGAGTTATCGTAAGTCTCAACAACAACTTTTAAATAATAATAAATGGAATTGGGGTATCAGTGTTTCTATAATAGTTTAAAATATCTAGAATGTGTAAGAATAAAATATTAAAAATATAAATGATTGATATAGAAGTTTATTTTACAGCAAATTGCCAACGAGAAATGCAGAAATAACCTGGACTTGTAGGAGAGAGGATTACCTTACAGACTCTGTGGCTCGGAAATCTGAAGAGCAGTGGTCCTGCGTGGTTTGTACCCTCATAAACCAACCCTCCGCTAATGCCTGTGACGCTTGTTTGACAGCAAGGCCTGTTGGTAAGAGTAACATTTCATTTTGAGTTCATAAAATTTGTAAGAGGATTTATTGTATAGTAAGGTATACATTGTGCTCTACCTTGATCGTCCATAACCAACTGAAATGCTTTCTGCCTCATGTTTAGGGAAATTGCCAGCCTTTTCATGTAAACTAGGCTGATAGTCTGTTGAAAATTTAAGAAAGAAAGAAAGAAAGAAAGAAAGAAAGAAAGAAAGAAAGAAAGAAAGAAAGAAAGAAAGAAAGAGGGAGGGAAACCATGCTTTTCCTAAAACAGTATGCGCTTTTGTATCTCAAGTCCTGAGATGATCACATCTGTTCTCTACTGTTTCTAATGAATTATTCAATAAAGCTTTGTTTTATGCAGATTTCAGCAACTTTCCAGTTTGTTATTCAGTCCAAGTGTTTCATAAATTGAAAGGGAGGAATTCTGTAAGAATGTCTTTGCAGGTGGAATTGAAAAATGCTGAATTTTTTTCTCTTCTTCTTTCTCCTTCCTACCCCTTGTTATTAAAATCTTTACCCAGACAATTGTACTGATTTCATTGAAATCCTTCAAAATAACTCTTTATAGCTCCCAATCTCAGGCGTTCAGAGAATGTAAAACCTCAGAGGAAACCTGTGATTAAGAGCCATCTCACTGATGCAGTTCCCATTGTGTTCTCAAAGTGTTATTTCTTTCCCCAATTAGAGATGAGAAAGTTCCTTCTTGACTTAAGGACCCCTGCATTGTGTTAGCGGCTGTATTGTGCTGTGTTCCCTGAGCCTGGGAGGCAGGCATCATCCCTCCAACAGCTTTGCAAAATCCCAAAAAGGACTGCACCTCCTTCAGCATCACCCAAGAGAGAAGCTGTTGGAAAATCACTCGTAGTTTTCTACATTTATTTCAGCATTCTGGGATGCCTTTATGTGCCTCGCCAACTATTGTTTTTATTTTTTAAATATGAAGAGACATATAGATCATATTGTGATGCTGATTCCAAAATTCTAGGATATTTGCTGAAACCTTTATTCCTATTAGCATTGAGTGTCTATATTTCTTCCTTGAGAATCTTAAGTAAATCTTTCGTTTTGGTTCTGTCATTCATAGAAATAATCCTGTCCATATATTGGTCTCTAGCTGCCAAGCTGAGGCTTCATGAGATATCATTCTTAATTAATGCTGCTTAATGTGTCACCTAACATTACTAGAACTGATAGCTGAATAGTCTTTAGATACTGAAACATAAAAAAAAAAAAAAGCAAATGTAAATCTTTGTGAACACCATCTTTCAGTTCCTATAGGCTGTTGATGTTTTCTTTCCTAAGCTGAAGATGACGCGCTGTCATATGTCCAAGTGAGCTTCCTTCACAACGTGGTTGTGCCTATTTGCTGACTATAAGGAAGTAAAACTTAAAATCAAATCTGTTTCAAATAGTCGGTGATTTATATTTTTAAGAATACCCTAAAAATCACTTATCTCTTTGTTCCCAATTCAGTGCCCAAGAATGGAGAGAATCCTGTCACCTTTAACAGCTTAGTGAAATACCCTTGTAATAACTTTGAGAACACACATGCAGTGAAGATCAACAGGGAAACTGTATTTGGAAGTACAACCCTTGTCTTGACAGATTTCAGCAATAAATCCAGTACTTTGGCCAGAAAGAAAAGCCCAAACCGGATAATAGGTGGGGAATTTCAAAACGTTCCTCCTGCAGACATATGTTTAAGTGATCCACAGCACCCTTCCAGAGAAGGGATAAACTATATAAGTCAACAATCCAACAAGGTAAACAGATCGCCTACAGTTTGTGCCCAGTCTAAATTATTTACTTCGGCACATAAAAAATTGAAAACAGCTCACTCTTCAGCAACGGACCTTAAGAGTCACAACTCTGGACTTCCTAACAGGTATGATATTTCTAACTTTGGTCTTTACAATACTGGCATTAAGTTGCCCCCCTCCCCCTTTGGTGATAGGAGACAAGGTTACTCTGTGTAACCCTGCTGCCCTGGATCTCACTCACAGAGATCCACCTGCCTCTGCCGCCTGGGTACTGATACGAAAGGCTTGCACCACTACCACCCAGTACAGTTACGATCTGTAAGGCATTTGTGTTGCATCAAGTTCTAAAGCAGGGAGAAAATGTATCCGTTGCTAAGGAAGTCAGATTGCTTCTAGTAGCATAAGCACTGAAAATTATCATAACAATTTGCTTGCTTTTCTTTCTCTAGCTAATTGATGTTAGCACAGGAGAGACATGGAACGTATTTTCCTGCATCTCCAACAAGTTTTTAAAAATTCTTTTCCTGAATGCAGCATATTCTATATGTGACATATTTGGGAACTATCAGAAAATATATAGAAAACTATTTAAAACACCCACAATCATACCAGTTATCTGCTGATATCTTATATAAAGATATTTCCTGATTTCCGAGGTAGTCATATCCCAATAAGCCTGGCATAAGTTGAAAATCAATTGCCTTCACTCGGGCTTCTTAACGTCAGCCTAGCAATGCATGACATGGTAGGGTCCCGGTTCTCTCCTTCATGTCAGGTGCCTGACTGGGAGTTATAGCTTGTCAATCACTGAGAGAAAGCATTAGCTTGCATACCACAAGCTTGAGTAAAGACCAACATTTGAGCTCTGGCTTCTCCTGTATACTGGTTTGTCTTTTACCATGGGAAAAGTGAAAGCTATGTGGCCCACTGTACTTCTTCCTAGAAAAGCCGAGTTCTGAGTGGGACCATTATCTACAGAACTTCAGTAGGAGTCTTCTGTTTCAAAAAAGGGAAACCAGAGAGACTGCTGGTTGAGTTTCTGTTAACGTAAGAAAGTAGCTTTATTTTCAGTCATGTGGGTTGTTTGTTTGCTTGCTTGCTTTTATTTTTAACCAAAATTTCCAAAAGAGCATCCACGATATTTTTATGTCTAAAATAAATTGCAGTTCCTATTAAGGACTACATGCGCCAGATGTGTTTTATGAAACTAGCACCAGCTACATGGCCGGAAGAAGATCCCCAATTGTTAGCTGAGCTGTAGAAGCCTGAGAAGCAGGAATATCGCCTTTGGTTTCATGAGTACTGCAGCCGGTCTCCGCTGACCTCCCTTAGGGGCATCACCCTCTTCTCTCCTAGGCTTCCTGTCACAGCCCAGGAAGCACCCATGAGAAAAAAAGGGATTGCTTCCACAAGTGTTCTGTCCTAATTTCTTCATCACAAATCAGTTGCTACACATACATAGCATTTTAATTTTTCAGAAATATGCATGTGTTGGGGTAGGGTGGACTGTGGAGGTCAGACGGCAGTTCACAGAGCTCTCTTCTCTCCTTTCACCATGTAGGTGCCAGGTGCTGTCCTCCAGTTGTCAGGCTTGACAGCAAGCACCTTTGCCCGCTCAGCCCTCACATTCATTGACCCTTTGTAGCATTTTAAGTGAAGAGTAGATAAAATGAATAATGTCTTTTCTTACCAATGGGAGACAGTTACCATGGAACCTGAAGTAATCTTCGGGGAGTTTGGGTTAATTGATGTTCCTTATCTATTGATGGGGAGACTCTTCCACTGGGCAGTGGGGATGAGGGAGTATATACGCTAAGCTTCTGATCCAAACTCTGGGAATCCTTAAAGATTCTTTCATAACAATTCTCAGACAGTTTCTGCCCAGTATGGGCATTTATCTGTAACAATTTCTACTTCTAAATCTTCTGTCATGAGTTAATTCTGATGGTTGACCCTTAGCTGAATTTTTTTTTCAAAATATTTTGTTCATAATCATTTAACACGAGTGATACAACTGCTCCCTGTGATATATTTGGATAACCTAGGGGAGACTGAACATTTAACTGACTAGATAAATACATCTTTTCACTCTAATTCCAATTAGTGCCTTATGATAAAAATCAGGAAGAGGTACAGTCTGAGTTGGGAGGCTGTCTTGTAGAAGAAAATTGCTTTTAATCAGGTTGTCTCTTCGGTGGCAGAACTAGAAGGAAGTGGGAGTAGTGGTTGCTTTAAAATATGGTGCCATTCATTGTACCCAGATGAAATATCCTGTCATATTTTTATTCTCTTCATGCAAAAAAAAAAAAAGCCACAAAAAAACCCCAGACTATCTAACTAATCAAGTAAGAATTAAAAAAAAAAATCAATGCAACCTTAAACTAAGATGATTTCTTCATAAGCCATCAACAGTAGAATTGTATGATTAATCACAGTGCACAGCATGGTTTAAAAATGCTACAGCCATGTGTGTGCACGTGTGTGCACGTGTGTGTGTGTGTGTGTGTGTGTGTTGAATAGAAGAGCATCAGGATGAAACTCCACAATCAATCAAGATCAAGTAGCAGGATAAATGTCAAGTGATGAAATGAATTCACTCAGCAGCCCTTCTGCACCCAGCTACTTTACAAGGAATAAATTGCAAATTACTGTCATTTATTTCATTTTGCTCCTTGTCTGGCAGCTAGAGTGTTCATCTCGTGGACAAGATGCCTAGCCAAGGCTCACCACAAAACACTGCTTAAACAGGTGGTCTGCTTAGAATTTATAGCCAGTTTATTTTCCTTAATAACCATAGGGTAATTAATTTGACTTTTGTTCCCTTAATTAGCGATCTCTTTGCCATGCTGTTGCATGCTATGTTGATAAGGCTTATTTTTGGATTGGTCCCTAAATATACTTTAATGTTATGCACTTACTCAATGATAAGTTAGATAATTGAACCAATTTTTAAGCGGTTAACAATAGCTTCTAAGACCAGTTTAAAATCTCTGATTCAATTGCTGTAAACACAGAAAAAAAACCAAAAAAACAAAAAACAAAAAAACCATGGTGGTACATTTTCAAAGAGAGCTTGTGTTCCAGCTGGAATACCATGCAAAGGGTCACATTGAAGAGCAAAAGGACACCTTCGAAATAATCTCCATTTTGCCACGCCTGCTTCCATCTGCTTGTGTCTGCTTTACCTCCTGGGGTTCTCAGGGCCTCACTTATTTAATTTCTGCTTACTTTAATCTTTGAAATAATATTGAATGGCCAGCTCTACGTTCACTTTGACTGGTTAAATCAGTAAATATTTCCAAGCATTATTTTTATTATAATAAATCATTTAATCTATAGAATCAATAACTTATAAATTAATAATTATAGTATAGTAATTTTTCATCACAAGGACAGTTTTTTTAATCTTTATTGTTAATTTATCTATTCTTAAGGTATGGAACCCATATGTTTTGCACATGCCAGAAGCAATTTTATCATTTTATTATTTATTCAGAATTTGTTGTTTCTGAAGTGTTGTCCTGATTCTAATGTCTGTTCCAGCAAACTACAGGCAACAAGGCCAGATCCAGCCTAACACCTGTTTGTGTGATATTTAATTTCCATTTGTTTAGTTATTTTTTTATTAAAAACAACAGAATTGAGTAGTTGCCACAGAGACTCAGAAGCTTAAAATATGTGTTGTCTGAAAAGGTTTTGCCAAATCCTGGTCTACTTACTACATCACTATGCCATTTATAAATCAATATTCAAATGAATAGGCTAATCATCAAAATAAGTTCAACCATTCTTTAGCCTAAATTTAGCTAGGAAAATGCTCTGCTACATTTTAGAAAACATGTAAATAATAATCGAAACAAAGAGGAACCAAGATATCCTCAATTAAGCAGAACTTTTAATTAGCCTGGATAATGTTTTCTGTCATAAAATTGAGGTTAGCTTGTGCATATTTAGAGCTGATGTGATCACAGGTGGCACTAGTAGCTCGGTTACATAAATTCAGCCCTTCCCTACTTAATGTGCATATGAATCACCTGGGAATCTTGTTAGCAAGCAGATACTGATTCCAAAGGGATTTGGAGGAGGTGGTGGGTAGTTCAGTATGTCTGAGGAGCTCCTAGCTGATACTAATGTTTCTAGCTAGTGGGACACAATCTGGGTACCAGGGATAGGGCAATATATAACCAGCTTTGTCTTCCTCAGCGTTATGCCGGGGAAGACACAGAATGAAACACAAAATGAAGAAGAGGTAAGGCATCAGTGCCTTTCCTCTTTAGTCCTATCCCTTACCTTTACCTCAGAAAAGCTACAATTGTGAGGACTCTAAATCTCTCCTTAGGTCTCCGAAATTTTGGATCAAAATTTAAGGCAAGTGAATTAGGAAATATTGAACTATGCTACCAAAACAGCACTTTCAAAATCATATAGCATAGTTTTGGTTGTTGTTGTTGTTTGTTTGTTTGTTCTTTGGGGGGAGGGGAGGGTATTGGAATTAAGGTCTCATAGTTGGTATGTGGAACAACTCTAAGTTCCATCCCTACCTCTTCCTCATGTAATTAAGACAGGCTCTTGCTAAACTGGCCAGGCTGGCCTTGAACAGACAGACCTCTTGTGTCATTCTCCTGAGAAGCTGAGATTACAGGCCTGAACCACCAGGGCCACCGAAAGTATATATTAAACTGTGTATTTATGTGTGCACATTTTACTGAGCACCTTTTCTGTCGCTAATACCTTTAACTTCATTTTGTTTCTACCTTAAATTTTTCTTTTTTTTTCTCCTTTATTAATTTATTCTTGTTACATCTCAATGGTTATCCCATCCCTTGTATCCTCCCATTCTTCCCTCCCTCCCATTTTCCCCTTATTCCCCTCCCCTATGACTGTTCCTGAGGGGGATTTCCTCCCCCTGTATATGCTCATAGGGTATCAAGTCTCTACTGTTTATGACACCACTTATACTTTGAAACCTCTTATGTGTAGCCACCTAGATGCTGAGCTTCTCTTGAAATGGTAGTTTTGAATTACCTCTGGACCTCATCGGCACAAGGAAGGGTGTGTGTGGAAAACAAAAGCCCAGCCATTGCCTTCCAGCTTCCCTATCCCTGACTACTCTGAAGAAAGACACAAAAATAGTTACTGGTGATATATTTAATGAAAATACTGTCCGTGACATTGCCACTAGCTACGCTTATATTACAAATGGCAGCTTCCAAAACTGTGCTTAGATTTTTTTTTTAAGTTCTATGGCAGCAGATATTTTAAAGTAATATATTTAATCATATCTTTTTTTAAAAAGTATAAATCAGTTTCATCACAAGTGAATGATCATAACCTCTGATATGCTGCTTGAAGCATCATTATTTAAACAGTGTTGCAAAATTTAGTCTCAGAAGCCAGGAGAAAACGAGACGATTACTGACTGAAGTATTTTTTTTAAAGCATTACTATTATTTTTAGAAATTTCCCCCAACATGAAATGGGCTATTTTACTATTAAAGGAATTAAAAGTAAGGACATTATGGGGGGGCGGTTTCCGGTCTTGTTTTGTTGTTACATTTGTTTTGTTTTGGTACTGGGGATCAAACCCCCCTTGCACATGCTAAGTAAACCATCTACAACTGAGATAAATTCCTATACCCTTCCTTCATTGCTATGAATGCTTTTACTCTGAACTGGTTGGTCCAGAAACATGTATTACTTAAAACATACAAGACACAGAAAATTAAAAATTACAATAAACCCTGCATATACAGCTGAAGGACAAGATCATCTCCTGGGCTCTGGTCACTGTGTCAAACACTATGAATTTTATGTACAGAGATGTATGTTTCTTCTCTGCCAAGCAGCTTGTTTATTACTAGAATATTATTCTGATGAAAATGGTAACTATGATCACTGTAGGACATAGAAAATTGTCTTAAAATGGACAGGGGGTGATCACAAGATGGCCTCCTTGGTGCATTGATGAGAGTTTCTGTAGATGAGAAGGCAATTAGAGATGACTGTAAGCCTGCTTGCTTTGGGAGAGGGGGGTCCAGGTACAGTTAAGACTATCTTAGAGGAAATAAAAGTGAATATGCCGTCTATATTGTAAGGGAAGAAATGATTACCAGAAGTGAAAACTTAAGAAAACCCAAGATTACTACTTACAAATTCAGCTGGTTTTGTTCAGAATTTTAAGGTTAATGCCTTTGACACATAGTGAGTTTAAAAATCAACTAGAAAAATCCGGGGAATCAAAACATTAAGAGTATACTATGGCATTCTATAGGTGTAACACTAAATGGTGGAGGCAAGACGGCATGAGTGACTTTTTTCGTGCCGCTGTGCTACCATGATTGTGTTACCTGTCATTACAGTGAATTCCAACCCAAGGCAACACCTGCTCCTCCGTCTGTAAGAGCTGGCAGTCCTCGGTGCAGGAAGCATAACCGCCTCTGTGTTCTCCGAGTGGTGCAGAAGCCTGGAGAAAACAAGGGGAGGCAATTTTACGCCTGTTCTCTACCCAGAGAAGCACAGTGTGGATTTTTTGAAGTATGTGTAAAATTTCCCATGCTTAACTGCGGTTCGAAGTGAATGTTGGTTTATTGTAATGTGACAGATATCAGTATTTGTAGTTTTACTTTCATAGTTATTCATTTTTTTTTAACGTATGTGTTTGGGACAGAATCCAAGTTCTGGGATTACAGTTACATACCCCACCCCTGGCTTTACCTTTCCATTTTAAAAGCCACATTAATATTCATGGGTGTTACCTTCCAATGTGAAGAGGTTTGGCAGTTAAGAGTAATGACAGAACAGCCATTGGCTCGTGAAGGTCGTACTTAATCACAAGTGTGACAATGTTGCTCTTGGTTCATAATGGTAGATAGGAAGTATTGAGGGTGGATGTAGTGGCAGACATCTGTATTCCAAATACTGGGCAAGTTGAAGCAAGAGATTCTTGAGTTTGAGACCAGACTGATATAACGAATTCCAGATCAGCCTGGATGGTGAAACCCTATAGCAAAAGGAAGGAAGGAATTGTGAGAGGCAGAGAGGGAACATGAGAAAGGCATTAAGGACTAAGAAATACTAAGTAAGAATTCTTTAAAACCTCTGCCTTATGTATGCATTAGATAGAGCATATGAGAAAAATCAGTGTATGTGCCAGTAATTGACTTGGATTTACAATAACCTTAGTGAATTCAACTATGAGTGTATCTTGGCTCGGGGAACAGGTGGGAATGACAGCCTCTGATAATCCAGCCACAGGTGATTTTTTAGATGTTCTAGGTCCCCTTTAGTCGTTCTCCCTGTTTTCCTCACAGTGTAATATTTCAATGCTTAAGGACACACATTTTCCATAGTTACACCTCTTACAGCATCTAATAGAAAAAGGAAAAGATGGATCAGCTTCAGTGCTGAGGCCCCAACATTGATGGTTTTTCTTACTGAGAAATAAAATGTTCCTCTGCCCAGTGTTCAAACCTTCTTAAGGACATTCCCAGATGGAATTTGACAGCTTTAGGTCCTACACTTAGGATATACGTATTCATACTAGATTCATAGATTTTCTTAAGAACCATTTAAATATAATGGAAAATAATAGTAATAATTTTATATTGCTAATATTATCACAGCCCCCTTCATTCCTATCTTGAGACCAAAGTCTTGAGACTAAGAATAGAGTGGCTTTTGTCTAATTAGTCTGCATGTACCTGCTGGGATCTTCCTTTGCCTAGTCGACAAGTGGAATTTAGTAATACAGTTGTAACAAGTGTTTAACAAAATCAGACATATAGATGGGATACTGGCGACAGCTTAATATCAAGGTGCTGACAGTTTTCAGTTACTCTGGATAAAGGGAGGGATTGTATATGCCTTTAGATGACATGAAGTTTGGGATTTGGGCAATTTATTATGTGATTGAAACAAATTGTGAATAAAATGCTTCTTCGACTTTCTTAATGTGCAGCAACTAATAGATTTCTGTTTCTCAATGCCAAATTGGTAGCCACAGTAAATGACATCAAGTGAGGCTAGTCTCGTCTCTCTGTGTTGTAACACCGTGTGTTCTTTATACCCCTCCTCTTCCTCCCTTAGTGGGCAGACCTGTCCTTCCCATTCTGCAGACATGGCAAGCGCTCCATCATGAGAACGGTGCTGAAGATTGGACCTAATAACGGGAAGAATTTTTTTGTATGTCCTTTTGAGAAGGAGAAGCAGTGTAATTTCTTCCAGTGGGCAGAGAGTGGACCGGGAATGGAAATTATTCCAGGATGCTAGTTTTTCTCTTTTTAAAGCATATAAGGCACATAACCTCATCAAACTTACAATGTTCAGTCCTCTTTGTTTAGTAGAAAGCTTATAGAAGGCCTGTGATCCATATAAATTAAGACGCTGTGGTATTTGAGAAATATTCTTTATTTAAATGTGTCACCTTACCATTTTCTTTTGTAATAATGAGAACTATTTCAAGAGAGGGACAGTATATTCACTTTCAAATATATATTCAATATATTTAATAATGATGACAATAAAGTATTCTTAGTTTGGTTTTGGTCTCTTATAAGTTCTTTGGTTAACAGTAATTTGTAGCAGATTATGTACTACATCACATTATAAAATATTCATTCTGATGAATTGAAGACACAGAAATAAATCCACACACAGCTATGGGCACTTAATTTTTGACAAAGAACCCAAATCTATGCAATGGAAAAAAGATAGCATCTTCAACAAATGATTCTGGTCTAACAGGATGCCTGCATGTAGAAAAATGCAAGTAGATCCATATTTATCACCATGCACAAAACTCAAGTCCAAGTGGACTAAAGACCTCAACATAAAACCTGATACACTAAATCTGTTAGGAGAAAAAGTGGGGAAGAGCCTGGAACTCATTGGCAAAGGGGATAACTTCCTGAACAGAACACCAATAGCCCATGCATTAAGGTCAACAATTAACAAATGGGACCTCATGATGCTGAGAAGCTTCTGAAAGGCAGGAGACAGTCAACAGAACAAAGCGACAGCCTACAGCCTGGGAAAAGATCTTTACCAACCCTACATCTGACAGAGATCTAATATCCAAAATATATAAAGAACTCAAGAAATTAACACCACCAAACCAAATAACCCAATTGAGAAATGGGCCTCAGAACTAAACAGAAAATTCTCAACAGAGAAATATCGAATGGCTGAGAAACACTTTAAAAATGCTCAACATCCTTAGTCATCAGGGAAATGCAAATCAAAATGACTGAGATTCCATTTATACCCATCAGTATGGCTAAGATCAAAAACTCAAGTGACAGCACATGCTGGTGAGGATGTGGAGAAAGGGGAACACTCCTCCATTGCTGGTGGGAGTGTAAACTTGTACAATCACTTTGGAAATCAATCTGGCGCTTTCTCAGAAAATTGGGAATAGGGCTACCCCAAGACCCAGCTATTCCGCTCCTTGGAATATACCTGAAAGATGCTCCACCACACAACAAGGACATTTGCTCAACTATGTTCATATTAGCCTTATTCATAATAGCCAGAATCTTGAAATAACCTAGATGTCCCTCAGCCAAAGAATGGGTAAAGGAACCATGATACATTTACACAATGGAATACTACTTTGCTATTAAAACCAAGGAAATCTTGAAATTTTCAGGCAAATAGATGGAACTAGAAATGATCATCCTGAGTGAATTAACCCAGACCCAGAAAGATACTCACTTATAATTGGACACTAGCCCAACATAGATGTCCTTTGAGAGTCTTCATTCAGCAGGGGATTGGGACAGATGCTGGGACTTTCTATTGCGACTCCAGGTGAGAGTGGTATGGAAGAATGGGGAGATAGAAGGATCCAGAGGGTCCAGAAACCATACAAGAAGGCCATTAAGGCTGGCAGATCTGGACCCAGCAGGGCCTGCACAAACTGCTATACCAACCAAGGACAATGCATGCAGCAAACCTAGGACGCTTATTTAGATCTAGTCAATGGAGAATGCACTCTCCATGGTTGTGGGGAGAGCAAGGACTGCCTCTGGCATGAACCCTGGTGTCCCCTATTTGACAACTTCCCCTTGGTGGGGAGGCCTCGTGGCACTCAGAGGAAGGGAAAGCGAGCTATCTGGATGAGACCTCATAATCTGTGATCACATGGTGGGAGAGGAGGTCCCCTTCTGTCAGAGGTGTATGGGAGTGGAATAGGGTGAAAAATGGAGGGATAGGAAATAGGAAGATAGAAGTGAAGGGATAACAATCGGGATGTAATCTAAATAAATTATTTTTAATTATGCAATACTATATTTAAAAATGAGTATTCTGTTAGGAATACTGTTCTCAGGCACACCACTGTGTACAACATGTGATTAAATGCATACCTTTTTTTATTAAACTCAATTTAAGATACAAGATCTTCTTTATGAAAAACAGTACCATATTCCGTCCAACAAATATAAAGTTCCTGTTAGATGCTAGAGATACACTGAAACCGCCAATGACCTTCAGTATTTTCATAGAAAATTATGGGGATCCAAACTAGCGTAACACTTAGGACAAAAGTCACATGCATAAGGAAATGTGGATTGATGCTTTCCTAATCTTGATTTTAATATCCTTTGCTACCTTAAGCAAGTAAATCTATTTCCAAATCTTAATGTATTGCTAGTAGCTAATGATACCTTGAAGTGTTATCTAGAAGCCTTAATTTTCTTTGGGGCATGAGAGAGAGAGACAGAGAGAGAGAGAGAGAGAGAGAGAGAGAGAGAGAGAGAGAGAGAGACAGAGAGAGAGAGAGAGACAGAGAGAGAGAGAGAGACAGAGAGAGAGAGAGAGAGACAGAGAGAGAGAGAGTTATTGCTGATAAAACTAATATCCTTGCTCATGAAAACCCTCATTCCTGTTATCATTTTATTTCTAGTTTTGTTTTAACACTCCTTTATTTTTTTTCTTTAAAGTTAGACCAAATAACTGTTTCTCAAAGGGGAAAAAAAAAACTATCAATCTTAAGGTATTTTTGCATGTTTGTGGAAAAATCCTTTCAGAGAAGGGTCAATGTATTTTTTAAGTGGCAGCAAACCCTTTTCTATTCTACCATTAAATTGTCCATGCAGAACTACAAAAGTTAATAGCACATGAAATGATTGCCAACAACACATCCCATTCATAGTCTTTTTATGTGTTAACTCTGTACTGAAAAGGCAAAGTTAGAAACAACCCAAGATCAATGATCATTACCCCAAAAGCTCAATGAGGCAACAAATCTATGTGACAAACCAGGAACTGAACTGGACAGCTGATATTCTCAGCTGACTTAACATTAAGTAGCGAATATGTGCTAGTAATGGAGGAAAAAGCAAATGATGTGCAGCAGAGAAAAAAAAACAGGCCATTGCCAAAAATATTTCCGTAACCTCCCAGTTCTAAGGCGTGCAGCTAAAAATACGGAAGTACAATGAAAATATAACCACAATTGGTTTGCTATAACAGTTAGATCCTTATTCACTAGGAAATGTGTAGGATCTACATGAAGAGAATTTTATACTGAGGAATACTAAAGGCTGAGGTGCATAGATGAAACTTGCAAGGCCTTTAGCAAGGCTGACTGTTTAAAATATACCATTCTTCCTATATTAATTTTGAATTTGAACAAAATTCCATCAGGAGAGATTTTCCACTTTACTGATAACTCCTGCTTTTCTAACCCCCTCACAGATAGCATGATCCTGGATACATTCATAATACTCAATGGATTTTTTTAAAAGGAATGCTTTGCAAGAATAAACCATTTCCTACAGCATTCTTTTTTCAAAGTAGAACAAATTCATAAGATGGCTGTAGGAACCCAAATTCATTCAGTTGTGTCTCTCATAGCCACTAGAAAGGAAGGGAAATTTCAGAAAGATATTCAGAAAGGGGTAACTCCAACTTCTGCCTTTAAGTTCTACCTAAATTGTCAAGTCATTACTAACAACTGTCCTTCTGTGAGACAAGGGCTCATAAAGATGAAAGAAGGAAAACAAGAGCTGATTGGTGTTGACAGGCAAAGGTTTAAGTGTAAGAAAGGAACGGGTTGGTGTGAACAAGCCAGATGGGAACCCACTACTTCATAAGCTAATTAAAATAAAATTATATCTGTTCTCCAGGTTCTGGCTATTACAAATGGGGCTGCTATGAACATAGTTGCTCAAATGTTTTTGTTGTATGGTGGAGCATCTTTCGGATATAAGCTCAGGGTCGTGGCGTAGAGGTATTCCCAAATTTCTGAGAAAGTGCCATAGTCCTTTCCAGAGTGGTTGAACAAGTTTGCACTCCCACCAGCAGTGGAGGAGTGTTCCTCTTTTGCCACTTCCTTGCCAGCACGTTTTGTCATTCGAGATGGGGAGAGGACTACAGTTGAGATTTAAGAATTAAAAATAAATTTGATAGAAAATAAAATAAAATTATAAGGAGTATGCACAGAGCTAATCTGCATAGGTAAAAAAATGCTGCTCTCAAAAGGCATTGGTTTTTAAGTGTAAATTTTAGTACAACACATGGGTTGCTGCTTTTTTAGTTACTGCTCAAGGAGGTCTAAGAGGCTCTCAAAACAATACAGAATATTGACACCGTCCTTGGTTGCCCACCATAACTAAATAGTAAGAATCTATTGCTTAAAAGACTTTGGTTCCAGGACTTTGAGAAATCAATTGAAACCAACTAGGATACCCCCTCCCTACTGGCTAGCTTGCATGGTGATGTTCTACGCAGGCTTGTGGTGTGGGGAAGTCAGTGGTCTTATCTAGTTCTGTGACATGCCATATAAGTGCAATATTGACACAATAGTTATGGTAACAACCAACCAATTTCTGATTAGATTTAAAGTGTGGTCCACAGGAGACAATGCATATCTGGCACTCCAAACCTTATCAAAAGCACATGGCTGCAAGGGTCAGAATAACTGTTCGAAATACTGGAAAATTCATAATAAAAGAGCTTTTTTTATCCATTTCCCACACCTTCGCTCAAGGAGCCAATGGAAGAGAGGGTAGAAAGAATTTAAGAGTGCAGCTATTACCTGGGCACTCGGGATCTCAGAGTGACTGTGGTTATCTGAACCAGACCTGCACAAAATCAAGTGAATCAAAATCATACATGAAGGACAGAATCTCATGAGGTCTCACTCCTAACTGAAGAGATACTGGAAGTTGATTTCTGCTGGGGAGAATCAACTTACTGGTAGGTTAACTGTGCCCCACTGGATGGCCCCACACTCGTACCCATATGGGTGGTAATCATTAGAGTCTGTAGGGGCATTTAAGAAAAAACAAGAAGTGAGGAGCTTGACATGTTGACAGAGTCTGGACATAGTTGGCGAGGGAGATTGGAGGTAGATATGACCAAATTACATTGCAAGCATGTATGAAATTCTCAAGGAATAAATTTAAAACACATTTTTAAAAATAGCTGAACCTCTAGCCAAGACAGTTTGCAGTTAACTCTCATGGAATGAACTACCTGCCGAGATGAAAATATGAACACTATTTACAGAGGCAGAATCTAGGGTATCCTCCATATTGTATTCATAGCATGCTGTCATGCACAGTATGCTATCACACGAAAAGCTGGGATCAGGTAGTAATCCATTTCAGAGAACAAGTCAATCCAGGACCAACTCCAATATGACCTAGCTATTAGATGATTCTAAAAAAGGATGCTAAACTGAGTGCTACAGAGGAACTATACAAGATGGAAACTCAAACTTGAAGTGATTTAGACAATTCGAATCCTACAAAGTGGACTCAGGGCTGGGCTGTTGGACTTTAGTGCCTGTATATGCTAATCTTTCAGTTTAACTTTTGCATGGAACTGTGTAATCTTCTGGTGTTCACCTCTTTGGGGGTTTCCTTTTCTCTCCTGGTATTTCAAGACAGTGCCATCACAAGCATTAGGTATTTCAACGACAGATGAAGAAGTATGAAAAAGAAGGTACAAAATATGAAAAAGAGGACTGTAAGAGCCATTATTTGTTAAATTCTTACAAAGCACGGTTCCTTTCCTGTGCGTTTTCTATGGATTACTTCATTTAATTCTCTTGCCCACCCTGTGAAATAGATTTTTGCTTTCGTTGCTTTTGGCATTGCCAGTAATTCCCCAGTATATGAAACCAAGCCTTGTATAAATTAAGTAGGAAAGGTATTTGTGTTCCATTAAGTCATAGTTTAAATGAACTTTATGAAGTGTTAGCAATCCATAATGTAAATAATGTATTCTTTTGCCGCTTTTAAACAAAAATGGGAATACGCAGAAATGCATGTTTTAATATGGCTAACAGTCATAGATGTAGTAAAAAATAAAAGGAAAGAAACATACAAATGATAATTGCAAATAATAGAATGAGAAATGGTGAGTTTTCTTCTATAAAAGTTATTACAAAATGCATTACTTTTTCATAACTTTTTGGAATTTCTGTTACTTTAGTTTCTATTTTCTTTGGGAAAATATTTTCATATACTTTCCTAAAGTTTTTTATTAAATTATAGCAATGTATGCATACTAAACATATTCAATAACACTTGCTAAGGCATGATTGAGAAACATTTTATTCAGGAACTTCAAAAAATCATAGAAGTAGGGCATGGTGGTGAATGTCTTTAATTCCAGCACTCAGGATCTGAATTAGTTTAAGGCCAGCCTGGTCTATAGAACAAGTTCTAGATGAGTCAAGGCTATATGGTGAGACTCTGTCTCAAAAGAGAAAATAAAAGTAAATAAAATTTAAAAAGTGGAGACACTATAACAAATTGGCTCTGAACTCACCATGGACAACTGGAAATTAGAGCTTCAGGGAACTGTGGGGATCAATAGATAGAGAATTACTAGGAAGAAAAATCCATGATAACAAGGATTCCAAGATTCAATCTAACAGGATTCTTTTCGTTATCTTCATTGATTGTTTGGGAATATATTATGCACCTCAATCCTGCTCATTTCCAGTCTTCCCATGTTCATCTCTTCTCCCCATAGACCTCCCACTGCCCCCCCCAAAAACACAAGTCCATATACTCAATGGAGCTTTGCTAAGTTCCTTGTGGCCAGCCCAACCAAGAGAGGGTGAGTCATTCTCTGCCTACAATCCAACAGAAGCCATCAGCTGAGGAGGGCCCACTGTGGCTTGAGAAGGGTGGGGCCAGCTCTCCTGCATCTAACAGGATTCTTATTGAAGACAAGCCAACATGATCAAACAGCACCTGTGATTGGTTGATGATGGAGAATATGTTCAAATATGGAACATGACGTAATTCTGGATAATCTGACAGAGTTCTTTCCTAAATTTTTACAAGGTAATGCATAGAAGGGCACAGCAGAAGATTAGGAATCCTGGCTGATGTTTGGCTCAGCAAAATGTCATTGCCAAATCTTACCAATATCCAAAGTGGTGTGGAAAATCAAAGAACAAACGTTCAAATAGATTTTACAAAATATAAAATCTTTTAAAGCCTATTTATTTATTTTATGTATGTAAGTGCTCTATCTGCGTGTACGCCTGCATGCCAGATGGAGGCATCAGATCCCAGTATAGATGGTTGTGAGCCACCATGTGGTTGCCAGGAATTGAACTCAGGACCTCTAGAAGAGTGGACAGTGCTCTTAACCACCCAGCTACCTCCATAAAAATCTTTTTTAACGAAAATATGTTTACACTACCTCATATCTTTCGGATGTTAATACTATTGCTGACTTCCTATCCTTTGTCTACCTATAGTGCTGAAAAACTATAGTGAAAGTTAAAACCCTCACATTTCTTTTTATTGTTTGTTTATTTATTTATTTATTTATTTATTTATTTATTATTTCACACCCCAACACAGTTTCCCCTTTCTCCTCTTTTCCCTAAGTCTCTGGGCTCCTGACGCTTCAGGCAGTGTCAGGGGTAGGCTTCTTAAGTCATGGGTCTCAATCTGGACCAGTCATTGGTTGGCCACTCCCGCAATTTCTGTGACACCTTTACCCCAACACATCTTGTAGGTAGGCTAAACTGTAAATTGAACATTTGGTGGCTGAGTTGGTGTCCCTATCCGTCCACTGGAAGTCTTGCCAGGTTACAGGAGATGACCACTTCAGGCTTGGTATCCTCCATTTCTAGGAGTCTTAACTAGTGTCACCCTCACAGATTCCTGGCATTTTCCATTGTACTAGGTTTCTAGCTCATTCCAGAGATGTCTCAGGATTCCAGGATCCCTGTTGTTTTTCCCTCCATCTTCCTCACACTTGATCTTTCCTGTTCCCCTCCCCACCCCCCCTCACTCAGTTCTCTCCCTCCCTCCCTTTACCTCAGATGTCTAGTGCTGGGATTAAAGGCATGAACCACCACAGCCAGCTAAAGGACTTGAATTAAATCAGAGAAGAAATGAATGATCAAAAAGAACAGAGAAAGAAACATTAGAACACAAGGAAAAACATGACATGTTTGAGAAACAGCATTTTAATATCAGAACTTTTATTAAAAAGATATTAGAAAATGCTGGGGTGAGCTTTATGGTGTCAATGAGACATCCAATTAAAAATGAAAATGAATAAAAGTGCCAAATCATGAAAATCAATCTCTGATCTTTAGCATATGTATTGTTTTAAGTAGAATTGGCATTCAGGCAGATAGCGCAGTTGGTAAAAGTGACAGTCGCTTACCAACTTGGGGCAGAGCACTAGAACCCCTGGAAAAAGCCCACAGTGACACATGTCTGTTATGTCAGTACTACTACAGCAAGATAGGAGGTAGACAGAAGAATCACAAGCCGCCCACCCTGGAGTACACAGCAAGCAACCGAAAGGAGAGAGATCCGACCTCTGTAAGGTGATGGCAAGAGTCAGTGCCCCATTCTGACTTTGACATGAGTGTTCTGGTGTGCTCACACCAGCTCTCAGAAACACGTGCATTCTCAGCACACACACGTATGCACCCCTGAGATCTTAAAAGAGAAACTGTGCATGAGAATAAGGAGTCTGACTCATTATTAAAATTATTCTAATCCTATTGCTTCTCCTTTTCTTTCCTGCTGTGGCCTAAGGTTCAGGAAATGCAGTTTCTGGAAGAGCAGGTTTGTAGGATCTTGCTGAGTCATAAACAAAATGACAGAATCCTGTTCACTGCCTGTTCACTGAAATCTGCTAAAATGGGGTGAGTCCAGTGCTACAGGAGACAGAGCTGGACCTGCCTTGGGAATGCCAAAGAATAGAAACATTTGGTTTTTCTTAGGAGTTGTAGGAGGGAAAGCAAGGGTTTTTGGATTGAGATATCTATTACTTGACACCTACTGACTTCTCTAATACAACACTGGAGGAGGAAGTACATAATGTTTAAAATATATACAACAATGAAAAAATGATAACAGGACAAATAAATAGAGCTTACATCCAATAAGAATGAAAGTAAACTCCTACTACATATACATGTGTGCCTTATGTGCAAGTTAATAAGCAAGATTAGATATGTAACATCAACAAAAACAAAGCCCTAGCCTTCTAATTTTTTACCACTATGTTCAAGCCTTTCTGAGTAAATGCTATCACAAAAGGCAAAACTACAAAACAAATCAACAGCCTGATGACAGCCACCGCACATCTACCTTCCATATTAACTGGTCTCTATTGCTCCCAATGCCCATGGTCACATGGACATCTTGACTGCATGTTAATAAATGCTTATCTGCTTTTAATGTGCTTCCATTTTTCTCATTTTTATGTTACCTCACTTAAATTGTTTGCTGCCATTTAAAAGACTTCATTTTGCTATCAATGGCAGTAAACAGTTTAGAAAGCTGATAAGAGTAGGAAAATGTTAAATCTGTGTTATTTGAGTAGGCCATCGACTCATTAGTTTAATAAACTTGTTTTTTTTGCAAACGTGATAAATCCAAATGCATTAGAAATGATACAGCTCATAGAAAGTGCATTCTTAAAATGGTAAACACTGGACCTAGGACCTGGGCTTGTAGTTATTACTTATTTAAAATAAGCAAGCAAATCCCATTGAGGAATGGTCTCATTTTCAGGAATGGTCTATTAGCAGGCAGCAGTGAGCACAACAATTAACCATATCAGCACATTAAAGCCTAATGTGTAAACTCCACACAGCAGCAAACACACATCCTACCATGGCCTATTAAGTAATCAGAAATGATTGCAGATAATTAGCTTGTGAACAGCTGCATAAACTCAACTCTTCCATTTTTTATCAGACATGGAGGCTTCAAGTGGGAAGGAGAGTTATTGGCCATGTCTTGAACTTGGTGGGAGTGTCTAATGTTTGATTGCACGTGACCATTTAAGCCTTCCTTGTGATGTTACATAACTATAGCTCTCCAACTGAAACTAAACAGACATATTATCAATGACTGAAAATGTTATAAAGTTGGAAATTAAAGACAGGAAGTTGGGGAGTTTATCAGCTGTAAGCAAAATTTAAAAGGAGACTATGGGAAGGGGGGGAAACCTTTTTAAAATATATGTAAAGCTAAAATAAACCAACCCTGATAGTCATAATTTGATATTCGCTGTTCATTTGTTGCAAATCAATTGATCTTGGCCAATGTACCAGTACAATTGTTTGGCCTATGGCTTGTTTTCTGGGGCCATGGTGAGATAAAAGACAATTACTGTGTGAACCAGCAAAATTGGTATTTAGAGTGTGCTAGACTCTCCAGCATTAAGGACCAGGAATCTTTACTGCAACAAGGCCACCAGCTGATCCTTGCAGAAGCTTAAGACTTTGTGCAAGCGGAGTACCACTCTTCCAGAGCAGAATACTTGCACATGCTTTGGGCACCATTTTAATACACTATAGTAGAGTACCTGTGTAACACTTCTGAAACTAGTGAATTCATTTAAAGTGAAGTGGGAACGTGAGGTTGAGGAGGAACAATCAGGGGATCTGATGTCTGTCTCTGGCTCTGTCATTAAGGACTAGTAAGACTGAAAGTAATAGCTACCATTACCAATGGATAACTCTGTCAGACACTGCCCTTCTCCAACTCCAGAGTCCTTAGCCATAACACGAGGAAGCTGGATTAGCACACCTCTAACACCTCTCTCCAGATTGCTACATTTCCTTTTTTCAATTTCTTAATATTTTTTTTAAATAATCATTTGCAGAATTCAGCAATGTGTGGTTCACAGTCTCATTTTGGATTGCCTTTGGTCGTCAGTCTCTTGTATCTATCTCATTAGAGTGGTTTGTGCTATACCTTGTGTCTCTTCTCCCTTGAAGTTAAACAGATATTCTTTCTGCCTTCCCACTTTGGGGTCAAATGTTCACTGCACAGTTATTTAGAATGAGATATTCCCTCTCTTATGAATACTAACTCCCATGAAGAACTCATGAGTAAATATCCCACTCCTGTCACCGCCACACCACCCCTCAAGAGGCTTTTTGAAGAAAACAGAACGAAATAGCACTCATCTCCGTGTAGGAAGCAGCCCATCTTGAAAGTAGATTGAACAACTCACGGAGCCTGGGAAGTATTAAAAAGGGAAATGTTTTGCTGACGTGAATCTGGGGAGTGAGGGTTAGAGAAGCTACAGATATGGGAAAATGCTTCTATTTGTATACAGGGCATTAGACTTCTGCTTTTCTCCTCCTTTACTCTCTTTCCTTTCTTTTTACCATTTGCTGTTGCAGTTTCTGTTGAATTCATGTCTCATCAGATCCTTGCATATGTAAACAACAAATCTGCAGAACACACGACTTAGTCACCCCCATTACCTTTACCGTAATCGTACGAACAACTTCTTAGCAGAAACTTGAGAAATACATGTCAAGAATAAAAGCATGATGTGTTTACAATCTTGGATGTTGTCAATTAGGTTAAGCTCATTGCAATCCCTGGAACTTTTCCTCTGTATTTGTGCTGGGAGATGTGCTTTTGAAATGGACCTATTGGATGCTTCCTTGGATCTTGCTCTTTGCTGTTATGATCTGTGACTAGGGAGCTAACATATGCCCGTACTTTCCTTGTATCTTACACTGTGCAGTGTTTTAGCACTCCATATTTTATGTCCTGGCACACCAACTTCTAACACATTCTTGGGCAAAGCAGTTTCTGCCTGAGTGCCCTTGAGACCCACTTAGAGCATGTGCCTGGTTGCTCGAAAACTTTTCAATAACACTTCTCTACCTTGGATAGGAAATTATAGGAGAATGTTCTATTTCAGCATCGCTCTGTAATCATTGCACCTTTATGCCTTACTATCTTGCATGCTCAAATTGGTGTAATCTGCTGTAGCTGATTGGCTAGTGCTTTACAGTGGGGTTGGAAACCACAACACATTTCCAGCATCCTCTTGCTTCGGGAGCACACATAGATAATTTTGGTCCATGGTCAACTCCAAAGGTATAAAATCTTGGAAGCTGTTAACCTAAAAGTATCAGAAGTAGTTCTTCTTTAAAAAGTACACGTATGGGATGTGCATTAACACATAAGCCTTTCTCTGTGCTATTCTTAAAGGAACATTAGCAACTGTATTTCTAAATAGTGTCTATGCAAATTATTGTGTTTATCACAGATCATTTTGAGGAACTTATTGTCACTTACTTTATTCACAGTATTACCCTAATTTTAGTGCGATTTATATTTATTCCTGTTCCCGGTCTCTTTGTTTTAATAAGGTGTAAGTAGGTCAACTAAAAGGATCCTTCTCTAATCTCAGATCAGTTTAGGGTCCCAGCAATGTTTTCCTGTTCCTATATATTTTTCCTAGAAATAATCACCATGGTAAGAAAAAAAAATAATAACAGATAAGGCGGCTTGGCATCTACCTTCCTTTTTAGAAAGAACATTCCATGAGAACCTATAGAGATTTCTTATGCAATACTGAGTCTCCAGTCTTTAGGCTAGTTGCTAAATCTTTACTGAAGCCATTGAATGAATGGTTGTTGAACAAATATGAATCCTACTCAATCATTACTTCCACTAACCGCTCTGTCATTAAGCTTTTGAAATGCAAATGACTATGCAAACAGCCCTTGGTTCCCCCTGCCTGTTTAAACCAAGTGGTGGTAGCTAGCACATCTTACACACTGGAGGTCGCTGGAGTCACAACTAAAGCCAGGCTTCCTGGTGTCCCCACTTCTTTGTACATCGCCCTGTTCTGTTACAACACTCCTTCTTCAGTTGGGTCACACCGCAATTGATTGTGATTAGAGCACTTAATCTATTCACTAGACCTGATTAAGCTACTACTTGATTGTGTTACAGCTTCATCCATTTACTGTGATTACATTGTTACTGGAAATATATGGATACAGTCAAGCTTCTGCTATTGTCAGATTCCTCAGGGTCTTTCTAAACTTCTCCACATAATCCTTTTGGCTATTCCTCAGGGAAAGACGTTTCTACAGATAGCTAATCTCATCCATTACATTTGAATGTCCCTGGCTTTATTTTGGGAGGGTGACTTTATCTCAACCTCATGGGGTGACATTTTTTTTTTCCCTCTGCTATACTAATCAGGCCTGGCAAGTAACTAGCAGGCTTTTATAGGAAGAACAGATTATATCCTCTCTTTCTTTTCCTTTCCTACCGTCTGTTCCTCATCTCAAGCGTGGTGGTAAGAAAGTGATTCATGTGTAAGTCCTAACAAAGACTAGGAAGGCTTTTCGTGAATTTTTCATCAGAGGCCTGGAAAGCAAGCTTATATCAGTCTCTGCAACATATCAGAAAAGCAGAGTCGGCAGAAACAGAGTCAAAAATAATGAAAAAAAATTGGCTCTTCAATATCACACATTAAAAGCAAACAGAACTTAGTTTCTAGGCGCGTTTTCCCAGGTGGACCAGAGTCAGCTGGTAGCTCTCACAGCCCACTCTCCCTATGCTTCCTGGACACAGCTCCAAGTTTACAGGGACATGAGAAACACTGAAGAATGAAGTCATTTGGGCTCATTATGTTTATTGTTTAAGGTCAGCAGAAAAGTGAGAAAAGTTGAGGGCATCTGTTAGTTAGTTTCTGTCGGTTCAAAGACTCTTTGGATAAACAGTGAAAAGTACCTTTTTGGTATTTATTGCAACCAAGCATCAGACTTTCTTCCCATCCCTCCAGCACACTACAGCTAACCTCATCTAAAATATCTGTTTTTTTTCCGTCACCCCCAGATTCAAGTGTGTACAGAAGACCCCGCACTAATTACAATACTCTTGGAATGATGAGTGTGCGAGCACCACAGCACTGTATGCTCTGGAAAGATGTGGAAGCATGAAAGACCCCATTGCCCAGGATTTCTGTCTTTCCCATTTCCAAAGGTGGGTTCTCCCCTTGCTCTGCCATTAGAACTACATTTCTTGCTTTCAAGATGAAAAATGCAAGATAGGTGCCATTGTACAAAGGTAAATATATGCTAAGCACCACTTCATTTTTTCCACCTATAGGAAATATAACCTCTTGATATATAATGTAAAACTTTTTTTTTAACAAGGAATAGAAAATGATACTTTCTTTTTTACATTTCAAAAATAGCTTCTCTGATATATAGTATAACCATTCCTGAAAGGCTTTAAATCTTACTCATTTAAGTGACTGAATGGCCATGGTGCTTGAACTTCAGGGTTTTTAGCTGGCATTTGCTAGTTTGTAGGTTCCTTACTCTCTTCCACCCTTTTAACGCTAGATAGGAGAGAAAAAGGGATGGGGGAAAGGAGGTGAAGTTATCAGTAAACTACTTCCTGCTGATTAAGAGCATTGAATACCTTGGAGCAAGTTTCATCTTTGCTCTCGGGATATCTAAATTCTTTTTCTCATTTCTTTGAACACCACTACTTGACAAACAGCAACCAACAGCATCCAACAACCAACCAGTCAACCACAGCAACCCAGCCTCTCAGGGGCCCTTGCATTTGTATATCCTCTGAAAAGTTCCCATAATTCCATCTCACACACTCACAGGAACTACCAGCAGCTGGCAAAGCCATGTCCCTGCTAGAGCACGAGGCAAACCATAATAAACTTCTGTGAAGTAGTCTCCTATCCCCACACCTGGGATTAAAATGAAAACATATTCCCATATTCCTCTGGTTTTTAAAGAAGCCAGAATTACAAAATTCTCACTACAAAGGTTGATGAAATTTTCATATACCTTAAGATACTTCATTAACAGATTGAATGACATCCATGCCTTGACTCCATGGGTCCAGTGATCTGATAGAAACAGAATACCGAATGTGAACATAGCATGCACTTTATGAGACCACAGATCACATAAAGGCCCTTTGCATTTCTGTGGCTTATTTGGAAAAGAGTGCCTATGACCCTAAGACAAAGTTTTTTGTGTACAGACTTCAGAAGGTAAAAAGCAGAAAGGGGGCTGGAGAGATGGCCCAGATAGCTGGTTAAAGTGTTTGGTAAGAATGAGGATTTGAGTTTGTATTCACAAAACCCAGGTCAAAATTACTAGGTGCAGGGGAGAAACACACCTGTAATCCTACAGCTGTGAGGGTGATGGACAAGGGTTGGGGGATGGGGGCAGGAGCAGAGGGACAGGACACCACACCACAGGAGTATTTTTGTGCTTGTTAGCCTGACATCCTACAAGAATAGGGTTAAACAAGAGAACATGTTTTTTTTTTTTAAACTAAGATGAATGTGGGGCTTGGTGGCTTATGCCTTTAATCTCAGCACTCAGGAGGCAGCGGCAGGTGGATCTCCATGAGTTCAAGGCCAGCCTGGTTTACAGAGTGAGTCCAGGACAGTCAGTGCTATCACACAAAGAAACCATGTCTTGAAAAAAATACAACTAAACCCAACAAACAAAAGACTAAGTGATGGAGGAAGGCGCCCAAAGTCAACCTCTGGCAGCCTCACACTTGTAAACTATACTCATGGCACTTACTACATGCACTTGCGCACAAAGAAAGGAAAAACAAAGAAACAGAGAGTTTGCTCACTGGTACCCATACTAACAGAAAAAAGAAATTAAAAAAACAAAAAAGGAAATGAAAAAGAAAACAGACATACAAGAGATAAAAACCTGCTGAGATCAAGAATCAAATGCATGGGTCTTTTTATGTCACATGGTTTCAGACTCATCCCTTTGCCATAGCATTGAGTAGTTAGAACACTAAATAAGCCAGTAAACATAAGGACAGGAACCTTGGTACACCCTAACATTGTCCCTTAATCCTCAGACACATTTTTCAGCACATGGTCTACAGTTCAATCGGTATATATTGAATTATATTAATGAAAACAAATTTCATAGACATGCCCTGAAATAAGTACTTTCTTGTGATTTGTAAGATGAGGTGATTTCAAGGTAACGATGTGAGGAGGCTTAAAGGGTATAAGGAGTAAACCATGAGCAAATGTTAGCGTAGAGTTAAAAGGCACTGTGTGTGGTGGGGATGGTGGTAGGTAGCCCTCAGACAGCACAGAAAAGGGCCAGGAGCATAAAGCATTGAAAACTGGGTAGCAGAACAGCAGCAGATCCTTCATCTCCAAAAACTCAAAGAGCAAAGATTGAAGAATGCTATACATGAGAGGAAGGTAGGATGTGATCACGGGATGACTGAGATATAAACAAGAATCTCAGCTCAGATAAGATTCGGGTAAGGGAATGTGCTAGAAATGGTTGAGAGGAGGTTGCAGAGAAATGTTTGAGGAAAGGCCAAGGAGCAAATGGTCAATTCAAGTCAAGGATAACTGTTTGGGGCCTTAGGAATAACAGACAATGAAGAAGATTAAAGGGAAAAATAAACCACATAATCATCTAGTATAACTGGGAAGTAGGCAACTTCCTTCAAAGGATGCATATATATATAAGAACAAATTAAAGAAAATGATGAAAAACATAGAATAGGCTTGAGACCATTAAAATTTTTAAATGATGATAATCAGAATTCCAACTAAACATTCAAAATCAGGCTAGACTTCACTCATAAAATGCCCAAAGAGCTAAGTCTAGAAAATATTTAAGAAATTATAAAGCAAAAATGACTCCAGAAATAAACTTATGCTTGGGAAAATGCATATAAAATATGGCCTGAATATTGCTTTTGTGTTTTACTGGTGCCTCATCTGACTATTTAAATGTTGTGAGTCAGCTTTTAATCGGTGTACCACCTCTTACTGTTCTACTAAAAATATGTTCATAAGAACAATAATTATATTTAAGGACCGAGGTAAAAATTTAAAAATGCATTGCCGTTCCTCTTGCTGGAACAGTTAGAATTACTGTTCTGGATCGTCTCATTAATTATAAAAACGGAAATTATAGTACTTGCTATTTTATGATAAGGACCTGGAACTTTAAAATATCAAGCCTGCAGTTTAAGTGATTGAATGATGCCATGAAAATAAATTTTACAGAAACACAATGGATATTAAGGGATTTATATTTATGAGAATAGCATAATGTTGCTGCCTGCTGGTGGTGCACGCTTTTAATCCCAGCACTCCAGAGGCTGAAGCAGAGGCAAGTCAGTCTCTGAGTTCGAGGCCAGCCTGGTCTACAGAGTGAGTTCCAGGACAGCCAGGGCTACACAGAGAAACCCTGTTTCGAAGAAGAAGAAGAAGAAGAAGAAGAAGAAGAAGAAGAAGAAGAAGAAGAAGAAGAAGAAGAAGAAGAAGAAGAAGAAGAAGAAGAAAGAAAACAAGCAAACAACCCCCCACCCGCAAAGATCCCTATTAGCTGAAGACAGGAAATATTTCAAGAGAAATATTTAAGGAAAAGCAGGCACCTGTAGGTTAAGTGAAACAGAGTACTTGGGACTACAAAAGGCAAAATCTTTTAATGTAAACATCCCTTTCTGAGCAGTGAGTTGTTGGGACTGACTGCACATGATAACTCGTTTCCAGGTTTGAGGGGAAAAACTTGACTGTACATTGAAGAAATTCAGCAACAGCTTTCTGTCAGGTGGTCAAACTCGGCAGTGACAGTGGATTGTGTGGCTTCAGGTAAGTGACTGTTGTGACCCCTCTTTCCCCAACACTCAGAATTCCTTTCCACACACAAGAAAAACATTAGAGGGATCTCAACTGAAGGATATTCATCAAAAGAACTGACCGGCGAATCTCGGAAATTTGAAGGTCATAAAAATTGCTAAGAAAAGAAATCAGAGATTCCGTTGTCACATCCCAGAGGCACCTCAGGATGTGACAAGTACATGTGTTTTGGTGAGTAGACAATATTCTGGAACACTTAAGGGATTTGAGGGGGGAAAAAAACTAAGAAACAGTGATAAAATCTGGATTTAATAATAGTATGTTCGTATTGGTTCAGGAATGGTAACAAATATGCTGTAGTGGTGGAAGACATTCCTAGGACAGAGTACTGGGTACAGGGCATATGACAACTTTTTGTACTGTGTGTTCCCAAGTGTTGTTTATTTGAATGTATTATTTTTTTTTTGCTTTAAAATTTATTTATTTATTTGTTGGGGTTGCAAAGATGGCTCAGTAGTTAGGAGTCCTGGCTACTCTTTCAGAGCACCTGGGGTCGACTCCCAGTATCCACATGACAGCTGAAAACACCTGGCATTCCAGTTATAGAGGATCTGATACCCTCTGCTGCCCTCCATGGGCACCAGGCATGCATGGGCTACCTGCACGCAGGCGAAACACTCATATGCATGAAATTAAAAGTAATCTTTAAAAAAAAAAAACCCACATCTATCTATCTATCTATCTGTCTGTCTGTCTGTCTGTCTGTCTGTCTGTCTGTCTGTCTCTATCTATCAAGTTGCATGTCAGAGGATAACTTTTAGGGATTAATTTTCTCTTTCTACCATGTGAGTTCCAGAGATGTAAGGACTCCTCTAGCTTGGCAGCAAGTGTCTTTACCCACTGAACCATCTTACTACCACGTGGTTTATTTTTGCTCGGATTACTCAAGTTTTTTCTAGTATGGATATTATTTATTCATTGATTTTTTAGACAAGGTTTTACTATGTTGTCTTAAGTGGCTACAAACTTGCTATGTAAATCAAGTTGGGCTCAAACTCACAGAGATCCATCTGCCTCTGCCTCCTGAATGCTAAGATTAAAGGCGTGCGCCACTATGCTCAGTTACTAGGAACATTTTCAATTGGTCGCTTTTTCCATTTTTGAAAATTATCAGCTTGCACCCACTCTCGTGTGTGTGTGTGTGTGTGTGTGTGTGTGTGTGTGTGTGTGTGTGTGTGTGGTTTTTGATAATGTTTTGTTTTGCACTATAAGATGCTCTGTACTTGTGCTTTATGCATCCTGTCCAATTCTAGAACATTTTTTTTTCCTCCCAAGGACTTTCATTCTTATTACTAGACTCTTCAGCATCCCTATTTATGGGTTACCACTGAACCTTATCTCTTTCAACAGATAGAGCAAAGAAATACAAATGCAAGTACTCACGTATACAAAATATTTATACTATCCATTTCTGTATCTATATTAAGAGAAACAGGAACTCACATCGTTAGCTAAACTTAGAATTTATTACATAAATTCTTCTAGGCTTTTGTATAAATCCTTATTTTAGCATTCAGAAATATGGTTATCTGCCTTTAATTTAATTAATTATTGAATTGAGTATATGTACAGAAATATCAAAATCAGTATGAACGTTTAGCCCCACCCAAGGCGAGCAATTTTATCAATCTGAGTATACTACTTAGCTAAAGTTTCTTCTGTGTTTTAGTCTTTCAAGATTTACTTATTGTCTACATGCATGACTTTAAAAATTACAATCTGAAGCATGGATTTTTGTTTCTATCACAAATGAAGTCTTTACTCCCACTTTTATTAAGTTAATATGAAAATAACATGTAAAAATATAAATGCATGTATACGTAAATGAGAGTCTTGGGGAGGGGCCTGCAATAGACCAGCTACATGTGAAAAAAAACATTTTAGCAGACCTTATCTGGTATGCTCTTTGTAACTAACCTTGTAATGAATGAATGTGTGGGCTGCAGCTGGCTGCAGAAGGATACTGTTCTCACATCCCTTGAGATTATGTGAGTAGAAAGATGGAGAAGTTGAGAGACTTCACTTTGTTGTCTTGGATTTCACATTTATAAAATGATTGACCTTGCTATGGGGCTGGAGAGATGGCTCAGAGGTTAAGAGCACTGGCTGCTCTTCCAAAGGTCCTGAGTTCAATTCCCGGCACCCACATGGTGGCTCACAACCATGGACACTGAGATCTGATGCCTTCCTCTGGCATGCAGGCAGAGCACTGTATAAATAATAAATAATTTGGATTCTACATGCCATTCATGCTCAAGACCACAAGCCCATCCTACTGAGACAGATGCTGTTAGGCTGAGGATGTACCTCTGTAGCCAAACAGTCTCATAACAAGCATGAGGCCTTGGGCAAAATTTCCAGTACCTAGACAAGGAGGGAGGGAAGGAAGGCTCTGTATTGTTTGGAAACAAAATTTAAAAGTTGAATTCTGACTAGATTATGTATTGGGGTAAAGCATTGCTCTGGGAGATCTACAGAATGTGTGGAGAGGGTAAGATGTCATTATGATGGTTAGTGAGCCTCGATGGGATCTGGAATGAAGTAAGTGACTTACATCTGGGCAGCTTTGTGTGGGCATGAGTGGAAGCATTAAGTGACGTGGGAAGAGCTTCTCCGGAGTGGACGGCACCTTCTGATGGTAGCCTAGACATAAAAGTCCGAGGAAAAACAGTGCTGTTTGTCTGCCTGCCGCTGCTCCTATTGTCTCCTCTACTGCCTGAGGGCCTTGCTTCTTCTCCTTCCTGGAGAGCACCAGAGTGGGACTGCTGAGGTTGCCAGCCTCCTGTGCTAAGGAGCTACTACTGGGTTTGCAGCCGCCCCAGCTTGCAGAAAATTATAATTTGAACTACCCGGCTGGTATTCTGTAAGCTGGCGTAATAAATGCACTTTGTAATGGTACATATTCAGTCTATTAGTTCATTTCTCTAAATAATCCTCATTAATACAAGCATAGCATATGCAGAGAAAAAAGAAAATAGAGATCTATTCTACATCCCCAATTAAGTTGTCAAATATTATCCCTAAGTACTTGTGAGCACAACTATAAAATTTAACCCAAAATTAAATAAATGTAGTTACATTGAGACATGGAAATACCAACTTTTTACAAACAATGTCTCTACATTATAAATTTGTTAGTTATTTCTCAATAAATATATTCAAAATGCCCACTAATACAAAAATCATAATAGATTTCTGTTTACAGTGAATAAATTAAAATTAAAAATATAAACAATAAATAAGATTTTTGGAGAGCTAAAACTTTAAATAGCCTACCTAAAAGAATCCAACTCTCATAACACATAGGACATTTTAAAATTGAAAAATAGGAAACTTAAGGAGAAGTTATTCATTTGTATACAACCGTACAGTACCCATTCTTCACCCCTCATAGTAAAATAACTTCCAGCTGTAATGAAGCTTTAAAACATTGGAAAATAAATATATTGAATCAGGATGTTCAATCACGTTATTTATTATTCATACAGTGCTCTGCCTGCATGCCAGAGGAAGGCATCAGATCTCAGTGTCCATGGTTGTGAGCCACCATGTGGGTGCCAGGAATTGAACGCAGGACCTTTGGAAGAGCAGTCAGTGCTCTTAACCTCTGAGCCATCTCTCCAACCCCCTATCAAGGTCAATCACTTTATAAATGTGGAATAAAAGGACATTTCCCATCCATAATGAATAATCAAAGAAAAAAAAGAGATTAATTTGTGTAAGGTACATCTTCTTTTCTATTCTGTATGGTTTGAATGTGAAATGCTCAGACACTGACCTCTTGGTCCTCTGCTGGTCATGCTATTTTAAGAGATGATAAAAACTTTAGGAAGAGGAGACTAACTACATGAAGTAGGCCACTGGGACCACAGCCTTGGGGATGTTCCTGGTCCCTACTCAGCTCCTCTTTTGTTTTTGCTTTCTGTCCATCATGAGATGGGAGAATCAACCTTTTCCTCCTGGCTTCACAGTGATCTGCCACAGCCAAGTAGAGTCAGGAGCAGGGAACTCACACTTCGGAAATCATGATCTAAAATAACCCTTTTTCTCCTTAGACTGTTTACATCAGGCATTTTACCATAGCAACAGGACAACAGACTGGGTCATATTCCCTGACACACTATGTCTTAAGAAAGGCTAAGAACAAATGGTGAGGTGAGAAAACTCTGATTTTCTCATCTGTCCAGATTCCTCTATCTCATTCCTCAACACTGACAAGTTTTCTAATTATCTGAGGCCTAAATCTAAGTGAGTTTACTAACTTTTCTTTCTTGCTAATCTGCTCATTATTAAGCTCCTGTGCCTGCCTGACTTTTCTCTTTTCATCATTCTTTCTCAACCATATCACAAAATAGTTAAATCAATCTGTCATGGATCTGAATTGATCAGAAAACAAAAAACCAAAACAACCTCTTGATCATTCAGTAGACTGACCACTATGTAGAAAGTAGATGGGCAAAGGGATCAGAAGTACAGTTAATAAGGGTAGTTAGGGGAATGCCGAGGGAGAGACTGTCATGGAGCTCTGCAACTCTACCTGGCAACAGGGAACACTGTTGTTGGATGAAGATGTGTTTGGTTACAGAGAGACTTTTCTTCTTCTTATACTCTACTTGGTCTAAAGAGGCTCTTTATTTTTCAAGTGTAGTGTGTGATAACTTACTTTGGCATTCTCTCCACGAGAGCAAAGATTCAGTGGCAATATCAAGCTGCTAGCTTATTGCTCTCCTGTGAATAGCGTACCCTGACCAATCTATTTCAAAGGACACTACTCCAGGCATAACATGTGATGTAAATGCAATGTGGCAATTTGATTTTCAAGTAGCACTTCAGAGGAAGCGTGGCTAAGCAAGAGCCGCATGCCACAGTCAGCTCTTGTAAATGTATTATATCAAACCTCCTTAAGTATCACAGACTAGAATAACAGTCCTAACTCTTTGAGAGACAGATGTATCCCAAAGATTGAATATGTCTTCTCCAGGCTGGCGAGATGGTTCAGTGGGTTGCACTTGCTACTGAATGTGGAGATCGGAGTTTGACCCCAGGGAACCACATGGTCGGAGAAGAGAGATGATTTTCACTAGTTGTTCTCTGATCACCACGTGTGCACCAATGCCAAAAGGGGTGCTGACACATACGGAGACTCATAAAATAAAAGAATAAGTACAATTAAAAACAAAAGATCTTTTCTATAATATTGAGCCTTTATCTCCAAATCTCCCGTCTTTCCTGAGCTTGTTTCTATACCCTTACACGGTGCTGAGGAGGAAAGCCTCCTCAGGAAAAACTATGAGAAAAGGCAACTTACTGAAAGGCTGGGTGTATTTCAGCTGACAGGTTGCACACAGCCCATCTCTGAAGGAAGTCAGAGCAGGGACAGAGGGTTGATGCTATGGAGGGATCCCGCTTGCGTGTTTACTCTCTGGCTAGCTCTATAGCTCGTGCTCAGGAGGGTCTTTTTTATCTTAAAGCCACCTGCCTGAGGAATGGTGCTGCCCACAGTGGGTATAGCCCTCCTAAATCAGCTAATAATGAAGATAATCCCTCACAGATGTGCTTGCAGAGCTACCTAATCTAGACATTCCTCAGTGTAGGGTTTTCCCCTCAGAGAAGTCTAAGCCCTGTTGAGTTGAGAATTAAGGCTAATCAGGAAAGTATCTCAGTGTATTCCTGCTGCTCTGACAAAACAAGTCTTAGAATAATTTATGAACACACACACACACACACACACACACACACACACACACACTACAGCTCTTCATGCTACGAAATCTGAAGTCAAGTCAGCCAGTAAGCTTAGTATCTGCTTAGAGCCCGACGTCAGCCTCCAAGGCATTGCAGTTACTCCATTCTAACGTGGAGTTAGGGCAACAAGCTGTCTTCAGCTTCTCGTAAATGACAGTGATCACAGGGGGATCGCCAGAAGGCATCACGTCATTAGTCTTCTAGCTTCTGACTATGCACTAGGAGATTGTCCGCAGTCACGTACTCAGCAGGCTTATCTTGCTGTTCTAATGGTCAGTCATGGAAATGGATGTCTCATGACATATCCAAGACCATGACAACACACAGCCTCAGGCAGGATATCAGAGATCCTCACTCACCCTCTCAGATACACACACTACACTGGCTCTAGTCAGCTACACGTAACTGAGGAATGTTGAGGAAAGCCAATACCACACAAGGGCAAAGCGTGGTTTACTTTCTGATCTCCTCTTGGTCACTTAGCATACTCGCAAACTCTTAAACATTATTGTTTATGCATCAGTGGTAGTCACTCAAGGACAGAAAAAAAAATCTCACAGCAAATTCTAACCCACCTTCAAATCAGAATAATTCACAGCAGTCAAAATATTTCTATCTTTCTCTCCACAGAGGAAACGCAAGCCTCTGATTAGATCGCTGGAGTTTCAGGCCTGGGCCATTACCGTTCTCTCCATTGTGCAGACCATCAATTTTTACTCTTGGTTTGTTTTGACTGTGCCCGGCAAACGTGAGGATCTAAGTTGAATCCCAACTCAAGTACAAAGTGGTGGTACATAACCCCAGATTTGGGAAGGCAGAGATGGTGCTCACCAGCTGGTCTTTCTAGTCTAGTTAATAAGCTACAGGTCAGTGAGGGAGGCAGTCTCAAGTGGATGGACAGCATTCCCAAGAATACACACATGTCCGTGTATGTGTGTGTGTGTGTGTGTGTGTGTGTGTGTGTGTGTGTGTGTGTATGTGTGTGTGTGCACGCATACACACACACACACACACACACACACCCTCCCTTTGGATCTGAGCATTAAATTCCATAATTCCATTTCAAGTCTCTAAGTTTCTCTTAATAGTTTAACTGAATTATACGTTTATCTACTTGGCTTCATTGCCAAATCCTTCATTTCAGAATACCTATTTCCAGAATATTTCTTTGGGGGATCCCACTGACCCGATCACCCTCTAAAAAATGACTGAGAACCAAAGTGTTTGTTTATAGTATGTATGTGAATGCTTATGTATTCAAAATATCTTTATAAATTCATTCATTACAAGTCAGAAAATACATTTGAGGAAAATGTGTTTTCTTCAAAATGAAAACATAGCAGAGTGTACTGCTGAATATTTCTGCTAATCTGTTTACCTCTGCTAAGAGGGCATCTAGGAGGACTGGGTACTCATTTTTGCTTCTGAATTCCATGCTGCAGTGTCTTCTTGTCCTTGAAGTCCCTAACAGAAAAAAATTGATCTCCAACAAGTATGGGAACAGATTTTATAAGAAAAGCCTTTGAGTAACGGGAAACTGGCAAATCTCACAGATACGGATGTTAAGTTTAAAAAAAAATTAATTATCACATGAAAATTCAAATCATTCTATTTAGAATACAGCTAACACTTTCCTTGAAGTATCAGGTTCACTTCAATCATTTTCAATAAAGTGTCTGCCAAACACACAAATCTACATAACTGCAGTTGTTACTGTTTCAAATTAAATTGTTGTTTTGTGAAAACAGAGGCTAATTTTAGCTTGCAAGCACCACAAATGTTTTTCCTCCAGATATTATCCCTTAGTAGATGGCAGACGTACTTTGTGTATAATTCCCATTTTGTCACAGAATATTAAAAAGATATACAGTCAAGAGCTGATATTTAACAAAATTAATAGTATTTTCTTTTTCCACACTGAATTTTTAAAAGAGAAACTTTTCTTTTTGTTTTAACCTCGAGTGTATTACTATAAAAAAAGTGCATAATAGTTCTTTTTGCTGCCATTGTCTTTGATTTCTGTTAAGTCACTACAGTTTAACATATTTGTTTTTACACCATTATTGCAGATATCAACTCAGGGAAGATGCAAACAAAACCTCACTTTCATTACGAACTGAATTTTGAAATCATGAACAATATGACACTGTTTCTGGATGTCCCACCCCCACCCCAGGGCCTGCTAAATAACATTAGAAGTGCTGGCCAGGCACTGGGAAGTCCTAATCTCATATTAAAATTAAAACAGTATCAGGAACATTTGTAAATAATAGCTGTGCTCAAGTTTAAAGCCAAATCAATTAAATCAGACCCATTAAAAGTAGGATACAGGAAGCAGTAAGGGGGACTCCAAGATGGCGCCGACCAGTAGGCACCATAGCTGATCTTCTCTGAGGAGACCAGGGACTTGAATGGAACCACAGACTGCTGGATTTTGAGAACTGTAGGTGAGTGGGGCCCCAAACTCCGCAGACCACCAGGGGGTCCAACCCCGGGACAAGCGACAGCCCCGAGGGCTAAACGCACTCCCCAAACTCTGAAAAGGAATCCACAATCAAGCTGTAGCCAGCACAAAAAACCCAAATTCGCCATTTGGGGAGGAGATTTTCCGGAGCCCCAAGCCTGAGGAGTCTCAGCGAATAGGGTGAAACTACCATTGATCCTGTACATCCACACCGCGCCAAACTGCGGACGGCACCTGCCTAACCCGGGTGGAAACACAGGTGGAGAGTCTCACCAAAACCAACTAGATCTGGGGACCGCGTCCGCGTCCTGCGCTCAAGCTGAAGCCAGACACAAAGGTTTGACCCTGCAAACTGGGGCAGTTAGCAACCGGCGTGGTCTGCTCCCACAGCCCAGTGGGTCCGCCCACGTTATAGGGAGCCGAGGGTCACGCTTGCAGGGACTAACTACTGCCCTAAAGGGAACTGGCAGTACTCCGGCAGCAGATTCACGCCAGCGGTCTGAACTGCCTTTGGCGCCAGCTGCGTGGCCCGACTGCCGGCAATCCCCAAACAACTGAACTAACTGGGCCCATCTTTGTGGGCCCGCGACAGATCCACCCAGGTTATCGGGAGCTGTGGGTCTTACTGGCAGGGAATAACTGCTGCCCTAAGGCGACGCACTCTGCCTTTCTCTAGCAGAAAGGGAAAATACAGGAGATTTGTCGCCAGCCGAGGGGACGAGCTGCTGGCTCTGACTGGGCTCTACCTGAACAATAGACCTAGCAGGGGTCATTCTTGCGCGCCCTCGTTAGGACCGCCCACTTTATCCGGAGCTGTGGGCCTTGCTGGCAGGGAATAACTGCTGCCTTAAAGCGTCTGGGAGCGGTCTAACCTGCTTTTGTCCCCAGCCACGGGGACGAACTGCTGGCTCTGACTGGGCTCTCCCTAGCTGTATCCCACAATATAGGGAGCTGAGGCTCATATGTGCAGGGTATAACCGCTAATTTATAGCAAGCTGGGAGTGGCCTGCCATACAGGGGCGTGGAAACTGCTACCTCCTCAGATACTGCCAGTGGCCTGAAACCATATGGTTACAGGCACAGATCCTGTAATCTTCAACAGGCAGATCCTAGCTGTGTCAGCTCCTGCAGACCCAGCAAGAACTCCCAAATTCATGGGAAAGGCTGAACGCTCCTAAGACAGCTACAACCCAGAAGATCTGATCCACCTGGGGTCTTGGCTACAAAGCAACAGGAAAGACAGATAGCTGGGATCAACCTACACAACCAGAGAGCTTGTGTGCTGACCTTACTCTAGATCCCAATACTGCTGACTTGAGATACAGCAGTAAGGGGAAAAGGCCCAAACAGAAACCTACTTCGCGGGACTCAGCCTGGAGCCTAAGGTGTTGAGAAAAATCTACAGGAGTAGAATCTGAATCACCAGCCTGGTCCAGGGAAGTACTCCCTGTTCCCCACAGGTAAGGGCACCCTACCTATAAGCAGACATCAACTATCCACTCCCAAACAGGGAAGGTCACTACAAACCACCTCCCAACATTAGATTCACCAAAATGACAAGGGGACAACGAAAGAATGCTAACAAAAACCAAAACAGGATGGCATCTCCAGATCCCAGCAATCCTAATGAAAACAACCTGGAGAACCCAACATCAATGGATATACATGAAAACCACCTCAAATCCTTAGTAAGTAAGATGATATTGGAAGAATCAAATAAATTTTGTAAACAAATGCAGGAGGAAGCAAACAAGAGGGCTGATGACTTAAAAGAGTCATATAAAGAGGCATTTGAAGAATTTCAGAAAAACACAAATAACCAGATGAAGGAAATTATTAAAACAGTTCAAGACCTGAAGATAAAAATGGAAGAAATCATAAAAGAACGCACGGAAGAAAAACGCGATCGAGAAGCATCAGAAAAGAAAGCAAACATCTCAGAGGTGGCCTTATCTAACAGATTGCAAGAAATGGAAGAACGAATATCAGGACTTGAAGATACAATCGCACAATTGGAAACAATCATCCAGGATAATGCTAAATCTGAAAAGTTCCTGACACAAAGCGTTCATGAAATAAAAGACAACATGAAAAGACGAAACTTGAGAATAATAGGGATAGAGGAAAGAGAAGGTAACCGACTCCACAGCCCAGAAAATATCTTTAACCGAATAATAGAAGAAAATTTCCCCAATTTGAAGAAGGAGATGCATACGAACATACAAGAGGCCTACAGAACACCAAATAGAATAGACCCAAAAAGAAAATCTTCCCGCCACATAATAATAACAACACAAAATATACAGAACAAGGAAAAAATATTAAAAGCAGCAAGAGAAAAAGGACGAGTAACATATGAAGGCAAACCTATCAGAATCACTCCTGACTTCTCAGCAGAGACCATGAAAGCCAGAAGGGCCTGGACAGAGGTTCTGCAAACGCTAAGAGAACACAGATACCAGGCAAGACTACTATATCCAGCAAAATTATCAATAACCATTGGAGGTGAAGACAAGATATTCCATGACAAAAACAAATTCACACAATACCTAGCAACAAATCCGGCTTTACAGAAGTTACTAGAAGGAAAACTCCACCCCAACCGGTCAAACTACAACCAAAAATACATAAGAAATAAATAACTACACCATTGCAAAATCACAACTTCACAAAAACTCGATTGTTATAAATACCAAAAATGAAGGGACTTACCAATCACTGGTCATTAATATCTCTCAACATTAATGGTCTCAACTCTCCAATAAAAAGACACAGACTAACAGAGTGGATGCATAAACACGACCCAACATTCTTCTGCATTCAAGAAACACATCTCAACCACAAGGACAGACATTGCCTCAGAGTGAAAGGTTGGGGAAAAATATTCCAAGCAAATGGTCACAAGAAACAAGCTGGGGTAGCTATTCTAATATCTAATAAAATAGACTTTCAACCAAAATTAGTCAAAAGAGACAAGGATGGTCACTTCATACTTGTCAAAGGTAAAGTCAACCAGGAAAACATCACGATTTTGAACATCTATGCTCCGAATACAAGGGCTCCGACATTTGTAAAAGAGTTATTAACAAAGCTTGCCCCATTCATCGATACCCACACATTAATAGTGGGAGACTTCCACACCCGACTTTCACTCAAGGATAGGACTTTGATTTCAAAACTAAGCCGGGAAATAACTTCATTAACCAATGTCATGAATCAAATGGATCTAACAGATATCTACAGAACTTTCCACCCAAACGCAAAGGAGTATACCTTTTTCTCAGCACCCCATGGAACGTTCTCTAAAATTGATCACATAGTTGGTCACGAAGCAAACCTCAACAGATACAAGAAGATTGAAATAATACCTTGTATCTTATCAGATCACCATGGTCTAAGGCTGGACTTCAACAACAATAGAAATAACAAAAAGCATACCAACACGTGGAAACTAAACAACTTTCTACTTAATGACATATGGGTCATGGAAGAAATAAGGGAAGAAATAAAAGACTTCCTGAAATTCAATGAAAATGATGGAACAACATACCCAAATTTGTGGGACACATTGAAAGCAGTGCTAAGAGGAAAATTCATAGCACTAAGTGCCTTTAAAAAGAAAATGGAGTCATCCCACATAAACAACCTAACAACACATCTGGAAGCCCTAGAAAAAAAAGAAGCAGAAACACCCAAGAGGAGTAGACGCCTGGAAATAATCAAACTCAGGGCTGAAATCAATAAATTAGAAACAAAGACAACAATCCAAAGAATCAACAAAACCAAGAGCTGGTTCTTTGAGAAAATTAACAAGATAGACAAACCGTTAGCCAATCTAACTAAAAGACAAAGAAAAGCTATCCAAATTAACAAAATCAGAAATGAAAAGGGAGACATAACAACAGACACCGAAGAAATACAAAGAATCGTAAGGACCTACTTCAAAGACATTTATGCCACAAAATTTGAAAATTTAAGGGAAATGGACAAATTTCTCGACCGATTCCATTTACCAAAATTGAACCAAGACCAGATAAACAAATTAAATAGCCCTATTTCGCCTATAGAAATAGAAGCAACCATTGATAGTCTTCCAACCAAAAAAAGCCCAGGGCCAGATGGTTTCAGCACAGAATTCTACCAGTCCTTCAAAGAGGAGCTAATACCGATACTATTCAAGCTATTCCGAAAGATAGAAATGGATGGAATATTACCAAACTCCTTTTATGAGGCCACAGTCACATTGATACCTAAACCCCACAAAGACCCAACAAAAAAAGAGAATTTCAGACCAATTTCTCTTATGAACATTGATGCAAAAATACTCAACAAAATACTCGCAAAGCGAATACAACAGCATATCAAAGACATCATTCACCATGACCAGGTAGGCTTCATTCCAGGAATGCAGGGATGGTTTAACATACGGAAATCCATCAATGTAATCCACCATATAAACAAACTGAAAGAGAAAAACCATATGATCATCTCTTTAGATGCAGAAAAAGCATTTGACAAAATCCAACACCCATTTATGTTTAAAGTTCTGGAGAGATCGGGAATACAAGGCACTTTTCTAAACACAATAAAGGCTATATATAGCAAACCAATAGCCAACATTAAATTAAATGGAGAGATACTCAAGGAAATCCCTCTAAAATCAGGGACCAGACAAGGCTGCCCACTTTCCCCATACCTCTTTAATATAGTTCTTGAAGTTCTAGCCAGAGCAATAAGACATCAAAAGGAGATCAAGGGGATCCAAATGGGAAAGGAAGAAGTAAAATTATCCCTATTTGCAGATGATATGATAGTGTATATAACTGACCCCCAAAATTCCACCAGAGAACTCCTACAGCTGATAAACACCTTCAGCAAATTGGCAGGATACAAAATAAACTCAAAAAAGTCAGTAGCTTTCCTATATACAAATGACAAACAGGCAGAGGAAGAAATTAGAAAAATTACTCCCTTCACGATAGCCACAAGCAATATAAAATATCTAGGAATAACCCTAACCAAGCAAGTGAAGGATTTATTTGAAAAAAACTTTAAACCTCTGAAGAAAGAGATTGAAAATGACATCAGAAGATGGCGGGATCTACCATGTTCGTGGATTGGAAGAATCAACATAGTAAAAATGGCCATCTTACCAAAAGCAATTTACAGATTCAATGCAATCCCTATCAGAATACCTACTAAATATTTTGAAGATATTGAAAGAACAATTCTCAACTTCATATGGAGAAACAAAAAGCCCAGAATAGCAAAAACAATCCTTTACAATAAAAGATCCGCTGGAGGAATCTCCATACCTGATCTCAAGTTGTACTATAGAGCAACAGTAATTAAAACAGCATGGTACTGGCACAGCAATAGGCTAGTGGATCAATGGAATCGAACTGAAGACCCAGAGATGAATCCACACACATTTGCTCACCTGATTTTCGACAAAGAAGCCAAATCCATTCAATGGAAAAACGACAGCATCTTCAACAAATGGTGCTGGTCTAACTGGATGTCTACATGTAGAAAAATGCAATTAGACCCCTATTTGTCACCATGCACAAAACTCAAGTCCAAGTGGATTAAAGACCTCAACTTAAAACCACAGACATTAACCCAGTTAGAGGAAAAAGTGGGGAAGAGTCTGGAACTCATAGGCACAGGAGACAACTTCCTGAACAGAACACCAACAGCCCAGGCCTTAACATCAACAATTAATAAATGGGACCTCATGAGGCTGAGAAGCTTCTGTAAGGCTGGTGACACTGACAAGAGAACAAAGCGACAGCCTACAGACTGGGAAAAGATCATCACCGACTCTTCATCTGACAAAGGTCTAATATCCAAAATATATAAAGAACTTAAGAAATTAAACACCACCAAACCAAATAACCCAATAGAGAAATGGGGCGCAGAGCTAAACAGAGAATTCTCAACAGAAGAATATCAAATGGCTGAGAAACACTTAAAGAAATGCTCGACCTCCTTAGTCATCAGAGAAATGCAAATCAAAACGACACTGAGATTCCATCTTACACCCATCAGAATGGCTAAGATCAATAACTCAACTGACACCTCATGCTGGCGAGGGTGTGGAGAAAGAGGAACACTCCTGCATTGCTGGTGGGAATGCAAACTAGTACAACCACTTTGGAAAGCTATCTGGTGCTTTCTCAGAAAAATGGGAATAGGGCTTCCTCAAGACCCAGCTATTCCACTCCTTGGAATATACCCAGAGGATGTACTACCACACAACAGGGACATATGCTCAACCATGTTCATAGCTGCCTTATTCATAATAGCCAGAACTTGGAAACAACCTACGTGTCCCTCAACAGAAGAATGGATAAAGAAACTGTGGTACATTTACACTATGGAATACTACTCAGCTATTAAAAACAAGGAATTTCCAAAATTTGTGGACAAATGGATTGAACTAGAAATTGTCATAATGAGTGAGTTCACACAGAAGCAAAAAGAGCTAAATGGTATATACTCACTTATATCGAGACACTAGCCCAAGGTGTACGTCCCCATGAAAAACTGTACCTACCAGAATAATGGGTAAGAGGGGAGGACATCCTATTGAAACTTTAGGTGTGAGAAGCCTGGGAGAAAGAGGAAATGGAAGGATCCAATGGGTCCTGGAAAACTACAGGCGAGTCTGGGCCCTGGGGTCCTCCGCAAACTGTGGCAACAGCCAAGGAAAAAATAGGCAGTAAAAACCTTGAACCCCTACCCGGACTAGCCGATGGACATTCTCCACTGTTGAGTGGAGAAGAAGATCTAACTCTCACACAAACTCTGGTGCCCCATATTTGATCATGTCCCTTGGATGGAGATGCCTGGTGGCACTCAGAGGAAAGATAATAGGTCACCAAGGAGAGACTTGATACCGTATGAGCATATTCAGGGGGAGGAGATCCCCCTCAGACACAGACATAGGGGAGGGGAGTAGGGGGAGGGAAGTGGGAGGAAGGGAGGGATGGGAGGATACATGGGATGGGCTAACAACTGAGATGTAATATGTATAAATTAATAAAAATGTATTAAAAAAATAAGCAGTAAGCACAAAGCAAAAAAAAAAATAAAAAAAATAAAAGTAGGATACAGATATTGTTATTTTTATTGGTGGTAGTGGTTGTTTGAAACATTATTTTCTTGCATAGGTCAGGCTGCCCTCCAAATTCCTATGCTCCATCCTTAGCATCCTGGGATTACAGATGTGGGCCACCACAGCCTACTCTAGGCATCAGTGTTTTGCAAAAATCTTTGGAAGTGCTTCTAGCATCATTAGCAAAGTTGATAGGCACTGGTCTGGTCTCTATATATTTGGCTCTGTTTACAGGCTTGTGTGTTCCATCCTTTCTTGTTTTGTCATTCTAATTTTTCTGGGTGTCTTAGATATACACAAAGCACCAGTGACTCTTCCAGTAATTGGGATCATCTCCTCTTGTAAATGAATAGGGAATGATAGTAAGAGGCCCATGAATGAAACTCAGCTACATTGCACAACTAATTGGGTAGTTCAGAAACGGAAATTCATTGTTTTCTACTGAAAACCAAATAGTAAAATGCAAATCACTCCTTAGGGTTTTCATATTCTTTTGCTTTTAGAAAGCAATCAAAGTTAGGCTTGGTAGCACAAGACTGTGTTGGTTGTAAACCCGGCATGTGGAAGTGGAAGCAGAGTCTCTGGAAATCAAAGGTCTTCTAGGCTATACAGTAAGTTCAAGACCAGGCTGGGCTGCCTCAGACTCTGCTTCAAGAATATAATTACCCCCACTCCTTCCCCCACCCCCTGCCAAAAAAAAAAAAAAAAAAAAGGATGGAAAGAGAAGAGGATATGAACAACAAAAAGAAAAACAATCAAAAGACTGTAGATAATGATTTACATAATTTTCTCTTATTTACTAACAATGGATACATTTAAAACAGCTTCCTGAATTTATTAGTACTTTTCCTTGTAGCCATTGTTTTTTGAGGATTTATTCTATTTGGTCTGTAAATTTGTTATTGATTAGTACAAAAACTTGCTATAGAGGAAGAAAACACCATATGTTTATTTGCTAATGAGCATAAATAAAAGATTAAAGATTGTAATTTATTAATTTTAACCATAATACACAGAATTTCGCTAAGCTCTGGATTTACTAAGTGAAAAACCCTGGTAGCATGTGAACAAAGTTAAACTTCTTGATACACGTTATGTCATCATTCTTTATAAATAACCAGTTGCCAGTAAAAACTAGGTTATAAACAAAAGCTGACACTATTATAAAAATAAAGGTCCTGCTTATGACTTTTTTTCCTGTGAAAATCATTTAGTACTTTTAAAGATAACTTGTTTTTATGGTAACATTTGCACATGTGAGTACTCTTTCCTCCCCTAAAATAAAGTTAAGAATATCAGATGACTAATGACACTAGCAGAGTTGATGTGAAAAAGCCATGTATCCAGTTATGGGTCACAGTGTGCTATCCCCTAGCTTATTTGATAAAACTAGTCTCCGTGATAAAACGATTCAGAAAATATCACTTGAATGGCAGAATTTAAGACAGGAGTCAAGGGGATCACTCTCCTTTCCTATATATTGTCTTTCGAAGCTACTGTCAAGCTGTCCAATATAACATCAGAGAGTGAGTGCTGCTTCCGGTCTGAAAGAGGGGAGAATTCCTCCAGGTGAGAAGAGGAGGATAATGATTTTCTAAGAGTATATCAAGAGATTGATGACATGAGGAGAAATCTCAGGCAGGCAAAGGAAATGCCTGGAAATAAATGTCTCAAGCTTTACTGGCCTTCCATCCATAGCTGTCTTTCAAGTTGCCACAGGGAACAGCTCCGTAGCCTTATTGACCATGAAACATTGAAAGTTTCTCGTAACGTGAACTGACTTAACTCTCTAGATGCTTTTGGACATAGAGTGAAAGGTTAGGCCTGATGTTTTAGCTGACTTGATAATATCTGATTTTTGTTTTAAAATATCATAATGTTCTTGGAGTATGTGTGTGTGTGTGTGTGTGTGTGTGTGTGTGTGTGTGTGTGTGTGTGTGTGTGTTTGTTTGTCATTAGTAATTCAGACATATTTCTCAGTTATCAGTATGTAATACTTTTAAGACATGGGAAAGTAGACCTCTATCCTGACCCCTGTCATTCTCTCCTCAGTGTGAAGGACCACATGGGCTTTTTACATATACTTGAATTATATATATATATATATATATATATATATATATATATATATATATATATATATATATATATATATATTATCTTCTAGATAATGGCAGTCTGAGAGCTCAGGTGAACTATGTCTCAGGCTATAACCATTTGCTATTCAGATTTACAAACAGACTCTATAACTTGTTTACACTTCCCTTAAACAGCCTTGCCTACAACCACTGTCACTCCTATGAAAAGAATATTTAAGATACAATGATTCTGACCTTTCCTTGAGTTTTTGCTTTGTGTAACTCCATGCACTTTACCATTAATGAATGTGTATACTCTTTTCTCATAATTTGTTCACTGTCAATTTGTTCAAGACTCAAATCATCAAAACTCCAAGACTTATAAAGAGTGTTCTTCTTGCCCTAATATTTTTATTTTATACTTTTCCCTTCCCTCCTCCTGCTTCATCTCCTTTGCATTTCTTCTTTATTTTAAAATGATAGGGAAGGTTCATATACTTTTAACTTTCTTTCCAAGTACCATGTCTCAACACAGTTGCAGACAAACAATTCTTTCTCCTTTTCACATCCATACTCTGAGATATCACTTCACCCATTTTTACAGACATCAGCTTTGGGCTTAGAAAGGGCATGTGCATTGGACAAATGTAGAGCCACAGATAGAACTAAATGAAGGTCTATGGAATGAGATTCTTAATATTCTATGATTGATTGGCTGTGATCGTATTTCTGAGTCTACTTTTACAAAAAAAAAAAGGAATAACTGTGCTCAGTATAGTAATCTAAAAAGAATGATGGTGTGTTTCAAATACTAGCGACTACCCCAAAGAGTCTATTGGGTCCTAGCCCTCATTTGTCTGCATTCCTTCTTTATAGCTTACTTTTCTGACCATCAGCTCTCTCAATACCTTTCACCCACACTTTACAAGAGTTCTGCTACATCCAGTTTCATCTTCTGCTTTCAAATCATTTCTCAGAAGGCCTGAGACAATTTTCTCAAGCAGAGCTTTCCTATATGAAACAATTGTAGATATATATATATATATATATATATATATATATATATATACATCTCCATCATTATTTCCAAGTACATCCATACATCCATGTCCAGCGTGAAATAATTTATAGTCTTACACTTACCATTTTACAGAGAGGAGTTTTCTAGTTTTATATCCTCCCCATTAAACTATCGCTCCTTTCAGACCTTTAAAATGTTCTCATGAATCACCCCTTTCAAGTTCACGGCATTTTCCTCACTCATCTCCTTTTCTTTTATCATTACTGTCATGTCTCTTCTTAACCTGTAGTATTCCAGAGTCCTATTTCAGTTAGCCTCACGTCACATTCTTAGCACTCCTTCCTCCTGATTCCTCCTGAAACCCCTCCCCTCTCATCCAGCATGCTTTATAGAAACCACAGGCAATGGAGATTTCGCAATTGTTTCCGATCCGAAAGCTCTGCTTGGGAAAATTGAGAGGATGATTTGAAAGCAGAAGATGAAACTCTATGTAGCAGAACTCTTGTAATGTGTGGGTGAAAGTCAGTGAGGGCTGCTGGTCAGAAAAGTAAGATATAAAGAAAGGAGCACAAGCAAATGAGGTCTAGGGTCCCATCATTAGTCCTTGCTATATCTGAATGCATTAGAGGTTTTAGATTTTTTTTCCCCACGGTGAAAGTTGTTTTCGCCATGTCTTAGAAGTGTTGTGATACACTTGTATTGGGTATGGGAATCATATCATTCAGATTTCGATTATTACTGGTCCAACATTTCTAAGTCTACCCTTCTTCACGTTATATATAGCTGTATTTCACAACTCCTTTGTTACTAACCTAGTCTCTAGCTGAAAGGTCACATATATTTAAAATGGCTCTCTTCCTCCCCATCTGGAGCCTTTATCATCTTCTACCCGAAACCTATGGTTTCCATTGTGCTTGCTTCTGCTGTATTATCTCAGTCACAGGTTCTACAAAATGCATGACATGTCAATCTTAGATCAACGTACAAAAGTCGAGAATCAGAAATTGCTCATACGCTACTTAGCTTGAGATCATAGGCCATAACATACACAAACCTAACATTTCTAACAAAAGACCGCAGCAACCATTGTCACAGTAAAGGAGCCTTCAGCAAGCCCTCATGGTTGTTGAAAATGAGAGTGAAAGAGGAGAAGTGGTAGTTGAAGATGCTTAGGAGACAAAATTACACCGAACCTGTACCTACAAAATGCTGCCTGCAGACATGGGGTGAAGCACAAGGAAGCAGATGCATTTTTTTATATTACAGAATTTCTTTTATTGTGAAACAGATACATTTAGCAGAAATGTTGAAGAAAAGTAGCCATTCATAGGGTTTAAAAAAGACATACAACAGAAAAGAAAACTGTATATTAGATGGTAAAGTTTAATTATGGAATTCTACTGGCTAATTTTTTGGACTACCTGCAAATATATCTTACATTTAAGATGCTATTTCTCTTCAGTTTCACAAAGGTCTTATTTTTTTAATATATTTTATTAATTTATCGTATTACATCTCAATTGTTATCCCATCCCTTATATCCTCCCATTCCTCCCTTCCTCCCATTTTCCCCTTACTCCCGTCACCTTGCTCAAACTATGGCACCAGCCAAGGACAATACATGCAGTAAACTTTGAACCCATACCCAGATCTACCCAATGGACAGGACGTTCTCCACAGTTGAGTAGAGAGTGCAGTCTGACTTTCACATGAACTCTGGTGCCCCATATTTGACCACATCCCTTGGATGGGGAGGCCTAGTGGCACTCAGAGGAAGGATAGCAAGGCTACCAAGAAGAGACTTGATACCCTATGAGCATATACAGGGGGAAGAATTCCCTCTCAGCAGATGCATTTTAATTTTTTTCTCCTCTGATCTCAGGCCACTGTTATGACCTATTTAGATAATTTGATCTACAGGTTCTGGATTGGTTTCAAAGATATGGTGAAATAAATTATATATTTGTATTACACATGTTTCCACTTTGTCTAAACACAACCTTGGAGAGGTTATGAAACGTTTTCAATATAGACTCTTAATGAAACTTCAGTAAAGCATAGGAAATTATCAAATACATACTACCAGAAATACTGTAAATGAAAAGAAAGCACTGGAATGTGTAGAATCATTCATATAGCTTTCATATAATGCTCAGGATATTAATGAAATTTGCTTTAGTATTGGTGGCACAGAAGCAAATACAAGGTGAACAGTTTTTCCAGGTGTATGTGCAGATGACTGGAAAAAAATTCACTGAGTTGATGGAAGTTATAATTTACGGGCAGCAAGACACTCTTGAGTACAATGAAGGGTCAGTGGATAATGGACCATGAATATGAAACCAAGCAGCTAGAGTTAGGTCCAGACAATGGTTGAGAGATCCAAGAAACAGAGAGATACTCCAGGAACCTGTGTTATAGGACAACTATGGAGAAACACATGCCCGGAACAAGCCAGTCTAAATATGAGATCCTGTGGAACAGAAGAAGCAAAGGCCAGTGGATTTGTAGTTGGGTGCTATTTGTAGCCTCCCCTTTATCCAATACTAATCTCTCTGTCTGTACATGTCACTGCAGCAACAAAATGCTTAATAAAAGAAACTTAAGAACAGGACAGTTTCATTTGGTTCATAGTTCAAAGACACAGTCTATCGTTGTGAAGACAAGATGGCCACAGAAGCTTAAAGGCAGCAGTTCCCATTGCTTCCATACTTAAAATGCAGAAAGGGACGAATGCTGGTGCTTAGCTCACTATCTCCTCTTTAATCAAGCCTATCTATCCAGCACATGGAACGGTGCTACCAACACTTAGTGAAGGACTTTCCAGTCTTATTCACCCAACCTTGAAAATCATTCGTAGACATTCCTGTGAGATTATTTCCTAGCTGATTCTGGGTCATTCTGAGTTGACAGTTAGAATTAACTATACAGTACCCTCTATATCTTTCTTTCTGGCAGGGTTCATCTGTGACCTCAGTCTTCTTCTCCTCAAGCACCTTCTGCTCCAACAGTAATGGAAACCATTAATCCAATTAGAATCTTAATTCCCCACCCCCCAGCAAGTGAATGCAGATAATGTTGCTTCATAAATAGCTCCCACCCAAACTCAGCTAGAAGGGAAGCAAGAGAGCATTAAACATTCTGTTTGGGGGAGGGTTGGTACTTGGGTTTTGGAAAAGCTGACCGCTCCTCCTGGATTTTATTTTCAAATTCTAAGCTCCTTGAATGATGAATGCCACAGCAAAAAGGAAGAAAGACTAGTATCTTCTCAATGTCTGTGAACATGATGCCATAAAAAGATATGTTGCATGGTGACCAAAAGAGACAAGACCCTACTGACGGAGCCCTCAACATTGTCATAGGCTATGAAGGAACAGAACTCAACACCAGGGAATTAAGGAGACCTGGGACCCAAATACATTTAAGAGGATATTGGTAGACTGGTGACAGAGTTTACTGATCCCTTGTGTTCAGCTCTGGAAGGGTCTTTTCAAGCACAAAAAACTTTGAGGACTCTGAAATGTTGAACACTCAACAGACGATGATGAAATTTCCATCCAAACAGCCAGACTGGGTCTTGGTGTATGACATAGTTGATTTTTAAGTAAGTAAGTAAGTAAGATTTCTTAGTACATCAGAGTTTGTGGCCTTTGACTTAACACAAATCTAACAGAGCAAAGCAAAATGTATTTCATCATCATTTGCTTGTAAGTGACTCAATGGTGACAACCACCACGAATTAAAGTAAATCTGAAAAATAACTTAAGGGGAAGTATAAGTTAGTATAACATTCTTGTGCCTATGGCAAATATATCTCCATTTCAGTCAAAGCTACACTTTAAGAAAATTCAAGTTTATTTTAAATCTGAAACACATTATAAAAACAACAAAATATCTGCCAGGGGCTTTACCTGTCATAGCTCTTTCTATGTAGTTGTTATCTTTCACTGGTGTGCCTTTCACATACTCACACATATTTGGGGATCAACCTATTTCTTTATCGATCTCATAGTGTAGCAAGTAGCATGAAGATGAAGAGAACTGAGAAAAGACTTTTATTAGTTAAGTAGGTTGACAGAAAAGTAGGAGAAAGTGCCAAGAGAGCTCTGGCTGTGATATGCTACAACATAAATGCTACTGAGGCAGCAAGAGCACACTCTACCCAGCTTATGTGTTACCCTCAAATCTTGCTCTGATGTATTCATTTCCATTTCACTGGCATGTCCTTTCTTGTTTAAGGACGCCTTTGATTCTTAAAATAACCTGGATTTTGAGAGCTCAAACTTATTCTTGCCAAAAAAACCAAACCTAGTTCTTCTTTGTATCGTTTTATTGGCCTTTCCTTGGTTAGAACACGACGGGAAGATCATCGCCCGAGTAAGGCCCGGATTCTAGTCCCTTCTGCCCACTTTGTGGTGACTCATGAAACTTTTCCAACTTCATTGTGTTATCATAAAACATAGCTTACAAATACTGAGTATGTCCACCTCATAGAGCTGATGTGAGGATCCAAAGAAGCAAACTTAGAAGACACTCCAACTTCAACCCAGAAAGCAAATGTAAACTATCTTATAGAACCAAATTGTATACCTTGAATTTAATTGTATTTAGGTTTCCTCATCTGCGGTGCCTAAGTAACCCAAATGAATTCAAGAGCTAATTGAGGGGCCTGAGGAACTGTTCACTGGTTAAGGGCACATATTGCTTTTCAGAGGACTCAGGTTTGGTTCTCATGTCAGGTAGCTAAAAAAAAAAAAACCTGTAACTCCAGCTCCAGGGGATTCAATGCCCTCTTTTGATCTCTCTGGGCACCTGCACTCATGTACATATAAGACAGACAGACAGGCACACAGACAGACACACAGACACACACACACACACACACCACAATTTAAAAACAGAATAAAAAGACGGTTGATACATGAAATGATGCATGCCATTCTCATTGCAGGATGTACAAGACAACTAATATTGTAATTTGCTCTGTAGAGCTGTTTGTTAGAGGAGCCATTTTTAATTCAGTTGTGTTATGCTTTCTCTACTCAACTTGAGAAAGAGCTACTGAGATACCAGAAGGACAAATTCATTATGCTTTTTCAGAAGTTTGTTCCATTATTTTTGTGACTTACACAGGAAGCAGGTGCTTCTTACAGAGTAGTGGGCAAACAAAGGGATCGTATTTTCATTTCTGTTTAGAATCACCACTTTTCCTGTTTTTGTTCTGTGTGCACACGTCTGATGCTAGGATGCCATGTCCTTAATCAAAATTGTTTTATTTGGACAGAGAAGAAAATTAATTGCTCGTCTTATCTGAAGATTACTTGATGGAATCACAAAGCATTTATCTTGCCTCCAGTAGAATCAAATGGTTAAAAAAAGAACTCAACTAAGGTTCAATATCAATAAATGTTATATTGGGTTGAAATTAAATTGGAGAGGACAAGTGTCCTTGGTGCCCAGTGTGCTTAAAACTGAGAAGGCACAGTTATTTGACAAATCCAACATCACAGTGAGTGTGGTGATGGTTTATGAGAGCATAACTAGAGAAGCAACTTCCGATTCCATGAACTAGGCCATAAAAGTGTGTGCCCTCCCAAAGACATTCCCTTTGAGACAAACTAGATCTTATTTAAAAATAAATACATACATTAAAGTCCTGCTACCCTGTGATACTATAATGGAAAAGCCTTTTGTAGGAAGGACTCCAGCGTGGAGCCTATCTGAGTTCAGAGGCAACAATGTATTTCCACTGTAGCCAAGAGTGATGCTGTCATGCAGCCCCCTCCCCCCGCCCAGTTAATGCTTCAGACAATTATAAGCTCTGGCCAAATCTGGATCCAATGGCATAACAGACCCCAGGTAGAATCACCTAGCTATGGCCTCCCAATAGTCTCAATTCATAAAGTCATGCAGCAAATATCACCAAAGTTTACGGTCCATTTTTATACAGCACTTCTAATCAGAACAGTGGCCCCAAATTTATTTAGATGAATAATGGTAAATCTAGCATATAGTTTCCAAACTATCAAAGTTCTTGTGATTTTAACCATTTATAACCTCTGAGCTAACTAATGCACCATTCTAACCATGTGGTTTGGCTTCTCAAGTATAAATATTTATTACTAGAAGTTATGATAAAGTTAAGGTGAGAGTACACATAAGGAATTCTCTCCAAATCAGCTCAGGTGAAACATTATCATTATTCTAGACCTAAATAAGCATTTTAGCATTAATATTTTATAAGAATTTATATGTTGTTTTTATTTTATTTTATCTTTTACAAATCAAGTGTTCAAATAAATGTTTCAGGTGTTTTTTTATTTTCCATACTAGTATTTATTGTTAGATAGAAAAAGTGAGTAGAAAGAAAAAAAATATTCTGGTCAAAGTACATAAAAGCTTGTGCCTATTTAGAGCTTCAATTCTTTCATATTCTTATTGTGATATTACTCAGCATGATGTATTGTGAGTTTTAGGGGTGATTTGTATTCATAATAAAAATTTTCCTCAACATTATTAGAACCCATTGTAGATGCTTAGGGCTGTCTGCAAGTCATTCATCACTCTGGATTTATGAAGAGACCACCGTGTGCAGCGTCTACACAGTCAATCACGTTTATACTTTTGGAGAGCAGCACAGTGAGAGGAGATCAGGAAGTGACCCTTGATGCTTTCACTTTGCACTGCTGTGGTAAATATCATTAATGCCAGAACTCTTTAGCATCAGTCCTATCGAGTTTCAGCTGCTAAGGCATCTTAAAAGCCACACTAGCACGTTTTATTTCAGAGAGTTTTCTTGGGGTTGTAAATGAGCTGTTGCCAGCAAGTGTGGTCCTTGATGTGGCATTGAAGTGTGCTTTTTAAATCATTGATATTTACTGAGGCTTTCTGAGAGACAAGAAGTGCATGCTTCAGAATGTATTGCCGAGGAACCATATGCACATTTACCTGGATTTTGTTTTCTGTGTGAGCAGGAGGCCTGAGAGCCCCTTGAATAAGATTTGGTCATCTGAAAGGCTACTCAAAGCAGGGAAGTGGTCCCTCTCTCTAATGAGAGAGTCATTTTACCCTTTTTCTGGAGCCACAGAGTACACAGGACCAAGAGCAGATGCCCGGAAATCTCAGGGTCCTAGTGATACCTCTATCTCAGATTCACAGCGTGGTGAACAAGTCCTCAGGCATAGCAAACACTTTTACCTACTGACCTATCTCCCCACTCCCCACTTTACAAATACTTTTAATTTATGGTATAACATACGGGTGCAGAACTTGTGCATCAGTGCTGAATGTATTTTACTCTAATTTTTATTTTGATAAACCCTAGAAATAATGCAACAAGAAGATTTGAAAACTATTTTGATCCTTGTTAAGTATAATTACAGATCTCTGGGTCTGAGGCCAGCCTGGTCGACAGAGTGAGTTCTAGGACAACCAAGGCTACACAGAGAAACCCTGTCTCAACCGAACAAAACAAAACCAAGAAACAGGAAATAATATCTGCAGAGAGAATAAAGGCCCTCTGAGTCTGACTTTTTAGATTTTAGTTTTCCATTCAATGTGTATAAGTGTTTTGCCTGCACATTGTACTATGTGTGTCCATAGAGGCAAAAAAAAAAAAAAAAAGATTTTTGATCTCCTAGAACTGGAGTTACAGGTAGTTGAGAGACACCATGTGGATGCTGGGATTAGAAACTAGGATGTCTACAAGTCTCTTACCAAGCCATCTCCCCAGCTCCACTTTTGCTTTTTCCCTTTTAAAGAGAAAATACAAAATTTACAACGGCCATTTCAGAAAGTAAACAAGACTTGTATTTGATGATTGGACTAGATTCTATACAATTTGAATCACATGGACTGTTAAGTTACTTAGATCACATAAAATTTGAGATTTATTTGACCTTTTCAAAAACTTTTTAACTTAAACACGTATGTGTATGTGCCTGTGTGTGAGTGTGTGTGCACATGCGCAGGGAGGCACCTGCTGAGGCCAGAAAAGAGCTTGCAGTCCCTTTGAGGTAGAGTTATAGGTACTTATGAACCTTGTGGTATGGGTTCGGGGAGCCGAACTGTTTCCTGTGATTGAGTAACAAGTGCTGTTAGCTGCCAGGACACATATCCAGCCTGTGGTCTATCTTCCTGAACTCCCACACAATTCTAATCAAAATGTCTGCAGAGATCCAATGCTTGAACCACTCTATCTGCTGTTCCCCCACATGCATTTTAAAATTTATCATTTGCAATGAGAACCTTATTTCTATTTGCCTTCCCTCCTTATCTGGCTACGTTCAGGTTCTCTGGAGCTGCGGGTTTCCTGAAGGGAAAACAGGGGAACCGCTATGTACTGCTAACACAGGACTTGACCTGGGAAGGAACCGTGCATTTATCAGTTTGAGGTGTCGTCCATCTCTCTGTAGATGACTTCATTTCTCTACCTCCCTGGGCTTCTCTTAATTCATCTTGTATATCAAACTTGGTCACTCAAAGCATGCCAAGGTGTGGAGGACACCGAAGTGTGCATTTCAGGGCAATGTCCATTAAACCTATAGGAAACCTTACTGTGGGCAACTCTCCATTTTTCTGTAAGTGTTCCTTCCTTTTTTCATTTAATCCATACTATGTCCTCTCATTTCTTTTCCTAAACTCCAAGGAAGTCCTGCTGTCTTTTTTTTTCTTTTCCTGTTTACACTCATCTGACATGATCTCCCTTTTTTTGTTCACTAAACCTAGAGCAATAAAATTACTATGTAGCCTCTGCATGGCCACTAAATGTTCTGTTGATTGCTCATTAGGCTGGGGAGATTGGCTGGCGAATGGGAAGACATCTTGAGAATGATTAGAAGAGCTTTCTTATTCTGGTAACACTCAATTACTAAGCTGGAGGAAATTGAGGACCAAAGGAGCTGATTCATCTCTATTTAATTGTTATAGACCAAATAAATACTAAGAGGAAGGCAAGGCAGGAACTCTCACTGAGAATGTGGTATTTACACTGAGATGCTGGTCATCAGCTCAGCAAGACCTCGCATCAAACACTATTTCAATTTATGGAAATTCTTCTGTCAAGTAAAGAGAAAAAACAATGACTGATATACTGCAGAAAAGTTTTCATTGTGACTACAATCGTGAGGAAGCAGTCTTCAGCCTTCCTAGAATAGTGTGATCCCAGGGAGCCCTCAGGAGTAATGCCTTTTGTTTCCCTTTGGGAGAAATGAAGAGAGCCCAGCCTCCGACAACAGACCTTTTTAAGTAGTTTTTTTTTTCCCATTATACTACAACATCATCCAAATACATGGTGGTGTAATTTTCAAGACAAAGAATTTACGCCTAATGTCCAGCTGCCGCTTCCTGTCTAGTGTATACAGAATTTTCAAACTTTCTTTTTAATCCACTGCACTCCTTTAAGCAGTTCCTTCACCCACCCACAAAGTTTGAAGAATGGGCCTTTCTCAAAACCAAAGACATCGATCAATTGCTAGTGCATGTAGGAAAATTTCAAACAATAATTTAAGAAGGAATAACATTTTAAATGTATCCTAACTTGCTCAATGACCTTAAAAAAAAAACAAATTGGTGATTCCATAGGGCAATGAGCGAGCTGAACACTTAGAAATAATGGTGAATAATTATGAAACAAAAATGGAATTTAAGAAAACAAACCTTAACACAATCTAGCCAGGAATCCCAAATATTTGTATTTAATTAAAGGGCAATGGTGGCTACACTAAAGACCGTTTAGCATTTGGAAACACAAAATGGGGCACACACATGCAATCTCAGCGTTTATCAGATAGTATCCTAGCCTTAATGACCTTCTTTCTGCTGCAGTGAGAACCTTAACTTCTCGATAGACAAGACTTAACTGTCTAAGAAAATGAAAACAAACAAACAAAAGAGAAGAGTCATCACACTAGGCAGACAACTTTGACAAAACCCTCAAATGTAGAATGAAGCCAAACACCCTTCTTATGCAATTGAAATCTTTTCTAAAAACAAAAGTTGGCATTTGCATGGTAATCTTTCAGTAAATTTGGCAGAAAAAAAAAACCTAGCCAGTTAAAATATCTCTAAAGAATTCTACTTGCCTTTTTAAGAAAAGTTCTTGGAGAGTTACCAATGACAGAAAATACCTTTCACACCTTCCCTCAAACACTGTCACATTTGCCAGATGACATTTTCTTCTTCCTCTTCACATAACTTATCTGACACAAGAGCGCATCAGCAATAGACTACAGGAAAGATAATTGGAATCAAGAAAGTTAATCCACCTTTCTACTTCAACTGTCAGAGGGGGAAAAAAAAATGAAGTCACAGCAAATACTTTTAAAAGCACAACAGTAGAATGTCAATTTCCTGAGTCAGCAACCCAAACAAAAAGGTGGCAAAGCTGTTCACAAAGCTGTAAGAACCTGCCATATCTGGTATTCTGTAGCATAAGGTGCTCTCAGAGCTAACTGGAATGGAAGTTCTAAAATATTTTCTTTAAAACATGAGAAGCTCTTTGTGCCCCTCCCCCCCCCCCCCGCAAATATAAGCAAAAGACAGGAAAATGGTCAAAGTAGAAACCTAGCACTTTAACCAAGTTTCAGGAAAGTCATTCCAGGTGCAAGTTAATGACAGATTTCCATCTAGCAACCGGAGAAGAGAGTATCACCTACCCGCAAAGTGAATCAGAAAGCAAATGGACCCAGGTAGCTCAACCCAATCCCAATGCTGTTCATAATGGCCTCATATTTCTTGTACCTTGAAATGACACCTCTAAAGCATTAGGTGAAAACAGCCACATGGAATATAGATATGTTGTCCTGGTTGGAAGAGAAAATAGAAATCTAATATGATAAGTGCCTTGTTTCTGTCTATGAAATGCCTTTGGAAACATTGTAACTTTCTTTTTTTTAATTTTTATTTTTTTAATTAATTTATTCATATTACATCTCAGTTGTTAGCCCATCCCATGTATCCTCCCATTCCTCCCTTCCTCTCACTTCCCCCCTACTCCCCTCCCCTATGTCTGTGTCTGAGGGGGACCTCCTTCCCCTGTATATGCTCATAGGGTATCAAGTCTCTCCTTGGTGACCTATTATCTTTCCTCTGAGTGCCACCAGGCATCTCCATCCAAGGGACATGGTCAAATATGGGGCACCAGAGTTTGTGTGAAAGTTAGATCTCCTTCTCCATTCAACAGTGGAGAATGTCCTGTCCATCGGCTAGTCTGAGTTGGGGTTCGAGGTTTACTGCCTATTTTTTCCTTGGCTGTTGCCATAGTTTGTGGAGGACCCCAGGGCCCAGACTCGCCTGTAGTTTTCCAGGACCCGCTGGATCCTTCTATTTCCTCATTCTCCCAGGCTTCTCACACCTAAAGTCTCAAGAGGGTGTCCTCCCCTCTGACCCACTTTCCTGGTAGGTACAGTCTTTCATGGGGATGTACACCTTGGACTAGTGTCTCGATATAAGTGAGAATATACCATTTAGCTCTTTTTGCTTCTGTGTGAACTCACTCATTATGACAATTTCTAGTTCAATCCATTTGTCCAGAAATTTTGGAAATTCCTTGTTTTTAATAGCTGAGTAGTATTCCATAGTGTAGATGTACCACAGTTTCTTTATCCATGCTTTTATTGAGGGACACGTAGGTTGGGAAACATTGTAACTTTCAAAGAATAATTCCCACTAAAGTAAGTCTTACTTCCTCTCTTCCTCTGATCTCCCTCACATTCTCTCTTCGCCCTTGTTTTTATTTTTACCCTCTCCCTTCATCCTTTCCTCCTTCCACCTTTTCTCCTGTTAGGTTGCATCTGACTAAGGAATAATGACATATGGCCTGAAGTTCTCTGAAAAAGCCACATCTCTGCTGAAGATTGCTTTTACTGAATGCTAGAACTTCATTCCTGTGGACAAGTGGAATATTGCAGGCTGACAGTCAAATTTTCCAGGGCTTTTGTGATCTCCTTAATAACCATTTGCCACCAGCCTGTATCACAATGTCTTTGTGACTATTAGGTCAGTGCATTGTAATGCATTGTATAGCGGGACCCTAGGTATCCCAAAGCCCAAAGCCAAGATGCTGTGATAGCGCGTTTGCAATCCCACTGAAGAGATTTTCCCACCATGCTGTCATGTGTCTCTTTGACTGTCCCTGTCACTGTGCTTCGTCGATGCATTCTTTAAGAGTTTCTTCTGTCCTGTGACTACGAAACTTCATGTGAAATCTTCCATGGTACATACAACCTGCCATATCCAGAGCAACCCAAATCCACATTCTCCCACCACTGCCATTTGAATTTGATGCAGAATAAATTCTTCTCCATAAAAGAGGCTGAGAGGTCGAGGATGGCTGACGTGTGGTGGTATGGGAAGAGTGACTGATGAGATGGGCGTGGTGGCGCACACCTTTAATCCCAGCACTCAGGAAGGCAGAGCAAAGTGGATCACTGTGAGTTCAAGGCTAGCCTGGTCTACAAAGCAAGCTCCAGAACAGCCAGGGCTACACAGTGAAACCCTATCTTGAAAAACAAACAAACAAAACAAAAGAGTGACCGATGCCCAGCTGCTAAGACAGCAGGAATGTCCCACAATTTATCTTGATTACGTTATGTGACACTTTATACCTGCTAAGTAAGGGGGGATAGAACTAATGTTGATTCACAAATGTTGACATATTAAATAAAAAATAATGTTAATTTTTATCTTTTTTTATTTTTATGCTAAAATGTTATTAAATTAAAGGGAAATTCTAGATAGGGATTTTTTTTTACATGGCTACTCTTAAAATTTCTTATTTCTTTTTTTTTGTTTTATTATTATTATTATTATTAATTTATTCTTGTTACATCTCAATGGTTATCCCCTCCCTTGTATCCTCCCATTCTTCCCTCCCTCCCATTTTCCCCTTACTCCCCTCCCCTATGACTGTTCCTGAGGGGGATTACCTCCCCCTCTATATGTTCATAGGGTATCAAGTCTCCTCTTGGTAACCTGCTGTCCTTCCTCTGAGTGCCATCAGGTCTCCCCCTCCAGGGGACATGGTCAAAGGTGAGGCACCAGAGTATGTGAGAAAGTAATATCCCACTCTCCACTCTACTGTGGAGGGTGTTCCGTCCATTGGCTAGATCTGGGTAGGGGTTTAAGGTTTACCGCCTGTATTGTCCTTGGCTGGTGCCTTAGTTTGAGTGGGACCCCTGTGCCCAAATCTGCCGATCATAATGTTCTACTTGTAGGCTTCTAGGACCCTCTGGGTCCTTCTACTTTGCCTTTCTCCCATGATTCTCTCATCTAGAATCCCACTAGAATGTCCTCTCCTCTGTCTCAGTTTCCTGGTAAGTGAAGGCTTTCGTGGGACATGCCCCTTGGGCTAATATGCAGATATAAGTGAGTATATATCCAGAAGATGCTCCAGCACACAACAAGAAAATTTGCTCAACCATGTTCATAGCAGCCTTATTCATAATAGCCAGAACATGGAAACAGCCGAAGTGTCCCTCAATAGAAGAATGGATAAAGAAACTGTGGTACATATACACTATGGAATACTATTCAGCTATTAAAAACAAGGACTTCCCGAAATTTGTGGATAAATGGATTGAGCTAGAAATGATCATAATGAGTGAGTTAACCCAGAAGCAGAAAGACTCAAATGGTATATAAAATTTCTTATTTCATAGGCTGATCCTGTCAATTGTCAAGGTGGCATCCTACTCCCACATTTGGAGGGAGCATCCAAGGCATGAATTATTACAGTTTAATTCACAGCTTGTCATATCTTGCCACCTAATCATTTACCTAGTTATAAGAACATTTTGTAATTAATAAATTATTTTTTATCATGAAACTTTTATGCCTATCACAGATTGTGTTATGGGATAGTTTTATTATTGCCTATCTTCCTCATTGACTACCAACTTCAAAGTAACAGCATCATCATCTCTTTATTATTATTATTATTTAGAAAAATTGCCTGATACAGTGAATGGCCTATAGTAGAGGTACAAGAAATGCTACATTTTCATCATCTGAAATAATTTTTGCTATTGAATGCACTAAAGAAAAAATCAGGAAGCTCAGAGTTAAATTTCTTCAGTTGCTAGCTTCATCTTGAATCTTAACTGTAAAAATCAACTACCGTATTAAATGCATTCTTACATATTCCATTTGCAAATTTAGAATGGCCTTTTGACATCCTTTATTGCTATGCATCTGTTATGTCATAACCTAAAGCCTGGTCCTTAAGACAGAAGTTGACAGTTTCTGTAAAGATTTACAGACAAATGTTAGGGATCTTTGTTGTAAGAATTCCATCTCATCTGTGTTGAACAAAAGCAGCTGTCAGACTCTACATAAAGCAAGCAGGTAATGGTCTAAGCCAGTTCATCAATGGACACTAAAATATGAATTTCTGATAACTTTCTTATAAAGGAAATATTGCTGTTTTTACCTACTTAGCCATTCAATTTTGAAGGATCTATTCTTAACTTACAGGCCTTGTGAAATCAGTGGGCTAGATTGTCTCTTGGAAGCCTTGTTTTCTAGCTATAATAAAAATTTGCATATATTTGCAAATACATGAATTAAAGCAGAGTATATCGGTGTGCATCTTCTACCTTCTTTGACATTGACTAAGGTCACTCACCAGCGCTTGGTTTCTGGTGCACTGACTTGGAAGACCTGAGACACCTTTATTCATGTTTCGGAGGCCTTAGCGTGAGTGACTGTGAGGCTGAGATCAGCTGCGGTTGTGACTCCAATTGCCGAACTGGCTTTCAGAGCCACTTAAGGTTACCTGTATATGTTTTGACAGGGGGTAAGGTGTTTTCCATGTGTAAGATGAATCTGGTTTTGAGAGGAGAGAGTGACGCTTATCAGCGCTAACAAAGGACAATAGTACCGTGGTTGGAAGTTCCTCTGTTACTTCCTGAGAAAGTGCTTATGCTAATTCACACTGTCAGGTTTTGTAAAAGTGTTCACTTTTCATCTCATCACTTCTTTCTTTTTTCTTCATCCTTCAATTGCCTTTTCTTCTCAGTTCAAAACAAGCCTGCAGAGTAAATGCTGAAGCATAATCCTATATTAATTTATGGGCCGTGGTGTGGCTTACTAGAAATGAAATGCTCTGGTCCCATGAAATCCTAATCACTTTCACCGCCAGCAGGTGACCGAGCTAAAGCATTTCCAGTGAAGTGAACAAGAACATTAAATAATACCAATGCTGGGGACTGGCTGGATTCAAGTCAGGAAAGTACTATACTAGTGATCAAAGCTTGGCCGAGGGAGGCAACTCCATTTGGCTTTAACTCAGTGGGAAAGGCAGGAACTTCAAATCCATGGTCAGCCCAATTCAATTTGTGAGACTTCCCCAGCTATTTCTGTATTGCATACCAAACAGAGGGGCCTGAGCTGGCTTATGAAAAATCTCTAGGTAAAAGAGATGTGTAAAAATTGTCCCCCGTGAAAGTTCTTTCAACTCTCGCTGACTCTTGAGGCAGCCTTTTTAAAGCAGCCATGAGGAAGGCACCTGTGCCGGGAACGAATGGCTGTGGTCTTAGTACCTGGTGAATCTGTCTCAGGCAGCAGGGCTGGGATAATCCCCCTCTCTTACTGAGTGCCTGGGACTTGTCTGAATGTAAGTAGGTTTGGGGGAAAAAAATCCACATTAACTAGGATGTGTTAGAATTAAAGTGCCCTAGTGAACAAATAACTGAAAATGATCATTCTAAAACTTAAGAACACAGAGATTAAAAAAATACTATGAATATGTTCCAATGTCCAAAATAGGAGGACCCGATGTGTCATCTGGAGGTAACATGGTTCATTTGATTCTCACAATCAAATGTACCGATCTAAAAACAATTCTTAAACCTGGTAAAGTTTTTACATAACATAAACAGCTAAGTTCTGCACCATCCAACAAAATGGGGAAGGGAAAATAGAATGCTAAGGCAAAAATAAAGATAATTTTAAAAATGTTGCTGCTGTGGAAGGTTTTATAATAGCTGGTATAAACATTTGGGGAGGGAACAGTCCTTAATAATATTCAACTTGGAGTAACGTTAGAATCACCTTGCCTTTCCTGCTTCCACTGGGACACTGTTAAGAGTGTTGCCCATGCTCCACTTCTGAGTGCACCACTGATTTGGAATGTTAGTGTTACTTGAAAATGATTTTTGATAAGCCAGAGAATAGCTAAGTATAAGATCATAAATATTTTTAGATGAAAGCCACGAGCATTGCCAGTAGCATCAATTCTAAGTTTGCCGCACATTTTAAAATGCCGTTTAATAACAATGTAGAAATAGTTATTCTGGCCAATTCTGTCTACCTGAGGATGTACATGATAAAAATCTAAAGAAATATTCATGCTGTGATATCAATATTGAGAAAGGAATCAGAATTTATTCATAAGCGTAGGATATGAATAGAAGAGAAAAAAAGGCAAAGGAAAAATTTAAATGAGATCAGACCAAACTCAAGGCATACATTTTCTGAGGTAGACAATGGTCTTGGGACAGGGGCCCATATGACAAGTGTGTGAGTGCTTATTCTTTCATAGGATAGGATAAAACTGTTGTTTAGATTTGCGAGATGACAGAAGGAAACCCCCTGAAGGCTCATGAATCGATCCCTTCTCATATCTCGTGTCTTGAAAGGATGGCTACAAGATTATTTTATTAGCAGAGTCGCCAATCCCCCATTTTCTTTCAAGCAGTTTCATCACAATCCTACTGCAAATACTTTAGTTTTAGAAAACAAACTTCTTTTAAAACATGGCTGCTCATGGGAAGTCTGTCTACTGGACAAGTCAGCTTCCGATGGTGCCTATTGCTATGAGAACATGGGTTGTTTTTACCTAGATCTAGACACCTTATTCCTGGGAAGATTTTGGACCATGAGCTGTTTTTAAAGGAAACACTGTCTAGAGTCTTGGTGGTGTTCTCTCTGATAATCCTTAAGCAATTAAAGAGAGCCCGTGAGGGACCCTGTTCATAAAAGATTTACAGAAAGGTCACCGTCTAGTGATTTTAAAATGAAAAATGTAAAGATAAGTGAGCAATGTTTGAATAATAACAGTTGCTAAGAGAAAAGCATATCACAACAAAACAGAACGGGGTAACATTTAAAATGATATCTTCAGACATGTTTCCCTCCTCTAAGAATGCTTTAGGGTTCCTTTGCAATACATGAGGTAATTGAGTCAATGATTGCCCTGCCACTCCAGGGACACTCAAATCTTGCCTCCAAGTGACAGAATCATTTTGATAATTAAAAAAAAAAAATTAGATGTGGACCACTGTCTTAGTTACGGTTTTATGGTTGTGAAGAGACACAATGACCATGGTAACTCTTATAAAGGAAAGCATTTAATCGTGGCTGGCTTACAGTTCAAAGGTTTAGTCCGTTCTCACCATGGCAGGAAGCATGGTGGCATGCAGGCAGACATGGTGCCGGAGAAGGAACTGAGAGTTCTACACCTTGATCCACAGGCAGCAGAAAGTGAACTGGCCTGAGAGAGACTTCAAAGTCCAATCCCTAGTGATGCACTTCCTCCAACAAAGCTACATCTGCTCCAACAAGGCCACACCTCCTAATAGTGCCACTCACTATGTACCTATGGGGGTCATTTTCTTTCAAACCACTGTAGCCAGTGAAATGGTTTAGTTCTTGCTGCCCTTTCTGAGGACCCCACCTTCTTCCTTGGAACTCACATGGTGGAACAAAAGAACCACCTTTCATAAGTTGTTCTCAGACTTCTATATACATACTATGGTATACATGGGTGCACACACACACACACACACACACACACACACACACACATATATAGGCATGCATGCACACACATACTCACACACAATAAATAAGTAAAGCCTAGATTAATTCTAAAATATTGCTACTCAGTAAGTATTCATTTAAAGACTCTAAAATTACTTTCATTAAGATTTAGTATTTAGTGCATCTTTTCTTCTTAAGTTAGGGGCACTGGCTATAGGAAATAATCTGTAGGAGGCATTGAAAGCCATCAATTATGGACCATTGATGCCACAAGAGAGAGAAAGCAAGGAGTGGATATACAATCTACTCATTCCTCCCATAGAGAAGACACTGTATGGGGCGCTTTATTATTTATACATACTGCAAATATTATAAAGCACGCATTGATATCCCTAATATGACAGATACGAAAACCAGGGAAGTGTAATTTTTCCAGTGACACCCAGACAGCATGGGAGAAGAAAACCCGTTCCAGATTAGGTTAATCAAATTCCAGTGCTATGTACTTTTGAATTCACAGGCTGACTTACCAGGCTGAGAACTTGGTATCACCTAGGCCAGTGCTGTTCAAGTTCTCATGGACTTGCCAGTTATCTGGGGAACTTGGGACACACACACACATACACACACATACACACACACACACACACACACACACACACACACACACACACAGAGAGAGAGAGAGAGAGAGAGAGAGAGAGAGAGAGAGACACGCAGTCCTAAAAACAATAAAGAATTCTCTGAGTCTTGCTTTCAATAAAATTGCCATCCTTCTCTTCTGTTTGGAATTCCAGAGTGACCAGTACAGTGAACCCTGTGTTCTGACTTCCCTTCCTTGTTCTCTATATCATAACTCAGGTACTAAATCTCAAAGCTGATTGCACAAGTGAGTAAGGGAATGAAACCACTGCAGTTCCACCACAGCAGGGTTCACCAACTCAAGCAACCAGGGCCAGGCACAGCAGACCAGAAGGTATAAAGCAGGCTTGGCAGTGTGCTGACGAATGGAGCTTGTCTATATCCCGAGAGAGCAGTTCATACACAACTCTGGAGGATCCTCACCATGTGAAATGTAGTTGCAGTGGTCTCACTGATCTTTCCAGTTTCCAATGAAGTTAGACACTTGGGGTTTTTTTTCTTTTTAATCTTTTCAAAAGATTATATTTTAGAGAAGTTTAAATGTTCACAATAAAATTGTACAGACTGTAAAAGGAGTTCCCATATACCCATCTTTGGGGTTTGCTAAATGAATAATAATGGATAATGGTCAAACCTACCAATATCACATCATAAAATAAAATAGTGTCTTTAAAGAAAAGTTCTTCAGTGCTGGGATGGTCCAGCCTCCTTCCATTAACTCTGGGAACCATTGATCTTTTAACTGTCATCGCCCTTGTTCTCAGGTTAGCACACAATTGAAATCATACACTATGCAATCTTTTCATTGTTTTCGTACACTTGGTAAAAATCTATTTAAGATTCATGTATTTTCATGCTTGCAAGTTTTCTGTCTAGTATTGAATATCAGTACAGGCTGTGAGTAGCACAGTTTCTTTCTATACCCATCTAATATGGAATATCTTAGTTGTTTCCAAGGTGGGAAACTATTCAAAAGATGTCCATGTTTTTAAAAAAAACACATATATAGGTCAAACTGTCTGGGAAAAGTTGGAAAGAACAGGGTTGCTAGGTCACATTGTAAAACCATGTTTAGTTTTGTAAGGCCCATGCACGCTGCTTTTCATTTTGTGTATGTCAGCCTTCATTCTTCCTAACAATGAATGAGTTTCTTTTTTCCCTTCATCCTCAATAGTGTTTGACATTCTCGATGTATAACAGTATCTCTTCGCTACATTTGTTCAAATCCCCTTGCTGCTGTACCACGTGAAGCATCTTTCCATGTGCTCCCTTGTCACCTGTTGCATTTAGTTAGGTTTTCATAAAGCAAAATGTGTAGTTTCAGAGGGTTAGTACATTATCGTTATAGTGGGGAGCATGGCAGTGTACAGGCAGGCACGGGGCTGCAGAAGGAGCTGAGAGTTCCACAGGCAGCACAAAGGGACTGTGTCCCAAACTGGGCAATATAGCCTGAGCATATATGAGACCCGCCTCCACAGTGACACACTTCCCCCTTTAAGGCAAACCTACTCCAACAATGCCACACCTCTCAGGAGTGCCACTCCCTGTGAGCCAAGTATTCAAACACATGGGTCTATGGGGGGGCACTCCTATTCAAACCACCACACCTGTATGTATATTGTAATTATTTTCCCATTTTAAAACCTCATTGCTTTCTGTTTTAAGAGTTTTTTCATGTACTGAAAAACAGTTTAAAATAAGAAATATCTCTTGTAAATTCTGTCTTCTAATTTGTGCCTCATTGTCATTCTCTTGCTAGTATCTTTCATAGACAATTATTTCATGGATCTTGATATTGGTTTTATATAAAACACAGATAGTCAAGACCAGACTTCTCTAGATTTTCTACATGCTCTAGCCTTTGTAGTTATTAAATTTACATTCAGATGTGGGAAAATTTGAATGACTTTTTGGATGTTTGGAAGGTCTATGTCTTGAATCTGTTTCCTGGATATTGATTATCCTCAGTATTATTTGGCAATAAGACATTTTTTTCCTTCATTGTACTATCTTTGTTCTTTGCTCAATAATTAGTTGTTTTATCAAGTGGGTCTGTTTCTGCTCTTTTAAGCAGTTTGAGCAATCCACTTGTCTGTTTCCACCAGTGCTACAATATGCTAGTTACTGTGGCTTTAAGTCTTGAAATTAGTTAGTCCATTTCTCTGGCTTTGTTTTTGCTTGGTATTTAGTTAGCTGGTTTTAGTCTTTTATTTCTCACTATAAATTGTAGACTTAGCTGGTGAGAATGTATGAAATAGCTTACTGACAATTTGAATAGGATTGCTTTGAATCTGCAGGATACTTAGAAGAGACATCCTGTTGACATAATTGGGACTTCCTATGATCATAGATAACACCACCGTTTTTTGGTTTACTATTATCTTCACAATAAAAGTTTTGAATATTTCCTCAGACTTATCTTGCACATATTTATGTTACATTTATAACTAATTATATCATCTACTTGAATGTCATTTTATGCAGTTGTGCTGAGTAGTGTGTGTTTGGACTGGGACATGTCTAAGAGATTGGTGACGCACATCTGTGGGTGTATCTGTGGTTGAAAACATTTCAGAGAGTTTGTAAGAGTGGTCATAACTTTTACGGACATGTTCCTACATCAACACACCTTCAATGTATCTCAGCTACAAGTTCCTGACACAGGCAGAGTATGCCCCAAAGTGTTCCTGTTTAGCAACTCAACCTTTTGAACATATGTTTACATGGCCTTGAAGCAAGCATGTCCCAAATTGTATCCATCATTTTTCCTTCTTAATGCTCAAATTAAGCATTCGTAAGAACACGGCCCTTAACTGAGCTGTTCTGGAATAGGTATGCCCCTAAAATATGTTCCTATATGAATCTGTCTGTTCAGTCTTGTCCAGTGAAATTGTCACACTTCTGTTAAGAGTGTAGTACTTTGGAAATCATGCTCATGCTCTTATAACTAATAACATTTCTTCAGTCTTTTGTTACTTATTGGCTAGGCTTGCTTTGGCATTGTAACCATCAACATGAAAACACAGGCATTTCTTTTTTTTTTTTTTTTAAGAATTATTTATTTATTTATTTATTTATTTATTTATTTATTATGCATACAGTCTTTGGCCCACATGTATGACTGCATGCCAGAAGAGGGCACCAGATCTCATTATAGATGGTTGTAATCGCTATGGTTCCTAGGGATTGAACTCACAACCTTTGGAGGAACAACTAGTGCTTTTAACCTTTGAGCCATCTCTCCAGCCCACATGGTGTTTCTTTATGAGACGATTGACCAGGTGAGCATGACCTATGTTCAACGGGGACAGTCTAATCTAAGACAGGGGGCCTGCCTGGAGGAAAATAAGAAAACATGGATGAAGTCAGCTAGCACAGGCAATTTTCCTGGCCACCATCGTGTGAACTAATCTGTGTCACCATATCCTCCCTGCTATCATGGAAGAAAAGCTTGAAGTTGTGCGCCAAGCAAACCCACCCTCGATTATTTCACAGTGCGATGGCTAATTCTGTTCGCCAACTTGATTGGATTAGGAAATAGGTAGGCTAGTAGGAGAGGAAGGACATTTGAGAATGTTTGTGAGGGCATTTCTAAAGACAATTGGTTCGTGAAAAAATGATTGACTGGATGAGACCTTATTGGTAGTAAGAAAGGTAGGAACCGAAGCCAGGAGGCGGGGATACATTAATTTCTGTCTGTATGGGAGTTTTGTCTCCCATGGAATCCCTATCCTATTCCAGTCGGGCACATGTAAGCCTCTCTGACATGCTGACACTTGCGTGATGGAATGGCCCTCTTATTGTGAACCACAGTAAACGATTCCTCTTCTTAAGTTGTTTTCTCAGGTATTTTGGTTGCAGTGACAAAAGACGTAATTCATATAGAAAACTGATAACAGAGAGGTAGGGTCACTGTTGTAACTAAATCTGTGGCTTTCTGGCCTTGGAGCTGATTGCAGAAAGAATTTAGAGGAGTGTGGAAAAGCATACAAGAGAAAGCCCCACAAGTATAACTTAATGAGTAGCTCTGTTCAGGGTGCAGAAGACCATCACACTGAAAGACATGCGGACAGGCAAGACCGTGGTTGCGAGTTTCATAGGGAAAAGAGGACCACTGGGAGTTCATGCTACCACGCTATCCAAGACTCTCTTTAGAGTTCTCCCAAAGTCTGAGATTTTTGAGTGAAGCTGAATTGAAACATAATGTCTTAACTGTTCTGCTGGAGTACTATGTGACACTCTCTGGGGGGAGATCTAAACAAATGTTTACACACCACAGAGAGGAAACCGAGAAAGGCCAAAATTCAGACAACTAACATAGTCCAGTTTAAACCAATGCGTTTTGCTGGGGTTATTTACAGTCTGTGACTTGCTACAGTGAGCAGAGCCAGCCCAAGTGTGTGATCGTGTGAAAGGCAAGCCTGTGGTGGTGTAGACAGAGGAAGGCCTCTGCAGCTTGCAGACTATCACAGGGTCCCCCAGATGCTTTTCACGGATCCCCAGGACCTTAACATCCTTCCCACTGAGTTTCAGTTTGCTTTGTTCTCATTCTTCATTGCTGCTCTCCTATTCCTCCCTTTCAGATTGGGAATGTATGCCTGTACTTTAATTAATCAATTAATTTGGTGTTAAGAGGGAGTGCTCGTGTGTACCCTGATCAGTGGGCGAACCCAGAAGACGACATGTGGAACTCAGTTCTCTGCTTCCATGACGTAGGTTCTGGAGACTGAACTCAGACCATTAGGCTTGGCAGTAAGGGTCCTTAACAACCGAGCACAGCTGGCTGGCCCTGTGACTAATTTCACAGGGGATCACAATGAAGAGTTAGCCTTAAGTTTCAGAGGAAACTTTAGACTTGAAAATTTGATGTTATTAGAACCGTCAGAATTGTGAGAACTCAAAAGAAGATGAGTTTTACAATGAGATAGAAATAAGTGTCTTGGGGTCAGTGGCAAGTTAGGTGTGGATGGATATCAACTTGTTAAGGTATGAAAACTATGGTGCTTAAAAGGATTAACTGATGTAAAGACCCAATTTGTATTTGAGTGATAAATACAGGTGCGGGCCTAGATCAAACAGGAAGAAAATGCCTACACGGCACTCTTGAATACTACCATTGCCTTGTAACAATTTTTGGTTCTAGGAGATGTTTTGTTGATTCTTTCAGATCTACATGATTATGTGTGGCATTTGAAAGCACAATGTTTTTTTCTTCCATCTCATCTATAAACTGACTATTTACTTTTCTTGTCTTTTTGTATTAGTTTTGCTCTATTAAGATGTATGGTGAAAGCAGACTACTGAAATGTTTCTAACATTGGACTGCTAGGCAATAATATAGCCTGTGTCTGAGGAAGGCTTTCTGTACTTCATACGACCGCAGGATGGAGGAACACAAATAGTAGACTACAGCAACAGGCGTACTATCTTCATTCCCATGGTATAGAAAACTGAGACACAAATGAAACTAATTGTTAATGTCATATAATCACTGATAGAGAACAGGTTTTTAAAATTTATTCAGATTACATCTCAATTGTTATCCCATCACTTATATCCTCCCATCCCTACCTCCCTCCTGCTTTCACCCTATTCCCCTCCCCTAGGTCTGTGACCGAGGGGGACCTCCTCCTCCACTATATGGTCATAGGCTATCAAGTGTCACCTTGGTAGCCTGCTTATTCTTTCTCTGAGTGTTAACAGGCCTCCCCACCAAGGGGAAGTGGTCAAATGTGGGGCACCAGAGAGAAAAGTGTTTGAATTCAAGTAATTAAGTTCTGGAGTTTCTTGAAGTCAGTGTATGTCTCTGTTCATGTGTATAATGTACTGTATTATCTTAAAGCTCTCTCTCTAGAGGGAAAATAAGCCCCAATTTAGTATTTGCTGATATTGCAATGTATATATCGCCACCATGTACTACACGGTTTCAGCCACACCGAATGAAATTAAGTTAGCTTGGGTAGTGTGGTACTTATTTTATTAGGAGTTTGGTTTTATTTTCAATCAGCCTTAATTACAAAGAACAGAGTAAGAAAAGATGAATAACACTAGTTTTATTTAGGAATGGAAAGAAGTACTTTGACATTTATGATGCTCAAGGGTTTTGCACAAGTCAGAAAGAAATGAGATAGACTACAAGCAATTAGAAGGGATTTTGTTTTCCCACATTTGTTCTAAGATCTGATTTTCTTATTATATGTCACTGCTCACATTATAGGAATAAGATTTTTAATTACAGAAAATAAATAAGCAAACACATCTAATGCACCACTCTGAAAGGTCACAAGTTTAAATCAAATGACCAATTCTTGATGCAGTATCCATGCATTAAAACCATAAATAACTTCCTTCTCTTTAACTCAGAGGCAAATAGGTTGAACAGAGCAGTTCCAACTGCCATTATATCCATCCTGAATGTGGTCATTTTTATCCTATAAGTAGATATGATTTTCTCTCAGTACTAAAATATGACTTTTTTTTAATTGGCTGACCCTAGGTTATATAAGAAAACACTTATCATATGGCAGTTATTAACCACAATTTATACTTTTGTGGACCACAGGATGTCATCTTTTCATTGTGTAAAATAGCTGAAAATCTACTGCATAATATATAACAAGGTTAGTACTCAAGAAAACAAACCATTTAAAGCTTCTACAAAATCATGGGATTGTTAACAAAAATTCGTCAGTAAATGGCACAAACACCTTTGTTTACTTTCTGAATTGCTATCCAACTAACACATGTGTCTCCAATAGATATTATTCAAGTGAATTTTAATTGTACAATTAAAAGTATTAAGTAAGCCTAATTCAGTCCTGAGGTCTAAATTCAATCACTGAACACCACCAGAACACATGGCATTTTAAAAAGAAGTTCAACAAAGTAAGTTATGGCCTTTGAAAGTATATTGCCTGGGTATAAAATATTAACTAAAATACATAGTACATATGATTTACCCTCTGAAGTCAAAAGGTATCACCTGAATGTTGCCAGTGGAATTAGATGGTTTGGTTTTTTATACATGTAGTACATGGGTATATTTCTAGTTAAAGTCAAAACAATAAGTCAAGCTCTACTAAGAATATTTTGCAAAGGTAGAAAATGTTAATTATGTGAAACATCTAATATTTGGTATAAAGCATTCTGTGTTACCTACTAAAAGTTGAATTTTATTAGTCACTCTCTGAATATTTTATTTAGTTTCCACTCAGGAAATGTAGATGGACTTCAAAAATAAGAAATATTTCATTATCTCTTGGTTCTCCTCAACCAAAATAAGGTAGTCAAAATTAACAATCTGACCCATAAGCAAATCAGCCTTTCACACTGACCAGGAAAATATGAAAGACATGTCAGGGACAAAGGGATGTTGCCCATCACACCTTATGGTTTGAGAGTATCAACTGAGATGCAAACAGGACCTGGGATGAAGGCCTTTTGGAACTATCCTGGCTTTGGCCCACCACTGCCATCTCCTCTCTTCCACTCTCACTGGTGTCGGTGTGCTTATTTCAGAAAGATTTGCACAACATAAGTCACCATCACAAGTGAGTAGTCTTAGGAAACCCCCCTCTTTTATTGGGGGCTACAGACAAGCCCACTTGCCACTTGCTTTCTAGAGAAACATCATCGGAGTAGACAGTAAGCAGACCGCCCTCTCCCAGGAGGGTGACATCTCAGGCTTGTAAAACGTTGGCTATAGAACCATGCTTGAATACCCATTCCGAAACACAGCACCACGAAGGACTGAATGTTTGGCTTTTTTCAGATTGTCTGGAATCACTACGTACAGGCATATGAGCTTCTTTAAAAAAAAAAATATGAAAGATCCCTTAGGAAAATGTCATCTGCAACTGTCGAATACTTTAAAAGTTTTTAACCAAAAATTTTCAGCATCTTCTTGGATATCTCTGTCTATCAGAAAAAAAAAATCATTTTGAGGGTTTTTTTTTGTTTGTTTGTTTCATTTTGAGGTTTTCAAATACTCTTATTATTTTAGTAATGTCCACACAACTCCTTAACTGATTGGTAAATTTTATGTATTAGTCAGAAGAGTCTATACTGGATCATAATGTATGTCCACCAAGTACTGTCACGGATATCTGCTCATTATAGGTACTCAATGACACGGGTAGTTGAGAGCTGCAATCAGTATGGTGTCATGCATGAAAAAATATGAAAGAATCTGGGAAGGTCTCACATTCCAAATTCACTTAAAAGTCATTGCCAGAACCAGGTGCATTGTACCAAACCAGAGGGAACACAAGCACACCTACCACATGCCGGAGAAGCAGGGCTGGCAATGTTTTGTGGACAGGATTCATGAATTTGTACTGTAGCTAGCAGAAAAAAGAATCAGCCTATAAGAAGTCATTACTGAAATAGTCATAGAAGAAGATTATTCCAATATGAGTCAATGAACATAAATTAAATACAAGACCTCACCAAAATTTTTATGACAAACTGTGGTCAACAGTTTCCTCACTGCCTACTGTGTTAAGTACAAAGCACTTGTACAGAGGTCATCTCAGTTCTCTGGGAAAGTAATATTTGTATTTCCCTCTTCTGTCACCGAACAATTCCTTTAAAAATTATTTTTATTAACCTGGGCTAAACTTATTTAGTATTTCATGTAGTTTAAGCACTGTTATTAAACTGGGTTCAAATTTAAGTCCAGAAAACTTGGTGCTGGTAGAGAATATTTAACAATCATTTCCTGAGCAATTTTGATAGGTAGGGTGGCATGAGAACTAATGACACGGCTTAGGCAGACAGTAAGTATCAAGCTGCTCACATTAAAAAACAAGCAGTATTAATGTTTGACAACAATATATTAGATTATCAATGCCTATAGATTAAAGCAATGATGATTTTGAATTAAGTAATAATGTTGAGAAATTACACGTACAGTGTCCTTGTAGTTGTCAGGCCTAGATAGTTAATATGGGAATTTGGAATATAAGGTCAAGCTAGACAGCACGCTTATTGACATGTTCTAACTGCAGCCTCAACCCTGGCACAAAAGATTAGTAAAATTACAGAAAAGAGGCCCATAAATGATTTCTAAAGAAATGATCAATACTGAATATCAGTTGCTCAAAGATCAGAGATTTCTGTGCCTTAGCAATATTCACCTGTTGCGTGCTCTTCAAAGACAAATCAAAAGAAACCCAGCTATAATGTACAAATGAACAAAACCTATATATTTTAATAGTATTATTTCTGCTTTGGGCTATTAGAAAATATTAGGTAAAACTGTAACTTCTAACTCAAATAGGTCTGCACTACTGAGTTAGCGCTACTATTTCCCCTGGACTTCACACGCTTGCATAATCTGCGTACTCAAATACACTTTATTTACCAGGGCATTGGAAAAATAAAGCTTCGGAGTAGAAGTTTCTTACCACATTGATCAGAAATTCAAATATCACTTAAAGTTTAAAAATATACACCATGTATATACGCATATTAATTCTAAGTGGTAAACAGACCTTAAGTAAAAATAAACAAATAAACATGTGGATACAGAAATAGCAGTACAGCAGTTTATTTTTGCACTTAATTTACACAAGACCATCACTACATGATGTCAGTGTGCAACTGTCCAGTTTTTGCATCTCTCCTCTTTAAATACACATGCTGAAGGACAAGATAAGACTAAATGCAGTCTACTTTTTCTTCAATTGGATGATTATGTAGAGAATTATAAACCATGAAACTAAATTGAGTAAATGTTGGAAGTCTGTTGCAAGCCGCACCTTGAGCCAAAAAAAAAAAAAAAAAAAAAAAAAAAAGAGAGAGAGAGAGCTAGTTAGGGGTTATAGGAGGCATATATTTAGAAACAATAAAGATAACATTAAAAAGATAACACTTAGCTAGACATTGCTGTGACATGTTGCATTACATATGTTGCATGCTTCTATGTAATATATAATATGATATATAAATATATATAATACATATATATATGATCCCTTATATATATCCGTTCATGCCTTCATAGTAGAGAGTGATTAATAATCATGGAAGAAGAAAAGGGTAAGATAATACAGCCTTCAAAGAATGATTTGCTTTATATGTATAAGTGTTTGCCTGCATGTATGTGTGTGCAGATATAGATATAGATAGATATAGATATAGATATCTATCATATGTGTGCCTGGTGTCAAGGTCAGAAAGAGGCAGACACTCTGGAACTGGTTGTAAGCCACCTTGTGCATTCTAGGAAGCTAGTGTGTGTGGGTCCTAGGCAAGAACAACGCTAACTTTTGCGTCTTTTTTTTTTCAGGCCTTGCCTCATCCTTTTGAACATCAACTAGCTGATCCCTCCCATATGCTCCACTGCTACTATTTTACTCTTTCAATCTCTTTCTTTGAAAAATATTATCCAAATTTATTTTCCCTAGCTACTAGAACATTGTGTTATCTATAACCCTTCCCATTCCACTGCTTCCCCAACCCCTGCTTGCTCACTCCAATAAAAAGCGAGAAGAGCTATCTGTTGATGTGCCTTCTGTGTGAGTTTAGTTTGTTCGTACCTGCAGGGGGAGAGGTCTTTCTGTCATGACTTTATTAGAAGTAGTCAATTTTTAATTCATATAGTTAGGTGATTAGAATCTTCCCACCCCGCTAAATGTAAATGTAAGCCTTCTATGGCTTATCTGCTGAGAGGGAATAATTAAACTGCCTTATTTCATACATAAAGCATCCCGCATAACTTTCTTTGACTTTTATGTCTTCGAACTTAAAAAGGAATTAGGAAATCTTCAAACAAGCTCTTCAAATACAAAAGTGTGGGAAGTAAAAGATCAAAGACGAGCAGCCAGCAGTCTAGCCTAATAAGCTGTATTGATCAGTAAGCTCTACATATTCTCCATCTGAAAGTTCAGTGATGAGACGCAGCAGTGGTTGACCTTAAGTGCTTCGCAGCCATGCCTGGCTCATAAGGAAAGCAAACAGAGCAGAAGATGTGCCACGAGCACGGCCAGATTCACCGTGCTGGTTGGCCTGGCTTGCTCACTAGCAATAGTTTTTGTTCTTCAGAGTCCCAGGAAGATCAAAATGACTGGAGTGTTTTAATGAATGAGAAAGAAGTAAGGGAAATTAATTTATCCCCACCATTTCTAATCAGTAGAAGCATTTGACTAAATTAGCCTATCAGCATCTCCTTTTATATAGACTGTAGTATATTATATGCTCAGATAGATACAAGTATGGTTTGTTTTTTTTGTTTTTTTTGAGACAGAGTTTTCTGTGTAGCCGTGGCCATCTTGAACTCACTTTGGAGACCAGGCTGGCCTGGAACTCACAGCAATCCACCTGCCTCTGCCTCCCTGGGTGCTGAGATTACAGGCATGTACCATCAAGACTGGTGAAGTGTGTATTTTTTATAATCACTTGTAAATTCACTCAAATAAAAACATAGATTCAACGTACCATGATATCCTCTCACATTGGCACATATAACAGCTCCAAAGAATTTCGGAAAATACTTCTGAATTCTTAAAATCACTTTTTGGCAGGCCATGGTTGGGTCGTCTCCTCCTCTCATATATTCTACAGCCTGGTAGCTAATTTAAACAGAACTGACAGCTTAATATCGGAGAACAGAATAGACACTAACTTCACATTAGGCTAGGTTGACTTCAGAAAATCTGAGACGACCATATTGTCACATTTAGCATAATTCCTATGAATGAACACGTCAGTAATTCCTGTCACAGCCTTAATACCAAGGCAAGCAAACCCTGCCACAATGTCATCTGTTCATCTCACCCACCACTGATTTCAGATGAGCACTATAATTTTTGGCTTTGGCTCAATAACTGTCACTTTAGTAATAACAGCCGGAAGTCAGAAATAGAGGGTGTATTTGCATGAGGAAGAGCTACGACCGCAGGAGGAAACACTGCAAGTGTTCAGCACATACAGCTGTACTTAGTGACTGTCCACAATGACTACACGCTCTGCTTTTCCCAGTCACTTTACTATGGCCTTGCATCAATTACGTGAACAGATCATAAGCAGTTTCTTCTTTTTTATAAGATAATGATGACTCAAGTCCATGATTGCAAGCTAACTGGTAAAACATACAAAATTAAAAAAAAAATTAAACAAAACAAAACAAAACAAAAAACGTTGCTCACAGTTCTATGAAAACCGCATGAATTGGGAAAACACACAACAAAACCCATTGCTGTCCTGATATTACATGTCTCTTTGAAGGACCTCTAAATTTTACAAAGGTAAGAAGTCACACCTTGGCAGAAAGCGCAGGAGGATGTCACCGTCCCCGGTTGCTGCAGCTGCCCCAGCTGTGTCATCAGCATAGGCCCCGGCTCCAGGTATTGGTGAGTCTCCTACACGACTTTGGGAATAGACAACATAAAAATTTAGGGTAGGAAACCAAATGTGAGCTAATCATGTTATGAACTGTTTCAAATTTAGGGCCTATTCCCACATAGCCACTGGCTACTGTTCTAAGTAAATTCTTCCTAGTATACATTTTTGCTTTTCTTTTGGATTAAGGTTTTCAAACAGCAATATTAATACATGAGTCTGTTTTCAGATAGATTTTCAGTGTAACAAAACTGAATTCTTAGAAACACGTTAAAATATTGCTTTCCCAATAGTTGGACAGATGTTGGCTTACAGAAAATGAATTATAATTAAAGCTGGAGGGATAAGCTCTAGATATTTGCTGTACACCACTATACTACATTTAATAATAATAATAATAATGTACTTTATGTATAAAACCTGCTAATGGCATAGATTTTTAAAAAGCATGTGAGACAATGCATAAGTTAGACAGCTTGGTTTAACTTTTTCACACATGTTTATATATATGAAAATATGCTGTACTCCATATATAGACATGTTTCTTTACCAATTACGTTTTTAAGCAGAAAACTTGTCATCAGTTCACCATGAGACATCACATAGATTTACAGCAACTGTTCTACTATTACACTTTTCTCAACTTCTGGAGCACCTCAACAGTTCTCATTATTTCCTGACACTGCTTCCTGTGCAATGGGCCAAACTTTTACCAGTCTCCCCTTTTAATAAACCTACTTAATGCCTTTCTTCTACTTAAAAAACAAGACAGCAACAACAAGAACAAAACGACAACTCTTCTAGCTTACCCCTGAAAACTGGCTTGGGTTCTGCCAGTTACTTTGGGGTACTATTCTGTACACAGTGAGAGCCCACATGCCAATATACACACACATATGCACACGTGAGCACCACCCTCCACTCCAGCTTTTCTTCCAGCCACTAGAAGCTGTTAACTTGACTTGTGTACTACTTGTAAACACCTCTTCCATTGGCTGTATTGGTGCACATCCTCATTCAGTCCCCAGCTCCATGATCACTTAACTGGACTGACTAACTCAGGTCCCACAGATTAACCCTTGACATCCCTGAACTGCGAAGCACCTGGCTGGGATGCTTGTTGTGGCCAGTAACATATGGTAACAGGCTTTCTTTCATGTTGATCTGAGAAGTTAGTATTTTGTTTTATATATGGCATCCTGCACAAGCCCTGGACTATAGTGCTTTACATGTGATACACATTTGAGAGGTCTGTTCTTGGGGAAACACTAACCCAGGTATTTTGAAGTTTATACCATTTGTAGATGTGCCGGCAGCAGTATGTCCCATCCTATGGATTACAACCATGCCTAGAGATAAAAACAAAACAAAACAAAACAACTTTCCTTAAGTATAGTCAAATAATGTATCAGCTGATGACTGCTGCTGTGTAGTGAGGCGGGTTGTGTTCCCTCACATTTGTAACTACATAAAGTGATGGATATTAGGAGAGGACCAAGGGCAGGTGGGAAGGTTATTAGGGGCAATGCCCAAATTAGTGAGATTAATACTAGAGACCTCAGAGAACTAGACATGCCACCTATGAACCAGAAAAAGGGACGCCAACAGACGATGAATCCACCAGTGTCTGTCTTGGAATTTTCCACATCTACAATTTTGAGAAATACATTTCTGTTGTTTATAAGTCATCCAGTCTATGGTACTGTGCTTTTACATACTGACTCCATTGAAAAAATAAAGTGTGTTCTTTTACTAACTACAGGTAGAAGAAAAGGAAAAATTAAAAATATTGAAAACTGTATCAATGATATTATGCCATAAATGTTAATGACCTGCTTTCATATTATTATTGGACAAAAATATCTCCTATTCATACTCTTCAAATACACCAGTTACTTTCAGTACCTTTTCAAAGATAATTCCCAATAAAACCACTCATTTTGATTAACAGAAATTGTCAATATTATAGCTTAGAAAAATTATAACAGTTCATTTTATTTAAGAAAACCCATAAAATAACCAAAATGTTAAATATTAATGATTTGATAATCTACATTTTAATAGTCACTGGATATTTAGTGTCTTGTATAAGTAATTACCAAACTGTATATAAATGTTAAGACAATATATATATATCTATATACACACACATACATACATATATATATTTATATACTACAAAAATGAATTTATATGTGTTTTTAAAATGTATTATATATGGATATATATGCATGTGCATATAGTAAAAAAGAGATACACATACCAAGGGGTATTTACTTGGCAGTTAAAATAATGAAAATTATCTAACTTCTAGTACATGAGTAAAAATCAATATGAATGTTGGAACATCATTAACTAAAATAATTAATAAAGTGGCAAAAAAAAGTGACCTACCAATAGTATCATGACCACGGACATCCACTTCTTTGTAGGGAATATTTCTCTGCTTTAAGAAACCAGCCGGTTTGTAGGGTCCACAGTATTTTGTAGGATCTGGGATAACGTACTATAAATGAGATTAAAGTTTTTTGGTTAAAAGGGGTGTTTTAGAAACAGGCAAATAATTGTGGATGATTGCTAATCATTAGAAAAAACTAGAAAGACATCAGTAACTCAGAGCTCAAAGTTAGCTTAATCCTGGGTGAAAATTGATGGTTCCCAAAATCAGATATTGTGGATTAGAACAAAGTGTGCAAAGAACAAGACACACATTATCCTCAGGAGAAAGGCAGATAGAAAGGTTGTTTGTTTGTTTTACATTATATATTAATCTCAAAGGAAAAGTACCCAGCCTGAACTTTACATGTCAGAATATGGGTCCCAGATGACAAATTCTGAGATTTCAAGTAAAACTTGTTTTGAAAGAATGCTTATTTTTAATCTCTTTATAAAGTGTCCAACTTTGACACAGAGGCATGGCATTGTCAGCTAATGCATTTTTCAGACCGTAAGACACACCTCTTTCCCCCAAAAGTGGGGGGGAAATTAGGGTGCACCTTATGGTCCGAATGCTGCTTTTACTATTTTTCTTGTTTTACTGCTCTAAAAACTGCTGGGTCCATCTTATAGCCAGGTGCGTCTGATAGTCTGAAAAATATGGTATAACATTCACACTTGAGAACTGCTCTCAAGTTATAACAAAAAATAAAACAACACGGCACAAAATGTCACATTTTAAGTAATTTCATGAGTTTGTGATGGAGGCTACTCATCTTCAGCTTTGTTGTGCCTGCAACCATGAGCAGGATTCCTCTGGCTGCAGCCATTTTAAGTAGCAGCCTAAGATTCTGCTAAATATTAAAAGTACAGAAATAAACCAATAAATTTATGTTGTTTGAATATACTAAAATTAAGACAATAACTGTTTTTTTCTTTTCTTTCCTTCCTTCCTTCTTTACTTCATTCCTTTCTTTGTTTCTTTCTTTCTTTTTTTATTTTTTTCCAAGACAGGGTTTCTCTGTGTAGCTCTGGCTGTCCTGGAACTCGCTCTGTACACCAGGCTGGCCCTGAATCAAAATTCCTCTTACTGCTGCCTCCCTAATGTTGGGATAAAAGGCACAGCAAGGCCAAGACAAGAACTTAATACAGTTTGAGCACCCCTTCCCTGAAACGTTTTAGACTAGAAGTGTTTTGAATTTTTTTCAGATTTTGGAATTTGTGTATGTTCCTAATGAGATAACTCACAGAAGCACCCAAGTCTAAGGACAAAATTCGTCTATGTTTTATGTCTATCTATGTAATCACTCTGAAGATAACCCATACAAGCTTTTAGTTGCATGAAGTAGTGTGGCCTTTCGCACTTTGACTTCTGCCATCATGTTAGTGCAGAAACATTTGAACTTGAGATTTTTAGTTTAGAGACGATCCTTCTATGCATACCTCATAAGACTGTGTACAAGGTTTAGACTCAGCTGTTTGACAAATTACTTATTTTCTGAACTGGATCCGGAGAACCTTGGTAATTAGGATTTAAGGAACAAAGAGATTAGGGACTAAGATATTCCATGGAAGGAATCTGTGTGGCAGAATAAAATTAATATGCTAAAGTTCCTACTAAAGAAAGTGGATCTCACTAGTAACAAACCAGACACCTAATTCTTTACGTGTTCTAGTCAAACTACCGTCAACGTACTAGATATACACGGATACCATTTAAGCAATTTTTTTTTTTAGACTGTGGATTTTGTTCCAGGAAAATACAAGTAAAGCAATGTTAATGGTGCCAGCTCCATTCTTCACAGCAAACCTTGAATTTAAAATTATTGCCAGAGAGCAAGAGTCATTAACCTTATGGGAGTGATACACGGTACATGGGCACACCCCGAGAGTCAGCTTGTGTCACTGGCTCTAGCAAGTGGCCAGGAAACTACCCAACACAGGCCAAAGAGGGCCAAAGGAGCACTTAGCATTTTCAAGAAATTTACAGAATATGACATTTAAAGATGTTTTTATTATTTTAAAGATTCACTGACAATAAGACAGGTTAATCCCTGGCAACACCCAGCCTACCTCAAAGAAGATGATGAGCATCAAAGAATCTCCTTATGGAGATGACTTCAAATGTGGCAAACAAGCCACTGGGCAAAATGTCCTCATTTCAGCCACTGATAGAATTCTGCCTAAAAATGGGCCAGCTTAGATGCAGGCAAAGTCGATGGCCAAACTCTGCCAAGACAGGGTAAACAAGTCCTCAATAGTTCCTGCCTAACAAATATGTATGTCAGATATATGAGCTCAAAGGCTGAAGATGATGCTCCAACGTTATAGAGAGTTTTGGGTGACTGTCCAGGCAGCAAACTGTCTCTCAGTTTTTTCACTTTGAAAGCTGCTAACTAACCTGTACTTACTGTTTATTCAGGTTATTAATTTTATTCTTTCTCAAGTACCTGAAGGGGTTGAAGACCTGATAGTTTAGTTTTACAATTAACCTTGGTTGTTTAGGAGTTAAGATGCTTTTAGGTCTAGAAAGATGTTTTAAGTTGATAGAGATGAGATATGATAGATATTGATTTACATTCAGAATTTTAGACTCACCAAGATTAGAAAGATGTTTCCTTCAAAGTTGCCAAATACAAATAGCCAAAATATTATGAATGTAACAGTTATATAATTGCTGATTGTTTCATGGCTCTGAAACAATCTGTATGTAGTTTATTATATATGTGTGTAATAATATAAATGCATACATAAAAAAGAATTAAACTTTAAAAAAGAAAAAAAAAAGAAATTTACTTTGTTAAGTTGAATTTATATACATACCCTCCAATAATTTGGCTGGCAATTCTGAGTAAGCCAATCCGTATGAAGAGCTTTGGAGATACCGGTAGATAAATCCTCGTTGGTGAACCCCATACTTTCAGCAAAATTGGTGGCTGGAGATGAAAGGGAAAAATCTAAGCGCATGCATTGTTTCCTAAGCAGAATACGTGTATTAGAGGCATTCTGGGTCAGCCCGTGCTCACGTGGAGAATGGAAAGACATCCTAGGAAGGTGGAGCACAAGGGCTTTCAAAGGAATTTTTGGTCATTTCTGGATTTTCAGCTTCCCTCTGTCCTTCCTATGACTGATCTCTTGGAGACCTTCAGGTTGTTTATACATTTTCTTTACTTCCACCATCTTTCCCTTCTACTTTGAAGAATTCCAGTCTTTCACAGCACACACGTCTCATCGACACAGAATTCTACTGCTTTAACTAGAGTGGCAAGGACCAAATAGGAAAACGGATTCTAAACATCAAATGTCATACTTTAGACGTAATCTATCCACTTAAACAGATACGAAATAAAACAGCAGGTTTTGAATGTAGGTCTCCTTTGCGCTCTACTTCACACTAGTTTCTAGTTTTGTTTTATTTTAATTTTATAGTGAAAATAGACAAAAAGACTAGAGCAAAATTTCAGTATAGTTTTAATAATACCTGACTCCCCTACTAAAAGCGTGTGCGTTGTATGCTCCATGACTCTCCGTGCCACTCCAATTGCGTTTTTAATTCTTACAAGGCCTCCTACTGCTCCCGCGTCCATAGCAGTGCTATAAGGCAACAATGCAGGAAGATTTACGATGGCATTTTCCATTGGTACTTGAACAGAAAAATTGCATTTCTCCAAGCAGTAATATGTGGAAAGGCTAAACTCCACCTCAGCGCAGAAGTCAAAACAACCCGTAAAGTTCATGGATTCCCACAGACAAAATTCAAGAACAAAAAGTCAATTTAGTATATATCTCAACATGTTATTTTAAACTTGGCTTTTAAAAGAGGCCTTCAGGCTTAGGTCACAGAAACCACAGCATTTGCAGATGGCAGGTAAATTATTGGGCCAGAGGTACAGTTCTGTATCCTGGGGGTTCTCACGGGCCAAAGCTACTTAGTCACTTACTTTTCTGTGATATTCGAGTATTGAGATGATGTTTTGGTTTTGTTGTTTGCTTACTCTTTGTGTTTGGAAGCAACAAGCACCATAAACAAGGGGCTCTGACCCATGGCCCACTCTTGCGTTCTTCCATCTTGCTCCGAATGTAAGCCAACCTGACACCAAAGCGCAATGACAAACAAGTCCTGAGGAGCATTCTTACCCATCCATGATCATGGCGTCCAGGGTGGTCTCCCCAAGTTCATTGGGACTTCCTCCAAAGCCTACAGTGCCATCGCACTGCTCTTTCTCGCACATAGTACAGCCATTCTCCACTGCATCCACGGCAGAACCTCCAGATACTAACGTCTGCCATGCTGTTAAATTCCAATAGGACGTAATTATACTCGTATGTCTTCTCATGAGAAGTGCAACAAGCAAAGAACAGGTTGAGATGCATTATTATTATTATTATTATTATTATTTTTTTTTTTTTTTTTTTTTTTTTTACCAGTGAAATTTTAACAAGCTATTTTATCAAATGGGACAAAAGTGCTATAAGGAAATTAGAATGACCGAGACAAAATCATATGGCTAATTACTATAAAGAGTTCAAAGATGTTTGCTCATAGTGGAAAGTGAGAATTTGGAAAACGTATCGGTAACTACTCCTTCTGTGTAACAAATGTCATCTTTAAGGGGGATAGCTGAAACTATTTGGAGACAGTTGAAAGTACTTTCAGTGACAGCCTTAAAGTTTCGTCATTTCTTTTGTGAGATAGGGTCTTGCTAATCCATGTATAGCCTAGGCATGTCTAGAAGGCTGGATCTTCCGACCACAAATTCCTGAAATTACAGGCATGTGTCACTCATTAGATTACTAAAATATGCATAACTCGTACTTTCATTGGTAACTCTTATCACGGCACGACTCATCACAATATTACAAAAGCAATCGACTGCATGTGGTCGAATTAATCTCATCCTCACGCAGCTTTTGAGGCGTTTAATAATTCTGGTTTCCAAAAGAAACTGATAGATGTGTAGTAATCCATTTAAGGCCATACAGTGTATTTCAGAGGTTGCCGGTTTCAAAAACAGACATTTTCCTGCACTGAATGCTGGAGACAGCTGTGTCCAAAGACATTTACTGTAACGGGGTTGGGGCTACAGGGTACAGCCCTAAGGAACGCTAACAATAATTTTAATTCATAAGTGACAAGGACAGGGTGGCGAGCATGGATCAAAAGTAAGTGTGTCCATAGGAAATTTAATTGTTTCCGAAACTGGAATCCAGAAGTGTATTGTGGGGTGAGTGTCACAAGAGCAAGGCAGATAAGACTGAAGGAGTAAAGCAGAAAGCCCTTGTGCCAGAGGTCAGGGTCAGTCTAAGATGCCGGAGTGGTAGGGAGAACAAAAAGAGGGCCAAGTGCAAAAGAAACTATGCAGGAAGAAGACCGGAAAGAGACCAGCATCTGCATCTGGCGCACTCCAGGATCCTGTAACCTTAGGGGCCCTGGCAGCTTCCTGCATAGAGGAGCTTGCACAGCGCAGCCTCCCACCCCGGGCTGCCGCTCCGCACCTGCTCTGGTGGCATTCTTAAAAGGCCAAGTGTTGATGACCAGGGGCAGAGGGCTGAAGCCGCGCACCAGGGCTATGTTCAGCAGGAGCGGCAGAAGAATCCAAGGCGGAGGACTCCACTTCCGCGCCATAGTAGAGGCGCCCAGCCGAGCAGTGCGAGAAAAGTCCCGGCTAGCTACGCGCCCAGCGGATCGGCGCGAGAAAGGTCTCGACCAGCTCAGACTCCCTGAACTCGTGACTCTCTTTGGTCTCATCCGGGACTCCTTTAACTCTCGCGAGATATGAGGCCCTTGGAGGAGTCTTTTTTTTTTTTTTTTTTTTTTTTTTTTCCTTTCTTTTCTAATTTGTTGCTGTGGTTCTGTAATGGTGCACAGTGTCGAGCTCTTTTCACTTTGGTTTTGCTTTGCACATACATATATACTTTTAGTACCTTTACTGCTTAGCCTGTTTGTTATTATTATTATTTTTTTTACGAACTATAGAAATGATCCCTGAAAGTATAGTCTTTAGCCTGTTTTTTAAAGGAAGATTGACCTTTTTGAAAATGAATATGTAATGATGCAACCCTGAGTTGCACAACACTAGAAACCTTAGATGCCTGATAGATACTATTTGGATTTTACATCTTTGCTTGTTTACATGTTTAAGTGTAATTTAAAGGGAAAAAGTAGGCCAGATTTACAATGTACCCTGGGATTCCTTTAAATTTTTAAATGATAACTGAATATAAGAAAAGCACTCTTGCTTAGGACCAAGTTCGTCTGAGGTATTTTTGACACATATTTTTATATCATTTCTTCACCACAGCTTTTTGTAGGACGTCCTTTAGTTACAAAATCCCTGAGCTGGAAGGAAAGGACATGCTGGGCAACTTGGAATATCCCCCGTTACCTTACCCACTGAAGCGCAGACTCCTCGCCTCCAGCCAAGAAGGCTAACTCCTTTCTTTTCTGAAGGTATCTTATTTTATCTTCATGCCTAGCACCATTAAGTACTAAATAAATGTTTGAATAAAAGGAGAAATGGGAGCTTTACACTCATGGTATTGGCTGCTCACTTTGATAGTTCAGTTGCTGCGCAGATGTGTGAGCATGGGCCAGTAATCCCACTGGGACTCGGGAATGCTTGTCCATTTACCTGAAGGAAGACATACTTTTAAAGAGCATCTATAAATCTATCCAGACTGGTAAAATATGAACTGGATGGGAGTTGTGAGGCTTGGAAAATCTTCAAGGTTCTTATTGCATGGAAACTGAATCTGCAATTTAAATAGCATAAGATAGCCTAGAATTATCCCCAGGCTGGGAAGTGCTATTAGAAAGTTAGGTGTAATTAAAAAAGAAATGAAACATGATCCTTCTATGGGGTTTTGGAGAAAGACCAAACTATTTGTGCTGTGCTAATGAGCATAAAGCCCGTGCTACCTGAGATGGGAGAGATGGATGAAACAGAATACGAAAGCAAGGAAAACACTTATTGTCTTCAGAATTAATCTTCCGTATCACCTGAGTTGTTATTTATAAGTTCAAAGAACTGAGACATTCCTTCAAAAATTATTAAAAAAAAAATAATACATAGAAAAATTGGTCTCAGTTCCTGCAGCTCATTTTTGAGCAATGTAAGTCCTTCCAGCTGAAGGAAGCAGACATTACAGAGGCAAGACAGCGAGGCAGGCAAATTTAAGGGACAAGAGAAGGGGAGGAAACTCCTCCCTCTTAGGATCTAATTTGTCTTTCCTGCAGAAAGTAAAAAAAAAAAAAAAAAATTCAAACAAACTGATAAAGCTTTTAGTCTGTAGAGATTTATGTATTTTCCTAAGGACAGCTCAAACAAGGCTGTTAAGAACAACACCTGAACAAAGTTTGCTTAGTGGGAGCAGCCTTGGGTTTTACAATATGAACACCCCTGTTTCGTCTCCAAATATAAACAATAGCCTGTACAAATCTCTAAACTTGAAGGTAATGTTACTTAAACTTTAAGTTTTTCTAAGTCTTAAAACCGTGTAGATTGTATCCATTAAGGAGTGTAATTTAGCCACATGATATGTCAGTCTCTCTTTTCCTCTCTGTCTCTGTCTGTCTCTCTGTCTCTGTCTCTCTCTGTCTCTCTCTCTCTCTCTCTTTCTCTGTCTCCCCCTCCCCCAGCCACACACACATTGTAAAAACACTGAAGCATAATTCCAATGAGAGAAACTTTCACCTGTGCTTTGAGATGGTATGCCATCCTTAATAACTCACTAACTTGGCTCAGCTGGCTCACCCTGATGTTTCTTTGCCTGGCCTCGTCAGGGTTTGGGCCTTCTACTCTATGATGGAAGGAGACCCTGGGCCCTTGGTTGCAAGCTGTATTAGGCTATGCCTTCTTCCCTTCTTCTGGGTCCACTCTTCTCCTATTCTGTGATATTAAAATCTTGTCAGAGAAAGTCATATGGTCTTGTGGTTTGACACTCACATACTCATAGAAAGAAAGAATGAAATATGTAAAGAAAGAATGAAAGAAGAAAAGCCAAATTATATTGTAACAGAAATATTGAAGGTCTCAATGTGATAACTTTCTGTGGACATATATACTTAAAATAATATTCAATCTCAAAAGATTCTACAGTATCTGGTGGCTATGTAGTGCCCATTGTAGTACTCAGGGGACTCACTGTATCAAGGCTTAGGACAATCACTACAGCTAAATCCTAAAGACATTAAATTACTTTCGATACTTGGATTCCTTCTGAATGACTATTACTTATTTTTACCTACTACTTGGAGAATAGTTTAGACCTGATATTTCTTTGTGTCTCAGTGCTGGACCCATTTGCCTGATGTACCTGTAAGTTAAAATAGACATTTGTTAATAATAAAATAGCCCACACATTTCTTAATATCTACCTCATTTTATTTCAATACTTAATTATATGTAACAGATATTATGTACTGTTACTGACTAGCTATACGATTATCTTTATTCAAGCTTAGAATGCATCACTTAGTTCTGTTTGTTAAAATGTCTGTGTTACTAAGGAAAACATTCATGTAACAATAGCTCAGGGCTCAGGACCTGGATCTTAAAACCTGGGGCAACTACACGACAGCTCCAGCCAGATCATTTAATCTTCCAGAGATAGGCTTTTCTCATGTATGCTATGGAGATAATAAGTTCATTCATACTTTAATGAACAAGGTAAGAGTTAGAAGAACACTAAAAAAAAATTAAATAATATGCTTTTGTTTTAATTAGCATTTACTGAATGTCTATCGATTCGTGTCTGGAGGGAACAACCTGTATAGAATGGAGAAATAGCCATAGGCTGGCTGGGTACGTAGAATGCATTTTAGAGTGCACAGAACTTGCCTGCATTAAGTTTGAGTTGAAAATTCTTTCTGTCCATGTTGAGTTGTCTGGTAGTTGTAAGTTTTAATGTTTATGAAGCTGGTGAATTTCTATGTTGGGAGATTTCTATGTTACTGAATTCTTCCCAGGAATAAAAAGGCCAGCAGAATCTTAATAGTTGCTACAAATATTCCCATCGTGTGTGTGTGTGTGTGTGTGTGTGTGTGTGTGTGTGTGTGTGTGTGTGTCCAAGGTCGAGAGGTGGTAATTGTGGGCACCTGCAAACTCCCCTCCTTTTCTTCTGAACCTCATGGCTTTCAATTTATCAGTCTCTAAAGGATGGAGGGTTGAGTCTTTCCTGATAGCATTTGAAGCTGTGGGTCTACAGAGGATTTAACGCTGTAGTTTGCAGGGAATCTAGGTATTTCAAATCTGAAGCTTAAAACACTAAGCCATCCCCTCTGGCTTTTTCACGGTTGCTGGGAAATCCACTTTAGTAACATGCCCATGTTTTGCTACTTGTTCAAAGCTGTAAGCGTGACTTGGCATTGAAATAATAATTTCTTTTCCAAAAGTCCCCACTGAACTATTACCTGGGTTATCTAAATACAGGCTATTTATTTGATTGGCATGTGCTCTTGTCAGTTTCAGAACCTGTAAGTAATGATTTTTGCTGGTGTCAAAGCACAGAGGTAACTGTGTTACTAATTTAAATCCATTCTTTTTTTTTTTTTTATAATCCTGGAATACTTAATGTTACCTGATTGTACATTCTTGATGTAATTAGAGTTATTATGCAGAAATGTCATCTTACTATTCTCTGAGAACAGAGTTTTCTTCTTTTCTGAGATAATATTTTTGGATTTTTTCCTTCCATACCATTTGTCAAATTGGTAGCATATTCAAATCAGACATTGCCTTTTTAACCTTTAAAGTCATCTTAATAAAGACAAATGCAGTACAATATTATGTTGGTCTTTACATGATTTTTCCTCTCAGATTAAGTTTTGTCAGGCCATTGGTATGATAATGTTGCTATACCAAGAGGCTAGTAGATCACTTTACATGGTGGACTGTGAGTGTGTGTGTGTGTGTGTGTGTGTGTGTGTGTGTGTTTTATAGCAGTTGTTCATGATGCTATGATGTCTTCGTGAAGGTTACAGGAGCTAGTTCACCATGCATAATAATGCCCACTCACTACTCTAGCAGAGGCCCAGGGCAACAGAACAGATTTCCTCTCATCTTCTTACCACTCTAAAATTCACTTTGAAATTTTAATATCACATATGTTTTTTTTAATGGAATTCAACAAAGAGTGTAAACTGTTGGAGGATGTGTTTTTGTGCACTATGTATTCACATGCTGGTTTCTGTACCCAGAGATGTGGTTGTAGTCCAGTGTTGTAGAAAGATGAATTATTCTTTCTATATTAATCAGTACAGTCAATTATTCAGGTGGTAGTTTCCTTTAACCAGCTGGCTCACCAATGACTGACACAGAGAGATTATGATTTATTATTAAGTTGTAAGCACTATACTGGGCATATACTGAGATACTCTAATCCTAGTACCTTTAAAACCCACATAAAAGCCAACCACTCACCAATTTGATGATCCAAGGGCAGCTTCTGCTTCCTCAGTCTTTCCTTACAACCTTCTGTTCACTGCCATCTTGCCTTACGGCTACTTCTCTCTCTCTCTCTGGCTAACTTCCTTCCTTCTGCTCTGCTGCTTTCTCACCTCTCTCTTCTCATCTCTTGAACTCACGCCTGGGATCGTAAAACTCCTCAGTCATAGGCTTCAACATCTTTATTTAGCCAATAAGGGATAATTGGGAACATTCCTTATCATCACATGGTTACAGGAGCTAGTTCACCATTCATAATAATGCCCATGACAGGGTGGTAACCAGATCTAAAGGCACTGAAATTAGCACTTGAAAATGCAGTTGGACCTTCCTTCAACCGTATGGCTATGGCATTGTCATTATTATGAAGCATATCCTATCTTGGTATGGTTGTAAACATTGTTTTCCATCATCTCCTGATTGGTTAAATAAACTGCTGAATAGCCAATAGCTGGGCAGGAGGTGTAAATTGAGACTTATGAATCCAGGGAGAGGGTCTCAGGTGGAAATCAGAGAGTGGCAGGAATCGCCACTGGGATGTGGATGAAGAAGAAGGCACTAGCACAAGAGACTAAGATGGCCCATTACCCAGCCATGTGGCTCTGAAGTAGGCCAGACCGCTACCAGTGTCGGTTAGAGTATTTGCTCAGGTATATTACCTGAAGCTTTTAATAAATATAAAGGTCTCTGAGCCATTATTCAGAGCAAGGGCTGGCATAGGAAAAAAAAACCCTTTTATTTTATAGTAATCCTCCAAAGTAATAATGTCTTGCAGTATATTCTTATTAAATTATATTCATTGGTTGATCATAGTTTAAGTGAGAAAATGAGCGTAACTATGAATGCATGTATCTTATATGTAAATTATGCAGATAATTTGTTCTTCTCCAGTGGCTCATGTAATGATTTAAAGGCAAGATTAATTTACACATGACTCACTATATTTGTGTTTTAGAAATGCCACTTACCATTTCGAATTCCTTTAGTTCTGGAATCTTCCATCAACTTTATGTGTTTTCAGTTGCAAATACCACTAGAATGGAAGATGGCCTCGAGCAATAGGTTTTTACCTTTTTCTTTTTTCTTTTTTTTTTCCAAGTAAGAGAGCTGCTTTAATATATCAGAGCTTACTTGTTCCTTTCTGGTCATATAAACTTAATGGGTTCTCCCGACCCACAGCCACATTCCAGACAAGGAATGGGGAAAGGCCACACTTCTCTTTTTTTGTCAGATAAGTACAAGAATTTCCAGAATATTATTTTATTCTCACTGGTGAGAGATATCATTTGTTCTTTTCAGGAAAAAAAAAACCCTATAGTTTTTTTTTCATTTTTTTTTCTCTTTTTATTACTAATTTATAGGAATTTTACCTTACTTTTGAGTCAGTATAGACACTATAGGAGGACACATACAGAAACAGAAGCTTGGATGCACAAGCAATCATGAGAATTTATGCACTGAAATTTCTAGAAACTTGTTAAACAACTTTGAACTTCATCCGAGTGTAAATTTAGACTATGAATCAATCTTATTTAGATCCAAAGAACCAAAGAAATCTCCTTCATCTTCAGAATTATGACTGTGGTGCTCAGTGGGTGAGTGAAAAGAAAATGGCAATTCTCCCTTGGAGATAAGGTGGCAATTTTTGAGAAGAAGAGATTAAAGGAAAATGGAGGAATTAATGCCTGATAGTCTGGATCTTCTCTCGGAGTAGTAAAAACCACCTGCCAACCCTGCAGTAAGCTTTTGAATGGAATTGGTGACTGGAAGTTAGTGAGGGATTTTAGAAGATTTATTATGGGATGTCTCATAAAAATGAGCAGGAAGTAACAAAATAAACAGCGGAGCAAGAATGAAGATTCATTTGAACCCAGGTAGGCTGCTAGCGAGGAATGCTAATCAACCACGCTTTTACCATTCCAGAGTGTCATCTTAAAACAACTAAATTATAACCCAACAAGTGAAAGCTGCAGAGGGAATCCGGTTGTCTGATGGGAAGTATTTCTATGTTGCTGTTAGTGGCAAAGTGTAGGCAAGGGAGTTGGGAGATTACAATATATGATGGCAGTGTTTTTATACACCACAGACTGTCATTATTGTTTCCTAGGTCCCAAAGCAAGGCCCAGACCAAAAATGAGAAAGATGACTTTTACAATAAAAGTAGCCCTACCCTCAGAAAGCCCAGGAGTTATTGCCAGCCTTCTTTTATCCCTGCTTTTTCTTCTTTCCCTCTCTCTCTCTCTTTGCAGCTCTTCTCCCTTTCTCTCAATTTCTCAATATTTCTTTTTGGCCAGTGTTTCTCCTCCACAGCCCTTTCTTCTTCTCCCTTGCTTTCCTGTTCCCTATTCCTCTTTTACACAGCTCTACTTCCTTAGTTTTCAAAGTAGACACTAGATGCCTAGTTTACATTAAGAGTGTTTTCATGTTAGAGATGCAGTAGTGAAACAAACACATATTATGTTGAAGGATGTGTGTGTGTGTGTGTGTGTGTGTGTGTGTGTGTGTGTGTGTGTGTGTGTGTGTGTGCATACATATGTGTATGTGTATTGTGAGCCATGCATTAGTCACCAAGGCTTAGCTAGCTATTTATATTGGACATCCTGACTAGACAGAGTTTAATGAGACTTGGGGTAAGGAATACAATTTTGGCTTTGGATACAAAAATGTCTTTGGAGCTGTCCCGTTCCTTTGTCTTCTGAGAGTACAGCCAGTGTTGCTCACAGCAACTCAAAAGATATCAGTAGATGGAATTGCTGGTGATGAGCCATAGCTTTGTAAAAATCAGAGCCTAGTCTCCTTCTTCATTCTTGGTGTCTTTCTCTAAAGAGGAAAAAATCATATTCCTTCCTGGATGAGATGAATGATTAATGACTAAGTCAGCTGCAGTGAATGAATACAAAGCAAAGAGCTATGAAATATCAGGGGAAGACATTCGTTTAGTCTTCTATCTTTCCTTTTTGATATAAGGAATGTGGGGTGTCTTTGACCCTAACAGAGGCCTTCTCCCTCAACTCAAGTGGGCTTTAACTTGGAAATTGGACTGTTAGATCCTCACAACCACACAGAGAACTTCCACCATATGATGACCTCTGGGTTCTTGTTTCATAATTTTGAGGAATGAAATCCACTGACCCTAGAGGATCAAGGTTAGAAAGAAGTATTTTATTACAGGGAGTTCAAGAGGGAGAAACAAGGCAGGGCTCCCTTACCACTGGAGCAGGTCTGAGGATTGGGGGTACCACCTCGCTGCTGGCCTGGGAGATTTTTATAGGCCAGTGGCGGAAACTGAGCCAAGGAATGGAAGAGCGGTGAGCTGGTCCGGCCAGCTGGCAGTCCCATGAGGTTTTCCTTGTAGGTTTCAGCCATGTCGTTACGTAGAAGCTTCCAGGCAGGGAATAACAAGAAACCAGTAGCCAGAAACTGTCTCCTGGCATTTCTGACTTCCAGGCAGGATATTTCTAGAATGGCTGCCTTGGAGTCTCTGCTCTATCTGCACTATTTCTGTCACTTTCAAATTGGCTTTTCTACTCCTTGACAGTGAGTAGCTTCATTGATAAACAATTTGGAGAGGCTACACCAGGTAAGACACCCTCACTTGCATTTCCCCCTTTTGGAGTTTGAGCTGCCAGATGATGTGGGTTGTTTGTTTTTTTTGTTTGTTTGTTTTTTTGTTTTTGTTTTGTTTTGTTTTGTCTTTCATAAATAGGTACATTTATCAAATTCTAGAATTGGACCTGTAAGTCCATTTAAACCTCAAAGTGAAGGATAGGCCCTGCCTTAGCTGTTATTAATTGTGAAAGGATATTCAGACTTAAGCATGCACACCTTGATTCATATGTTAAAATATTCAGGACACTGGTGAGGGCGTGGAGTGTTGTCTTTCTCCCTGGGGGAGGTGGGTTACAAACAGTGATGCCCACACCACCTTCCATTTCAAAGATGTGAAGTTGTTTACAGAAAACATTCTACACACAATTACATCCAAGGCTGCCACTTTGCACATGAAAGAATAGAACTTATAGAACTTATTAGTTATTTTTTTGTCCTGTCTACTCACTAGTAACTCCTAATTACTAAAAGTAGCAGCGAGATACGCTTTCATTTATGAGAGAAGGTCTTACTATAAAATACAATTTTCCCTTTACATCTATGCCAACTTTGAATCCATAGGAGGATAAGCTTTCATTGCATCACTAGGGTAGTGCATACATTCATCAAAGTTTGAGCAGCTGCATAGGGAACCTCTGTCAAGTTGTAAAATAGAAAACGTGCCACTCTATATTTCATTAAGACCTTGCACACATACTCATCCATCTTACATTTGAAATGTGTCAATTTTTCATGTGTCTGAAATATATTCAAATATATTTTTTTTGAGAGTTAACCTTCATAAAGGTGTCTTTTTTTTTTAAGTGCTGAAATTTAATGTTAGTTATGTTTGTTGGTCCGATGATATCCACAGCAATTCAACTAAGAAAGGAACAGTAACATCCCAACGCTGTAGGGATATGTCTACACCAGCTGCTTTCTACCAAGCACCTTTTAATTCCTCCATCCTGGCAGAAAGCATTATCTATTAATTATCACAGAATTTTAAGAGTCCACTGCTTCAGAATGGAGACTGTTGTTCTGGTTTTTATGGGAAGGAAAAGTCTCACATGGTGGGTACCCAGGAGATCCATTACCGACAAAGTAATGCAATATGGATGGCACTGGAGTGTTTCCATGTGGCTGTAAACTCTCATCTCTAGCCAAGACCCATCAGCACAAATAGAACCAATGTGAATTACTATTGAGGCTGCACATTCACTATTAAGAGCAACTGTGCAATCTAGTTTTCAAGACCAGTGCTACCCAAGCACATTTTTCTATATTACATAATGTTATCATTTAAATATTGTCATTCAAATGTGAAGACCAGCTGTGCATATCAGGACACAGCTGTTGGGTTGAGGTGAAGATAAGCCATCTGGTGCTTGGTTCTGGGTGGTTAAATTCCAGCCGGGGGATTTAACTTCATATCCAGCTGTGATAAAGTAAATTGAAGGCTGCATATTATTCCTCAGAAATCACTCCCTTGGGATCCTTCTCAGACATAAATTTTAACCAGAGGTGTCATTGATTGGTTTTACACTTTCAATTACAGCATTTGCCAAAATAAAACCAAATGGGAAAAACTGCAGTCATTTCATTCTTTTTCTATAAAGATAAAATAAAATAAAATAAAAAACAGACTTAAGGACAATGAAGATTTCCAGTTTTTCTCAAATTATGTATGTACAGGAAGTATCTGTAGTAAATTTGCCTGGCTTTTCACATTGCTCATAATGATGACAAGAAAAATCAGATGATCTATAAAGGCTGAGTGAAAAGAGCAAAGGTGGCAGTTAGCTTGGCTCCCCCAATTTGTTATGTCTGTTGGTGTGTGAAGTATATGTCAACAGGATTTTTACCACAGTTATCTATGTACAGTGACATGCCCGTTTTCAGTTCCTTTGGCATGGAGAAATCAAAGGACAGTTTTGAAAACTCTGCCTCAGCTTTTTTTTGTATCAAGTGCTGAGGAGTTAGAAAGCTGTTTATCTCGTCCAGTGTCCTCAGGCATGTCTATCGCTCTTCTACTATACAAATCGATACTCATTTTAAATAGAGCCTAAGAAGCAGACTGTTACTATAACTTACTGTAATATTATGGCTAGGAACTGATATATACATATGTGTGTCTGAAGCAGATGACACTAGCACACATCAGCTGATAGGATCCATCTTGTACCCAAATACTCGTGAGTGTTGAACACTAGTGCTATCCTTGATTTGTTACCTTTTACTCATCCATCATAGGACGCATTTGTCATATGTGTGCCTATGTAAGTATGCTCATATTATGTGTATAATTTGTCGAACTGGTGTGTATCCAAATTCACTCATGTGCCCACTCCCTCCATGGAAGTCTGCAGCATTTCCAATAGCTTTCTTTAGTCAACTTCTATTCCTTGCCAAGGAAGTATAAATCCTATCATCACAGACTCCATTGCCTGACCTTGAACTTTATGCAAATGGAACCATAGCTTTCATTGTTCTGTAAATATGTTTAGGCTGGTCTGCATGGATGCATATGTCTGCAGTTCTCTCCATTTCTTCGTCTCTTTATGTATTATTCTTGTTTTCTGTAGATTTCAGCATGCTTTTCTGTAATGAGGACACTGCCAGGCCATTGCTCTCTATTAACGTATGCCGCGTTAAGGAACATTTGTTCGTTTTATTGAAAGGGGGTTAACAGACATTAGAAATTGTGTGTGTGGCCTGAGGAGATGGCTCAACAGGTAAGAGTGTTTGCTGTGCAAGCATGAGGAGCTGAATTTGAATTCTCAACACGTGCATGAAAGGCAGGCATATCAGTGTGTGTCTAATCCCAGCGTTATGAGGAGGGAGCTGGCTGGATGCCAGGATCTCACTTGCTAGCCACGAAGTCAAAATAGTTCCAATAGGTTCAGTGAGAGACGTTGCCTCAAGGGAATAAAGTGGAGAAATAAGCCCCATTTCTGTTTTCTTCACAATACACGAGTATATATACCTCCATAAGCACCCTTTTGTATATATTAAACATGCACACATACACACACACACACACACACACACACACACACACACACACACACACACACACACGGGCCTCGGGTGGGGAGAGAAAGTGCGAGGAATGACTCCTTGTTAAGAGTTTCATTGTTCATTTTGTTGTTACTCTGTCTCTTCCTTGCCAAGAAAACAAATGAAGTGCAAGTGACAATTTGGTAATATATAAGAGAACTTTGCCATTGGTAGAAATTATATAAGATTATATAATTATATAAAATAACAAGTTTACCATAAGTCCTCCCATATTCTGTGTTCCTGAAATCATATTACAAAGGAGCTGGGATTATTTCTCCCATTACCTGCAGCAATTTCTGGTACGTGTCACACACACACAAAACCTGAAAAACTAACCAGACAAACAAAACAAATAATCATTAAGACCTCAGAAGCATGCAGAATTCTATCATACAATGATCTCTGAGAGAGAACGGTATGCTCTGCATTTTCCAACATCTTGCATCAGAGAAAGCTATAGGCCTGTTTATTTGTGAATTTGATGAGATCTAATGAGTTGACAGTAGTTTGTGTTTTGGTCTCTACTTCATAGCTGTGGTAGTTTCAAATTGAGGAAAAAAAATCAAAACCCAACTCAAAGTGGCAGCATATTGTACCAAATTGATCAGAGTGAAGGCTTTCAGTCACCTGTGGTTTTCTCTCTTCCAACCAATCTTTTTTTAAACCATTCAGATACACAGTGTAATTATCAAACATTCTTCTATGATATTTTAATCTTAGTGAAAAGTTAAATATAACTTTGTATAAAATAATAAATTAATACTATTATGTTTATTTTTAGTTTTTATTTCTTAAACTTTGCCCATAATCTCACCAAGAATTTATTTTGTCTTATCATAATCATATGAAATATTGTTATATAGGTAAATAGACAGATACCCATTCATTTATATAGTATATTTTTAATAATGAAATATTCTCATATACTTATAATTAAATCACAGTTGGAAACTAAATCTCAATATTTAGTTCCAGTTATATTTTAATATGATATATACATATATATATATGTATTAGTCCACTTTTTTATTTCTTTCTTTTACATATACATTTAGATTATTATACATATATAAAATAAGCTACATGATACATACAGCAAGAAGAACCAGAGAACAATAGGGAATTATATTCATGTTGCATTCATAGTGTTTTGGCTGTTTGCATTTGGTAAACTTGAAGAAAACATTTTCCTATCTTAGTGAGTCTAAAATTCTGAAGGTAACTCAATCTCTATCATATCTCATCTTTATCAACTTAAAACATCTATCTAGACCTAAAGACATCTTCACTCCTAAACAACCAAGCTTAATTGTAAAACTAAACTATTTGGTCTTCAACCCCATCAGAGACTTGAGAAAGAGTGAAATTAATTATCTGAGTAAACAGGAAGTGCAGGTTAGCAGCTTCCAAATTAAAAGAAAATGACAGAGATAGTTTGCCTGGAGAGTCACCCATAACTCTAAAAGTTTGGAGCATCATCTTCAGCCTTCTGGCTCAATATATCTTATAGACAAATTTGTGAGGGAGGTACAATTGAGGACATGCTTTCCCCGTCTTGGCAGTTTGGCCATCGACTCTGCCTGCATCCAAGCTCATCAAGTTTTAGGCAGAATTCTGTCAGTGGTCAAAATGAGAATATTTTGCCCAGTGGTTGGTTTGCCATATTTGAAGCCATCTTCATGAGGAGGTTTTGATACTCATCATCACCTTTGTTGTAGGCTGGGTGTTGCCAGGATTTAACCTGTCTTCTTGTCAAATAATCATTAAAACAATATAAACAACTTTAAGTGCCATATTCTGTAGGACTCTGAGGTTTTTTGAACACCTTATCAAACTATTTTTCCTTACCTGTTTATAGAATCATACTAACTGTTACATCTGGGATGTATATTCTTATGATGTAAATAGACTAGTAATTGAAATGACCACGATTTGATCACTTGACAATTAACTTGTCTAACTTACTTTTCCTAAACAGCCTGCAGTAGGATTTTCAAAGTAAACTGTGTATTCTATTTGAGTGGTATGGGTACAATACCTCATATTAGAGTAGAAATATATATATATATATGTACATATATATATTAGAAATATATATATAATGTGGGAGAAGAATAATCTTAAATTTGAATTCTATATCAGCATATGAAAATTAAATGCGTTTTGCATAAATATACAAATTTCTATACCAATGAGTTAAAAATAACCTTGTGAGAACAGTTAAGGCCCTAAGTTAAGGGGTCGATTCAATAATCTACTTTTTGTCTTATCATCCCCATATATTTCTATATTCCCTCTCCTTTCTTTTCAGCTCCTATCTTCAAACTTAAGAAAGAAAGATAAAGGAAAAGAGAGATAACACTGAGTCCAACCTTCTTTTCTCTCTGGATAAGAACAATAGTAACTTATAACCAACTCCCAATGAAAATAAACATCTAAAGCCTAAGAAAGTAACTAAAAACCTACCCACCCCCTTAAGGGAAATGGGGTGTCATTTTCTTAGGGTTTCTTCTGGCTAATTTGGGCCAAATAATACATTTGTAGAGGCCCAAATAAAATTGGGAAAAATGGTTAGACAAGGTAGGAATATCTTTGTGGTCCACCTTCTAAATGTTGAGAACTTGCAGGCTTAGTAAAAGTCCTGTGTTTGACAGTCTGAAATGCTGGACCAAATGGGACCAGAAACTTTCTTCATAGCTATCTTGGGGGCTCTCCTGTTCTGATGGAGAACAGCAACTGAAGCACTTGGTGCTGGAACATGAAGGATATAAGATGTCAGCTTCTAGCATGCTGAAAGAAATGAATCCTATCAGGGTCTGGCCCAGCTTCAAAGTCCAATTCTTTTGTTCTGAAAACATATAATTTCTCACAAGCATTATACTATCCTAAAATTATAAGTGTGTGAGATGTGCAAGGTGTACATAGCAGTTAAGGCTAGTTCTCTGCTCTTTGCATGAGCAGAAGAAAGACATCTGTAAATCTTCATTCATACCATATGAGGAATAGTCCTAAGTCTCATATATTCTGTAACCAATAAGAAGCATTGACTATGCATAGACACTCGTGTCTCAGCCTGTCTCAGAGCTATTCCTGTGTAGTGGGATTAGGAATATAAATTACCTGCTTGTTCTGCAGTTTTAATTTTTTTTACATCCCAATAATTGTCCTCTCCCTCATCCCACCCCCTCCCTCATACCTTCTCCCTTCCTCCCCTTAGCCCTCAGAAAGGGGGACCATCCTCCACTAATAGCTGATTTCAGCTCATCAAGTCTCATCTATTCTACCTCCATCATCTTCCTCTGTGGTCTGGAAAGTCCACCTAGCAGGGGGAAATGATCCTCACTGGGGACCAGAGTCCGTGTCAGAAGTATCCCTACTCCCTATGTTATGGGATGCACAGGAGACTGGGCTGCCTATGTACTACAACTGAGCTGAGTGTCTAGATCCTTGCTGTGCATGGTCCTTGGTTGGAACATTAGTCTCTGCAGCGCCCCCTCCTCTGTCCAGATTTTTAAGTATATATTTAATTTATGATAATTTATTCACATTACCTCCTGATTGTTATCCCCTCCCTCTTATCGTCCCATTGCCACCTTCCCTCCCTTTTCTGCTTATTCCTCTTTGCTAGACCTTTGGGAACAGTCTATCATCAGGGTAGTCTGTATACCCTTCCACTGTGTGCCTACTAGGCCGTGTTGCCTAGGAGCTAGGAGTGGACCTCTGAATCCATGCCATGGTTCAGCAGCAGGTCCCTCCTTACCCCCATGCCAGGAATCTGCAGGTTTTGGCTACATCTAAACAAGGGATCTTGGTTCTTTGCATGCATTGTCCTTCACTGGAGCATCAGTTTGTGGAGAACCCCCCTTGTGCCTCGATCCACAGGCCTTGATGGTCTCCCTGTGGAGCTCCTGCTCCCTTCTGGACCTTCCATTCCCCCACTTTTACCTACAACTCTCAGCACTCTGCCAGTGTCCAGATTCAAGTCTCAGTAACTGTCCCTATCCCCTGTTGGGTAGAGTCTCTCAGAAGACATCTATGTTGGGCTAAAATCCACTTCCAAGTGAGTATATACCATGCGTATCTTTTGGGGTGTGGGTTATCTCACTTAGGATGATCATTTCTAGTTACATCCATTTGCCTGAAAATTTCAAGATTTCCATGTTTTTAATAGCTGAGTAGTATTCCATTGTGTAGATGTACCTCGGTTTCTTTATCCATTCTTCAGTTGAGGGGCATCTAGGTAGTTTCCAGATTCTGGCTATTATGAATAAAGCTGCTATGAACATAGTTGAACAAATGTCCTTGTTATATGATGGAGCATCTTTCAGATATATGGCAAGGAGTGGTTTAGCTTGATCTTGGGGGTGGAACTATTTGTAATTATCTGAGAAAGTGCCAGATTGATTTCCAAAGTGGTTGTACATAATTTCATTCCCATCAGCAGAGGAGGAGTGTTTCCCCTTACTCCACATCCTCGCCAGCATGTGCTGTCACTTGAGTTTTTGATCTTCATCATTTGGTTAGGTGTAAGATGGACTCTCAAAGTCGTTTTGATATGCATTTCCCTGGTGATGAGGGACGTTGAGCATTTCTTTAAGTGTTTCTCAGCCATTTGCTATTCCTCTGTTGAGAATTCTCTGTTTAACTCTGTGCCCCATTTTTAATTGACTTATTTGGTTTAGTAGTATTTAATTTCTTAGGTTCTTTATATATTTTGGACATTAGGTCTCTGTCTAATGTGGGGTTGGTGAAGATCTTTTCCCAGTATGTAGGCTGTCATTTTGTTCTGTTGACATTGTCCTTTACCTTACAGAAGCTTTTCAGTCTCATAAGGTCCTATTTATTAATTTTTTATCTTAGAGCTTGAGTTGCTCCAACCAATCCTTAAAAACTACCAGCAAGTCCTGTTAAATTAACGAACACCCTAAATACAAACACTTCTCTCAGTGCCTCTGGGCCACACCATCACAACCTCTTCTCCAAAGTGGTTATAGTCAGCCATTATAAGCATTTCTGTTCCTGCCTTCAACTTGGCTCATAGTTTACCATACCTAATTGCTATGTTTTTGGAAAAAAAAAAGAAAGAAAGAAAGAAAAAAAAGAAAAAGAAAATAGAGGAATGAAATGTTGTTGGCCTTTCATTATATTTAGATGAAAAATCTTATTGGAGAAAAGGTCTCTGGATTGCCAGTGTGACTTCTTACAGAGATATTTTTTGGGGAACATTAAAAATATTATTGTTTTATCTGGCATATGAAAATGTAAAACTCACCCAGAGTCCCTCATGTGTCACCAAGACTGTTGAGAACATTTTCTACTTCTTTCTCAAGTTGCCTTCGTGCTGATTTTTTGTGTTTAATTTAGCAAACTAATCTCATTTCTCCCCAAAGCACAAATCACTCATCTGTCATATCTTTTCATAAAGTAGTGTTCTACACATTTAGATCTCTGTTAAATATTTCATTTAAAATTTTTTCCTTAATTGACCTATGGATTTACTATATATATGTGAAACTCTGTGTGTGTGTGAAATTTTAGTGACTTGTATCTTCACCTGCGTATTTGTCTCTTCCTCACAAAAATATTCTTCATGAAAAGGGACACTTTATTTTATTCACGATATGCCACTAGGAGTGTGGCATGGTTGAAGCTAATATTAGTCAAAGGCATTTTGCCTTTATGTGCTTAATTATCTTACTACACAATTTAGGTTTTTCTTTCTCCTGAAGATGCAGGAAGAATGGTGTGTGGCTGGATTGGATACTGATTGAACTTTCAGGTTTACTAGGCTGAGAGTCTTTATTCTGTGAAACTGGCAATGCACTATCTACTGTTTTCTTAGGAAATGATACATATAAAAATTGTTTTTGCCGTGTTCTGAATTCTGTACCCACTGTGACTGATTCAGTTTCTTTTCTCAATGTTTGGAATCAAAGCACTCTCTTCTTTCCTGATCCATTGGGGTATATCATTTTATACAAAAGAACATGCACCCAGGACCTTCCACACAACTGCCTGCATATATGTGGCTTGTGACTGGAGTCCTGGTCACTTGCAGCAACGCAAGAATGGCTATCTTCTAGCTGTTAGGCAAGTTGTGCTAATCTTCTTTTGAGCTAGAATTTTAACAAATGAAAGACCTTAGGAATTTAAAGGCAGACTGTCCTATGGCGCTGAGGCTATAGGCTTACCGTAGTTAGGTGAGCCCGAGTTCTACAACTTCCTGCTTAAAACTAGAAAATATGCCATCTTGGTTAAGTTTTCCTTTGATGAACATGAGGTGTCCGACACAAGGAAGGGGAAGCAGGCTATCTGAATGAGACCCGATATGCCTTGGCCGTATGAGCGGGGAGGAGGTCCTCTTCTGTCAGAAATCTAGGAGAGAGAAATAGGGTGAAAGCGGGAGGGGGAATGGGAACAGGAAGACATAAGTGAAGGGATAACATTCAGGATATAATCTGAATAAATTATAATGAATTAAAATAGAAAATATGATCCATGTGGAAGACAGGGGACTTGTCATGTGCTAAGGTATTAGTGTTATTTATTATAATTTTGGGGAGTCGTTATTGATGAACAGAGCTGTGAGAGACTGACTATGCGAGGGCCATACAGCTTGAAGCAGAGGTGCTGATGTTTGAACTTGTCTCCTAACTTCAAGAGCAGTGTGCTCTATATTTTGCAAGGCTGTTTCTCCAAGATCAAGAACAATAGCATGAGAGAATGGATGACCTGGGAGACCTTGAAGGAACCCTGAGAGTTTCTACAACCTAGAATGAATAATTGGCAGCAGGAGAAATTTTGTTTAGGGTTGGTGAGCAGATACCATTCTGTCTGTCTTAAATAGATAGGAATTTACTGTAAAGAATGAATTTTTGAAAAGCACATATACATCATTATCAACAATGGTAAGATCTGAGTAATATTTTTTTTAAAAAAAAAAGGATTGTAAATGCTAGGAAGAACAAGAGATGTGTTAACTATACACAGAATGAGTTGGAAAGAGAAAATGTACCTTCAGAGAAATATGAATAACAGGAAATGAAAAATAATTGATGTAGAAAAACAAAAGCTTCTTTTCACTGAGGGCACCAGGTTCTGCATTTGATACGTGAATTGCAGATGCATCTGAGAAAAGTCAAGATGAGTTGTCCTCTGCTCCGTATTTTCTCACGTGTTTTTCTTACATTAGATGCTTTTCAAAATTTCAAAAGTAATAAAAATTTTTTATGAAACAAAGAAACAGAAATACCCAAAAGTTAAAACCTAAGTTTCCTAATCCTGTTAACAACTGTCAATGGTTGTATGGTAATACATTTTAAATTCAGGTATCATCTGTTTGTTTATTTGGAGAAAACTACAAAATAGAAGTTAGGAGCAGATTAGCATGTTTTACAAAGATTATTTAAGAGGAATATTGGTAAAAGTCCAAAGACATAACTGTATTTTATGGAAACCCAAATAGAAGGATTTGGGTGAACAAAATCACATTTTGTGTGTTTTTGTTTTTTATTTGTTTGTGGGTTTTTTTTGCTACTTTTAGATAACTCTAGTAAGTTATTATTGGTATTATTCTTATGGACAAAAAGAATGAATGCTTTCTGAGCAAAACTATGAACTCCATAGGGATTGAGGCAATCAAGGAAACTAGCTAGAAATCTCATATGATGGGCATTTCCTAGCTATTTACTAACATAGAAGAAAAGAAGATTTCAATTCTTGGAAATGCCTGGCTTCCTTTGTACATGATTAACAGAGTTCTCATTGTACTTATGATATACGTTTCTTTCTTTCTACATAATTATTAAAATAGATACAAATATATTCATACAGCTTATTAATTTAGCCCAATTTTATTTAATTATGACTGTTACATAAATTCAGAGAAAGTATGTATTCAGAAATTTAATTTATCTTCTCTAAGGCATTTTATTGCTGCACAGCTTTAAAATGTGTCTTTAATAGTCCATTTGTGTTATACTTAAGTAAAATATTTATTAGATTGTAGGCTCTCAGTACCACTTACATGGGTGTTTCTGTAGGAAAATCAACTCAAAATAAAATAGTGCTTAAAATTCTAAACATGTTTATAATTTAGGGACTTGCCTATAATATTTTCTTTGGGAGTTTTGATCCACAGTGTCAGACATATATGGAGTATATGTTATATGTATCATATAAATATTAATGCACAGAGAGAAAGGGAAACACCTGTTTTTAGGAACCTCTGAAATATGTCTGCACAATCCTGCACAGATGGCTACCTGTTTCCCCTGACTATCCCCTGGGAAAGCTTTGCACAATCGTTCTGTGTAGCTGGCTTTAATCCAAACTAATCTAACCCAAGCTGTGTTTAGCAAATATGCATTACAGCTGGGTTTCTCCTCTCTCTCCATTCTCCCTTCTGTGAGAACTTTCCTCCTTGTTAATCAGCTAATTGGTAATGCTATTCATCAAGAAATAAAGCCCCAAATGGGGCACTAGGTTGTAGTTATTGAGCTGTATCTCCATCTTGCTCAACCGAAGCATGTGATTTAGTTGAAATAATGACCAAATCCATAGCTCGACCAATGCATTTTTGATGAAACTCTTCCATATTTTTATTTCATCTTGTGAAAGGAATGTTATGATTGGGCCTCATTAACTTAAGGAGAAGAAAATGGGATCTGAGAATTTTGAAATATATAAGGTTAATTGAAATTGAGGTTCTGTGTTTAAGCCATTCTAAGCCAATTTGGCGGCTGATGCCTATTTTGAAGGTGTGCAATAGTTGTGGTTATAAAGATAGTACCTCCCACAAACACACACACACACACACACACACACACACACACACACACACACACACACCTTGGCTTAGTTTTAATTTTGCTAAAGATATAAATAATTAAAAATTTATTTCTGTTTGGATCAATTATCATTAATACAAATCAAGTTTGAAAAAAAAAAACCAGAGGACTGAGCTTGAGTCCCTTTTCTTTAAGAAAGAGAGAGAGAGAGAGAGAGAGAGAGAGAGAGAGAGAGAGAGAGAGAGAGAGAGAGAGGATGCACTATGGCAAGCATGTCTCAGCTTAATATTTTTTTAATACATTTTTATTAATTTATACATATTACATCTCAGTTGTTAGCCCATCCCATGTATCCTCCCATCCCTCCCTTCCTCCCACTTCCCCCCCCTACTCCCCTCCCCTCCCCTATGTCTGTGTCTGAGCGGGATCTCCTCCCCCTGAATATGCTCATACGGTATCAAGTCTCTCCTTGGTGACCTATTATCTTTCCTCTGAGTGCCACCAGGCATCTCCATCCAAGGGACATGATCAAATATGGGGCACCAGAGTTTGTGTGAGAGTTAGATCTTCTTCTCCACTCAACAGTGGAGAATGTCCATCGGCTAGTCCGGGTAGGGGTTCAAGGTTTTTACTGCCTATTTTTTCCTTGGCTGTTGCCACAGTTTGCGGAGGACCCCAGGGCCCAGACTCTCCTGTAGTTTTCCAGGACCCACTGGATCCTTCCATTTCCTCTTTCTCCCAGGCTTCTCACACCTAAAGTTTCAATAGGATGTCCTCCCCTCTTACCCATTATTCTGGTAGGTACAGTTTTTCATGGGGACGTACACCTTGGGCTAGTGTCTCGATATAAGTGAGTATATACCATTTAGCTCTTTTTGCTTCTGTGTGAACTCACTCATTATGACAATTTCTAGTTCAATCCATTTGTCCACAAATTTTGGAAATTCCTTGTTTTTAATAGCTGAGTAGTATTCCATAGTGTAAATGTACCACAGTTTCTTTATCCATTCTTCTGTTGAGGGACACGTAGGTTGTTTCCAAGTTCTGGCTATTATGAATAAGGCAGCTATGAACATGGTTGAGCATATGTCCCTGTTGTGTGGTAGTACATCCTCTGGGTATATTCCAAGGAGTGGAATAGCTGGGTCTTGAGGAAGCCCTATTCCCATTTTTCTGAGAAAGCACCAGATAGCTTTCCAAAGTGGTTGTACTAGTTTGCATTCCCACCAGCAATGCAGGAGTGTTCCTCTTTCTCCACACCCTCGCCAGCATGAGGTGTCAGTTGAGTTATTGATCTTAGCCATTCTGATGGGTGTAAGATGGAATCTCAGTGTCGTTTTGATTTGCATTTCTCTGATGACTAAGGAGGTCGAGCATTTCTTTAAGTGTTTCTCAGCCATTTGATATTCCTCTGTTGAGAATTCTCTGTTTAGCTCTGCGCCCCATTTCTCTATTGGGTTATTTGGTTTGGTGGTGTTTAATTTCTTAAGTTCTTTATATATTTTGGATATTAGACCTTTGTCAGATGAAGAGTCGGTGATGATCTTTTCCCAGTCTGTAGGCTGTCGCTTTGTTCTCTTGACAGTGTCACCAGCCTTACAGAAGCTTCTCAGCCTCATGAGGTCCCATTTATTAATTGTTGATGTTAAGGCCTGGGCTGTTGGTGTTCTGTTCAGGAAGTTGTCTCCTGTGCCTATGAGTTCCAGACTCTTCCCCACTTTTTCCTCTAACTGGGTTAATGTTTGTGGTTTTAAGTTGAGGTCTTTAATCCACTTGGACTTGAGTTTTGTGCATGGTGACAAATAGGGGTCTAATTGCATTTTTCTACATGTAGACATCCAGTTAGACCAGCACCATTTGTTGAAGATGCTGTCGTTTTTCCATTGAATGGATTTGGCTTCTTTGTCGAAAATCAGGTGAGCAAATGTGTGTGGATTCATCTCTGGGTCTTCAGTTCGATTCCATTGATCCACTAGCCTATTGCTGTGCCAGTACCATGCTGTTTTAATTACTGTTGCTCTATAGTACAACTTGAGATCAGGTATGGAGATTCCTCCAGCGGATCTTTTATTGTAAAGGATTGTTTTTTCAGCTTAATATTTTTGAACAAGAAGATTCAAGTTCAAGAGCCTTCTAGAAAACAGAGTGAGTTCAAAGCCAGCTTGGGCATCTCAGGGAAGCCAAGTATCAAAACAAAAAGGAAAGGGGGCATTAAAATATGGTTCTGTAGTAGAGCATTTATGTAGATAAATAAATAAATAAATTTCAATAAAAGAACATAGTTTTATCTTCTTGAAATAAAATGAACCCGCATGTTTAATATTATATCAAACATGGATGTGTGGTAGGTTATAATTAACATTGGTATATTGCTAATATTTTATTATTGCATGCATTAAAATGTAAACTGATGGAAGAATTTTTGTGGGCTGCAAATGTATTATAAAACACATTAATGTATTCATAATTGACTTAATTTATGTAGAAAGAAAGTTATTTTCTTAGCAAATTCATATTAGCTGTATGACATTACATATTATTATTATTATTATTTTAATGAATTAAAATGTTATTAATGTTGGGAAATGGTACTATGAGTTAATATGTATAAAAACTAGCAGCTGAATAGTTTGTTCTTAGTGTTATTAGTACTAAACAGTGGTAGTATCTGACACAAAGTTCAACTTTTCAAGAAATGTACTGTGGGACCTTAGGAAACATGGTTTAATTTCTTCTACTCATGGCTCTATTTACACATCTGTCAACTGGCAATATGAGGTTTTTCTGAGGATCACTTCACTTGATCCTCAGAATACAATGCACATAAGATATGCTTTTGGTTTTTTTGTTCAACACAAGTTGTATTTTAAATCAGTTTTCGCTTGGTAGGAGACACTTCCTCTCAGGTTGGAGATTGCTCCTTCTGAGCTCGTAGAGAACAGAGTTTGGACTGCTCAGATGAATAAAAGTATTTGGGGCAAAACTTGACTTTGATCCCTGAAACCTGAAGGAAGGTGGAAAGAAAAAAAGTGACCACATGGAGTCCTTTGATCTCCACACATGCACTATAGCAAGGGTGAACCATCTACCTACATAGCATATACATATACATCAACAATATAATAATACCTTTAGAAATTAGAGTAATGGGGCTTTACTGGGGTATTAGGGAAAATACAGACTATATATACCATCTTTCTTTGCTTATACAATTGAATGCTAAGAGAAATGTGTTGTCCGTCTTCCTGACAGTCCCTTCTGGTACATGTGAAAAGATCCATATTCCATTTTTCCAGGAGCACAAGAAACTATGAGGCTGCCTTTGGCCACATCTGTCTAGACTCCTCTACCACCGCTGTTACAGCCAGGTTACCAGCTTTGAGCTCCGTCCGTGGAGCTGGCCTCTGCGTTCTTCTTAGTTTCTGGATTCACAAATCCAACCAGAAGTCTGTATGAATAAATATGATAGATTGTAACACAAATTTGTTGAACAAATTTAGAAATATGTAAACATCAGATAGCTATTCCAGTTTTTGAAGGGATAATAATGCAGTACTTAGAATATGTGTGTGTGTAATTATAGTGTGTGTGCAGGCACATGCCTACACGCATGCATGTGTGCCTGTATGTGTGTGGGTGCCTGCATGTGTGGGTGGGTGACTTAGGGCTAAGCGTTGTCATGTTCTATTCTCTGCACCTTGACGAGATCTGAGTTTCTTTATTAATCAGCTCCATCTACAGCAATAAGCAGCTTCTCTGATGAGGGATGAGGGACAGGAAATCTTCCGGTATGATGAAAGTCTTTGGGTGTCTGTTTAACATCATGCTCATTTAAAACAAAGTCATAGTAGTAGGTCTGCCGTAGGGTTGGTGACTTGTCCAACCATGGTTCTTGGTTCTGGTCATGGAGTCAGTTATGGGCTTCATCCACAAGGTGAGGTAAACCCTTTTTGAGGATAGTTTGCTCAAATGTGTGCAGTTATAAACCCTTCGCACAGACTAAAGAGAGAGAACCATTTGATTTAGAGGTCTTCTGCCCACAGTTCTATAGAGGTTTGTTGTACAAAGTAGCACTTCCTCAGGGCTCAGGTAAAATTTGGTAAGTAGTTGTATTTGGGGGAATTGCTATGTTTTAAGCTTAGGAACTAGGTCATCGGTGTGGGAGTGGGGGCTGCACAAACTGTTACAACAACCAAGGACAATGCTTGCAGTGAACCTAGACTCCCTATTCAGATTTAGCCAATGGACAACTCATTCTCCATGCTTGTGGGGAAGACGGGGACTGCCTCTCACATGAACTCTGGGGTCCCCTGTTTGATCACTTCTGCTTGTTGGGGAGTCACTGCGGGCTCACAGAGAAAGGGAAAGCAGGTTATCTGGGATGAGACCTGACAGGCTGTGGTGCTATTTGGGGGGGGGGGATGGAAGGGAAGAAGTTCCTTTCTGTCAGAGGTCTAGGGGAAGGGAATAGGGCAAAAGAGGGAGAGAGAGGAGAATGGGAAGATACAAGAGAGAGGTTAACAATTGGGATGTATTTTGAATACGTTATAATAAATTTAAAAAAGAAGATAGAAGGTTAAAACAAAACAAAACAAACAAACAAAAAAGACCCAAAAAACTACTAGGCCATGAGTTAAACTCTGTTGTCCCAGTTAGGTTTTGATACCATCTTAGCAGGCAATTAAATTCTATCATTAGGTGTTTTAAGTCTTACTATGCAAAACTTCTCCCACCCTGAGAAGCATTCAGCAGCTGCCAGGAGGTAACACTGATAGATAACACATGATCAGAGGACAAGAAGGAGGCAGAACTCTGTTCTTTGCTGTGTATGTAAGCTAGCCACGTAAGTACACAGCTCAAAAAGGCCAGTGAAGTTTTCCCATCAACATTAAAGAGAATTTCTGTGGTAACATTGGGAGTCTAGGAATGGTTTTGAGAGAGAGAAGTAAAATAAACAAATACACTACAGGCAGAGGGAAATGCTAAATTTCCCTCTTTATAAAGAAAGTCAGATTTTTACCTTAGCTAAAAGCTATATAATTATTGTCATTTGATATCTTCAGTGAATTTTAAGTCACAAAATAGTTATCTTAGGCCTTTGATGATGGATGAAAATCATATGTAATTAGTCCTAACTAGTAAAATTGTAATAGAGCAAATAATTGTATCTGAAAAAAATTACTCATTAATGATGTCTATGTAGCAGACTACCAGTTCTAATCACAGTATGTACTAGCTCTGGAACATAGTTGTCCTTGCACAGAGCGCTGACTCAGCTACTATCCTAAATATTTCTAACCCATTTCTCCTTACCATCTTTCTGCAGTGTCAGCCATCCAGCTTACACTTTTAGCTTGTCCTTTAACTTGAATTCTGCATGTATTTGTGATGCCATGAAATTTGGTATGTTAAAGAATTTAGGATCCAGAGTAGTTTCTCATTCTTGTTTAAACTTTACCTCATTTATGCACAGTGTAGAGTGGCATATCGTGTGTGTGTGTGTGTGTGTGTGTGTGTGTGTGTGTGTGTGTGTGTGTGTGCACGCATGCGTGCCTGCATGCGTGCGTGCATGCATGTGTGTGTGTTTCCCCTGTTTGCTTGTATTGCTGGCCTCAGTATTCTTCCACCATACCTTTCTTGATGGAGAAGAATGGATAACAAGGATTATTTCTTGCTGTGGTATATGTTTGGTCACTTTGGTGACCTTTCTTCTGGTTTTATCTTTGTTTTACTATGACACTTATTCTTTTCCTTCCTCCTTATATACTATATTCTGATTGTATTTGGAAGACTGACTGGGAGATTCTTTAGTCACTCTAATTTGTGATTTTACATTTATTGTTAGCCCAAGTCAACATTATATACATATACATATATATAGTTACATATAGTTTACTTTTTATTTAATTATAAATATTCCATTAAAGTTAGCTGTTAGACTTATACATAAAATGATACATTATATAACTTTATTCATTTTTCTCTGATTTTAGTAACCTGTATGTTTCTTATAGGAACAGGTGGCCTATTTTGTGTACACTTATTCCTCCTCTACTTGGTATAGATATTGACTCTGAATCCCCATTATATCCTCTTGAGCTGTGGACAATAAAGCATAGCTCATGGGCCAAATCTGTACAACTCCCTATGTAATATTCTGAGTATGGCTTTCCTTCTTCCTCCTCATCCTGGTCCCTCCTCCCCTCCACTCCAATCCAGAGCCACACACTGCCTTTCTCTTCTTAGAAAACAAATAGGCTCCTAAAGAATAATTAGAAGATAAAATAAGCTAAATAAAAAAACAAACATATCAGAATATTAACGAATAATAAAACAAGGAAATGAGCCAAAGAAAAAAGCACAGGAAATTAATATAAATACAGAGATATGCAGTCATATACACACAGGAATCCCATTAAAACCTTAAGCTGGAGGCCATAATATGCATACAAGAGACATGTTAGGTAGAAACAAACAAACAAGCACAGCAACAATAACATCAAAACAAAAACCCCAGAACTAAAACAAAACAAAAGCTCCTGGCATAACACTATGAGACAATCACCCTCCAAAGATGTTGAAGGCGTTTTATACACTTTACATCCTGATTGTAGCCCTTTCCCTCGTCGCCTCCCAGTCCTACCCTTCCTCTCCCATACCCCCTCCCCCTGCCCTGGTCCTCAGAAAGGGGAGCCCTCCTCCTCTAACATCTGACCTCAGCCTATCAAGTCTCACCTGGACTACCTGTATCCTCTTCCTCTGGTACCTGGCAAGGCTGCCTCACCAGGAGGACATGATCAACTTGTGGGCACCACAGTCCATCAGAAGTAGTCCCTGCTCTGCATGTTATGGGACCCACAAGGAGACTGTGCTGCCTATCTACTACATCTGAGCAGAGGGTCCAGGTCCTCACCATGCACGGTCCTTGGCTGGGGTATCATTCTATGCAGCACCCCCTTCCTCCACCCTGATTTGTTGGCTCCATTGGTCTCCTTGTGGAGCTCCTGACCCCTGCAGGTCCTTCTATCCCCAAGTCTTCCATAAGACTCCCTGTGCTCCACCCTGCGTGAGTCTCAGCATCTGCTTGGATCTCCTGCTGGGTGGAGTCTTTCAGAGGACCTCTATGGTAGGCTCCTGTCCTGTTCCTTCTCTTCAACTGCTTCCTGTGTCCATTCTGTTTGTCCTTCTGAATGAGAATTAAGCATTCTTTCTATGGTCATCCTTGTTATTTAGTTTCTTTATGTCTGTGTATTTTAGTGATATTATCCTATATTTTGTGGCTAATATCTGCTTATAAGTGAGGATATACCATGAGTGTCTTTCTGGGTCTGAGTTACCTCACTCAGGATGGTCTTTTCTAGTTCCTCCATTTTTTTTCTGCAAATTTTAAGATTTCCTTGTTTTTAAAAGCTAAGTAGCACTCCATTGTGTAAATTTACCAGAGTTTCTTTATCCATCTTCAGTGAGGAACATTTAGGTTGTTTCCAGATTATGGCTATTATGAATAATGTTGCTATGATCATAGTTGAATAAATATCCTTGTATGATGGAGCATCTTTCAGGTATATGCCCAGGAGAGGTATCACTGAGTAGAACCTGAGGTAGAACTATTCCCAGTCTTTAAGAGTAGTTTGTTTCCTCAGTGAGACTCCCTCAGAGAAAACTAATTTTTCATTTGTAAGTGGCTCTCAATTGTAGATAGCTTTTAGGTTAGGGATGACAGCATGTGTATACTTCTCCTTTCAGCTCTAGGACCCCAACTGGTTCAGACCTCTGAGGGCCCTGAGCAAGCAGTTTCAGTCTCTTTCAGTTCATATGTGCACCAGACCTGTTGTCTAGAAGACTTTGATTCATGTTTGTCTTCTATGGCCTCTGGATCTCACATGCTTTCTGCCTCCTCTTCCACAGAGTTCCCTGAGCCTGGAGGGTAGGGATTTGATGTAGCCATCCTTTTAAAACTGATTGTTCTAACGTCTCTTATTCTGCATATTGTCTGGTGGTGGGTCTCTGTATGTGTTCTTTTCTGATGATGGCTGAGCAAGACACTTATCTCTGAGTATAGCTGAATGTTCTTAGAAGTCATTTTATGTTTCTTCAGCAGAGCAGGAGTATTTGGTTTTCCACTAGTTTGAGTATGGATACCATTTCATGGAACTCAAATTAGATATTGGTTGGTTACTCTCAGATGCTTTGTACCACAATTACATTAGCATTAGTGTTTATATTTCTTCTTTGGAGGCAGAGTATGTTTCAGTACCAAGAACTGAATTAATTATTAATATTTGGTTTTTGAGACAGAGTTCCTCTGTTACACAGAGCCCTGGATGTCCTGGACTTGCCTTTTTAAAAATTCTTTTTATTTTTTATTTTTTTTATTATTGTTAGGCTTGCCTTGAACTCACAGAAATCCACCTGCCTCGGTCTCCTGTGTGCTGGGATTACAGGTGTACGGCACCATGCCTGGCTGTTGTTTTTATTATTGTAGCTCTGTTGTGCAGTTTGAGATTAGAGATGGTGGTAATACCTCTCAGCAGTTCTTTTATCATCCAGGAGTATTTCTGTCTCTCTCTCTCTCTCTCTCTCTCTCTCTCTCTCTCTCTCTCTGTCTCTGTCTCTCTCTCTCTCTCTCTCTCTCTGTGTGTGTGTGTGTGTGTGTGTGTGTGTGTGTATTTATCTGAAGCTGAAAATTTCCCTTTCAATTTCTGTGAAGAATTTTTGTTTTTTGTTTTTTAATTCCAATATGGATTGCATTGAATCTCTAGATTGCTTTTAGTGGGAGCGCCATTTTTTCCTGTATTAATCCTGCCGATCCATGAGCATCTTCCCACCTTCTGATATCTTCTTCAGTTTCTTTCTGAAGTGTTGTGTTAGTCAATGTTCTGTTGCTGTGAAGAGACGCCATGACCATGACAGCTCTTACAGCGGAGAGCATTTGAATTGGGCTGGCTTGCAGTTTCAGAGGTCTAGTTCATTGCCATCGTGATGGGAGGTGTGGTAACACACAGGTAGACATGGTGCTGGAGAAGTGCCCAAAAGTTCTACACTTGCATCTACAGGCAGCAGACAGAGAGATGCACTCAGCCTGGCTTGGGCTTTTGAAAGCTCAGGCACCTCCAGTGATATACTTTCTCCAACAAGGCAACACCTCCTAATTCTTTCAAGTAGTGCCAATCCCCAAGCATGTAATATATGACCTTATGGGGGGGCCATTATTCAAACCACCACAAATATCTTAAAGCTTTTATCATATAAGTCATTTTACTTGTTTGATTAGAGTTACCCTGAAGTCTTATATATTTTTTGATGGTATTGTGAAAAGTGTTGTGAAACATTCAGTTTTAGGACTTGGATACTTGAGAAAATTCAAACGCTGAATTTGAGAATACACTAAAAAAAAACCACACAAGCATTTCGCTTATTGATAATGAACTCTTGAGATTATGATAAAATAATTTTGACTTCAAATGGATGCCATCATAATATAATTTACCTTGTAACCTATAGATTAGAAAATGATTGTATGTAGAGTAGAAACTGACTTAAAGCCGGGCAGTGGTGGCGCACGCCTTTAATCCCAGCACTCGGGAGGCAGAGGCAGGTGGATCGTTGTGAGTTCGAGGCCAGCCTGGTCTACAAAGTGAGTCCAGGACAGCCAAGGCTACACAGAGAAACCACCCCCCCCCAAAAAAGAAAGAAACTGACTTAAGTGAAATAGATCCATAGGAAAAACTTTGAAAGTATTCTAAGTAAAGACCATGTGAGATAGATTATCTTTTATTTTGACTGTCTTTGACACTCAATAGGGGGTGACAAAAATTTCAAGGAAGTACAAGACGTATTTACATTTGGTGTCCTTACCAACACTCTATTATGTGGAATAATACCAACAATGTTGATGAGTAGGGGAAGTGAGTTAACTGAAAAATAGAAAAATCAAATTCACTTTTAATATTTTGCTTAGTATTTTCTAAATTTATTAAGAGACTGGAACTTTCACTGAACCTCACTGCTGAGTTAATAATATACTTTGAGGTCACTAAGAATGCTGTTCTGCTATACACTAAAACCATGTTTCTTTAACCTGCCCTTAAGAGAACACTGTAACAACCAACTTTATTTGCCTTTGCCATATTACCAACTTTCCCATGTTACCAGCTTTTACAACCTAAGCTATCACATAGCTTTCATCTTAAATTGTGGATTTTTTCCTATGTCCCTAACCCAAAATAATGCTTTTTATAGTTAAATCCTGAAATGAGCAAATAAGTTGAAAACAACAGTTTAAAACAAATATCTGCCACAAATGCTGGAAGCAGCATATGGGTATTGATTGGAGGCATTTGATTGTTGTCTGGGCCAGTTGAGGTCAATTGGAGTCAGTGGTTAAATCCCTCGTACAACTTGGTTAAGGTTTTTCTGTAAAGTATCCATCATTCTTTTTCTATGTGATGCTTCCTGTGCTATTCAATAACCACAGAGGAAAACAGACACAGGGACAAGAGCAGACTCACAAAACCACATTCAGGCAGGCACTGACTCAGACCCACACAACAGACAAGAGGTGATGGGATGTACAGGGAGAGAGAGGTAGTCAATTCAAATCTTGGAAACACTGCTACAAAGTGCTTTGATTTCTTTAATGTGATCACAATGTATTTTGGGTATTTTATATAATAGATTTAAACTGATGGGTACATATATTAGCTGTACATAATTGGTGGGATTCACATAGGAATTTTCATGGAAATCTGACATTCACATTGACCATATTCATTCCACCAGCCCCTATTCACACCCCTCCGCATCCTGTTACAACTTATTCCCTAATACAATTTTAGTTTTACCATCAAGGCCTATATACATATATATGAAAGCTAATCTCATAGTGATACTGTGTCTGTCTGAGCTAGTTTTGGAGAGTTAACAGGTGAATTGGTTCATGAAAGACTGCACAGTGGGTAAAGATAAGGAATGGATAATTTAAAGAGTGACAAGAGAAAGTCCATGAAAGTAGAGATATATGAAGTATATATACATTATATATATATATATATACATACATACATACACACACATATATATATGTATATATATATATATATGTATACACATCCTTTAGGAAAGGATGTATAGTTTAATATGTGTCATCTCGGTGTTCAAGCAATATAAGGTCTGATTACAGAAAGTTGGCATGAAAGGGTGTCCATAGTATAGTTTCTCATATGAATAAGCATAAGCATTACACACTAAAATAAAATTTCATAGCAGGCATGAGATGAAAAAGTATGTTAAACACCGTTGCTTAAATAATAGTGGTGTTAATACGTTTTAGCACCTGACCAACAAAGTTCATTAGTGTGAGGAAATTTTACACTGAGACTAGCATTGCTTCGTCATCTGTGTTTATGAAAAAGACATTCATTACAAGAAGGTTTAAAAAATATATCTGTGTACATTTGTTATCAATTGTACAACTAGGTATTTGCTTATAGCACCTGCCTCTCACTGTTCTGATAAAGGCACAGGTGTTTGGTTACAGAAAACATAGAGCCTGACTCATTCCATGTATTTACTTTGATGATTTTTGAAAAAGCCAGAGGACACAAACTTTGTAATAGACTTTTGAATATACAGATTCCATTGCTGCTATAAAGTAATGGTTGTTTTGTGCACAGAACTTTCCAACGTCCAGGCTATCTCAATCCTGATGGGAAGTTTATAATCCTATTAAATAATGGCTCCTATTCTGATAGAATGAAAAATATAGCATTTATTATAAAAAAGAAGATAAGGAAAGAAAATCATATTTATATAACACAATTTATAATGAAACTTGATAGATTTTATGAAAGAAATCTTCTATTGATATTGAATGTGTCCGTCTTTTTTGGAAACTACAAATTTTCTGAACAGTGGGTCAAATCTCAAAATACCCTGTGACTTTATAACACAAAATGAAAACCATGTATTGTATTCAAACCACGTGTTCGGGCCTAAAGGTAACGTTAACTGGATTTCCTGAATCCAGCCTAGGAACTTTGATATCCCTCTGTGCCATGTAAAGACTTAGAAGCCTCCGTCTGGTATTAGATACCTCTGGAGGATCACACCGCCTTTCATGAGCCTGGCCTGCCCCTTATCCAGTTTTGTTCCTTTTGGCAAAAGGACAGAAGTTAGATATTCTTTCATTTTTATTTCTTGCAGTAAGGTAGCACGATCAGTGCCCTAGTATCTCAGGAATAAATAGATATTATGAACCAAGAAAAGAATAAGAATAGAATTGTGAAGTTGGCCCAGCTATTATAGGATGTTTTTCACTCTTCCCTTAGAAGAATACCTCCTTCCATGCTGTATAATACTGAGGCCCGGTTTTGGAAGCCTCAGACATCCTGAGATGCAATTCAGGTAATCTGAAAAAGATGCACACTGAAATCCTCTAAAGCTGCGGCCTGTAGATGTTCATCTTTCTGTTGTGAAAACTAAAATGATAGCCATTCTCTTACGTGTACAGAGAGTGTAAACGTTAATTGATGGCTGCTCTTCCCAAATTACTGTCAGTCTTCCAGGGGATATGGGTGCACAATCAGTTTAGAAATAGAGTGAGTTAGAAAGTATTGTCACAGATAGGCAGTGAAACTTTAGTTCATGCTCTTATGATATGCAACTTGGATTGCTGTAATTGTCTGTCTGTAGGTCCCCTCTCTCGTGTCCTGCTGGAAAACAGAAAAGATAGCTGTACAAAGACATATGTCCCCTGAGGCTTTAAGCATGCAGAATCTGGTCAACACATTTCTGCTTGGGGATTCTTCCTATGGCTTCCAGTTAGGTGCTGGATTGATTGTAAAGGTCCTAGTGATGTGTTTTTGAAACACCGCGTGATTCCAAATGAATTTTAGGTTCCCTATTGTCCAAGCTCAATTTTATTCAACTGTAAAAATGGTGGGTTTTCATTTGTTCAGAACTACTGTTATAAAACACTATGCCTTATAGCTTTTTCAAGTAGTGTAGAATATACTTTATCCCAGATAGATTCAAAATATCAGATCTGTCACCGGATTTTCAAGTATAAAGTGAATTATTTAATTGCTTCCATTAAAACTACAATATTCTTTCTCTGTATTTTGTGTAATTTCTCCAGGGCTTAGCATTCTAATATTCGAGAGCACTGTCTAACATGGGCAGAGTTGATAATACTAATGTGTATGAATGACATGCTGTGCAGTTCTCACTGTTACCTCAACTCCCATAGATTTCTTATTCGTGTTAGAAAGAAGTAAACATTCTGTATTTTCCTAATGATTTTTCTTTCATTAGGGTATTTTATAACAATGTTTTAGGATAACTTTACTGATAGTGCTTTTACTAAAAATCCATATTTACCAAAAATTCCACTGCTGCCAATCTTATTTGGAAATTAGTCATTACATGGCATATAAATATATACCTTTTATTTGTTTCTAGAAGTTGAAATATCAGTGAGTGCTTTTATTTCTAAATATAGCACAACTTAATAGCCTTAAAGTATATGAATATATATTTTTCATTTGTGTATATGAGTGTGTGTTTATGTGAATAAATGCTTTGTGTGTGTTGGTGCCTGTTGAGTTTAGAAGACAGCATTGACTACATTGGAGCTAGAGATACACACAATTATGAGCTGTTGACATGAGCATTGGGACCCAAACTTTCTGCAAAAGCAGGAAGCACTCATAATGGCTGGGCCATCTCTCCAGTTCCTAATTTAATTTCTACTATTTTTATATTTTCTTTAAACATGCTTCCTCTGGTGTCTAGGTACACACTTATTACATGCATTGTTGTGTGACTATAGGATTCTGTTCTTTCACTTACTGGTCATATTTCGCTTGCCATAGTATCTTTATTCAAATTGCATTATGAATTCTATTGTAAGGGAAGCATATAGTATCACCAAGCTTGTGAACATGGAATAGTTACTAGCTCTAGAATTGTACGCAGCATGGGCTAGGACTTAACAATGAGATTTGAGAAATGGAAAAATGGCTGAATGAAGGTGCTCACTGCCAAGCTTCATAACCTGAATTTGGTCTCCAGAATCCATGTGGTGAATGAAAAGGACCAATGCCTAAAATGTATGGTCTTTGTATGGATGCACATTCATGCGTGTGCCCTCCCAAGACACAAGTGGAAAACATTAAAAACAAAATTTAAAGTTGGAAACGTGTTGTCATGGTCAGCTTACTTCATCTTTTCTGCAAGTTAGACTGATTTATAAAGTCACAAAGTGTTTGCCATACATGAAATACAGATGCATTTAAAAATGACTAACTGCAGCTAGTATGTGTCACTTCACATGAGTTACATTTTGAGGTGGGAAGACTTTATGGCTATCCCCCTAGAAGCTTTCAGGAATACTGTTAACTGTGACCATTATGTTTTACAATAGACCTCTTGTTATTACTTCTACCTGAAATTGTATATACGTTGCTTATCAGCATTCTATAATGTGCTTCCAGGAGACTAGCAATTTTAGACACTATATATAAGTTAAAGTATGTGTAATTTGTTTTTGCTCTACTGGTTTATTTCACTTAGCACAATATTCCTGGGTCATCCTAGCACACACAAGGCCTTGAGCTTGATCCATAGTTTCACATTAAAAAAAGGGAAAAGGTTATCTTCAGTTATTACCTTGACATACCTGGACTCTCAACTGAGCAGTTCCCTGTGTTAAACTGCCCTATACGCATGTGTGTGGGGGCATTTCTTGATTGTTGATCGATGACAGGGGACACAGCCCACTGTAAGCAGTGCCATCCCTGGACAGTGAGGCCTGAAGTATAAGAAAGGCAGCTGAGCAAGCTATGAGGAGCAAGCAACATGCCTCTGGTTTTCCTTCAGTTCTTGCTTCCAGGTTCCTGCTTGACCTTCTTTCCTGACTTGCCAGTGATTGCAAGTGACACGGAAGTTAAGCCAAATAAACCTTCTTCTCCCCAAAGTTGTTTTGGATCATGGTGTTTGTGACAATAATGGGAAATAAACAAGAACTCTTTCTGACAGCAGGGCCTTCTTCCCCACGTGTGCCCTGCTTCCCTGCATCTTAGTCTCTTTTATCTTTTTTTTTTTTATATTACTATCCCATTTGTTGTCTCATAACATATTTTATACCCTTCTTCGTATAAACAGTGTGTATGTGATTTCTGTATGGGCTCATAGTAGAAAAAAATCAGATGATTAAAGGCCTTGTATGTGTACAAAAATATATCCGTGCCCGTGAAAATGAAAAGGTGTATTATTATAGTTTCTTGGTAATATTTCACTCTGAGTTCCAAATAGTAAACATAATTTCCATATTTCTAGCAGCAGAATATTAGTGATTATGTTGGGGTGATGCATCCTTCACTTGCTTGCTTTTCTAAAGTGCTTTCTCTAACACTAGAAAAATACCACATTTCTCAGCTTGTTTATAATCTGAGAATATATATATATGTACACCCAGGCTTTTCATACTGAGGGAAACAGGGTTTCAAGCCAGAGCCCTGTGAACTGGAAAGCAGTGATGATCTGCTCTCATTATTCCATTGTTTCTTCCCCTTACCCCTGACCCTGATCCATTTGTTGAACGATATTCTTTCCTCTAAGAAAGTCAACAGCATTTTTGAGCTCTTTACTTTTACATCAGTTTGATGGCTCATATCAACACCTGGGAATATAGAACTTTAGTTCTGGGATTGTCCAGATCATGTTGAGCTGTCTATATCTCTAAGAAATTGTCTTGATTAGTAATCAGTATAGAAGAAACTAGTCCACTGTGGGCAGCACCATCCCTAGATAGGTGGCCTGGACTGTTTAAAACAGCTAGCAGAACCAGAGCCAGTTAACAGCGTTTCTCCATGATTTCTGCTTCGGTTCCTGCTTGAGCAGCTGACCTAATTTCCCCCTATGATGGATTGTGTCCTAAAAGTATGAGTCAAAAAATTTCTTTCTTTGAAAAATTGTCCCCCACCCCCTTTTTTTGGTTATGGCATTTGTCGCAGCAACAAGAGGCAAACCAGAAGAATTTTGAAGAAAATCACGAATGAACTCTTTCAACTTCGTAGACCACATCTTTGTAGAAAAACCAAACCAAAACAAACCCATAATGATCCTGTTAACTCAGGGCTCAAGAGCTAAACTACAAAACATTTATTCCTTCAAATGATGTTAACTCTACAGATATCTTAGTCTCTTGCTTTATTATATTCTTTCTGAGATATTGACTTACATTTTTTCTTTTGTTTTACAATATACCAAGTTAAACTTTTAAAGAAAAAGAAACACTTATACATATGAGGAGTATCTCAGAAATGAATCATAAATGTTTGCTTGACCAGTATACTTTTCATTCTCTTTGGCTCTGGCTTTGTGCTTTAATTATTATGACTTACTGTTTTATGAATGAAGACATAACTCAGAAGTGATTCTACCTCCTGCATGTGGGACTCCACAAATCTGGCATTTCTGGATAGCTTCTGAGTTTGGTATATGACTAAGGCTTCCTTTTCCATGTGGGGTCACTCCTTTGCCTGGTCTGGAGAACCCTAGCTCCCCCAAGGACCATTACAGAACCCTCAGGGAAGATCACAGGCCTGACACCTTCCTGATGAAAAACTTGTTGAGCAAGAACCTGCAGATTTCTGGGCATACCTACCCGATGCTAATACGATGTCTTGGTGTCTTGGCTTTCAACCAATGACCTTTTAAATGTGTGTGGACATTCTCCCCCACCCATAGGATAATTAAGTACAGCTTTTCCTTCTTCTGATAGGGCTGTTTTGTTCCATGTAGATGAAGCATTGCTAGCACCTCTAGCCCCAGCAAATCAAACACGTTCACCCCTCCCACTGCCCAAGGTTTATAATGTTCCTGATTTAGGAATATAGAGTCAGGCTTGCTTCCTCACTCCAATCCTCCTCCAGGACTGCCTGAGCCTCATCATTTATTACAGCTTAACAAAAGGCTGTAACGCTTTCGGTCTCATCACATGTTTTTGGAACTCCCAAGTTTACAAGGCTGTCTGATACCAGCACCGTCCTTTTAAAGAGCTAACCATAACGCCCAGTAGAGAATTCATTTCCACCTCCCCTGGTGAGACCAAGAGCCTCACCCTGAGTCCTCTAAACCTTTCCTGAGAGAGAAGGACACTTTTGATCTTGAGGTCCCGCCATTCCCCCTCACCCATGCCCATCTGGAAACAAACATCGCTGGGACCATCGAGCTGGACAAAGAACGACACCGGGTTTACTAGACAGTTTTAATGAGTTGATGGGTGTACTGTGTTTACAACGGTGCTTGGCACCAGATAATTGAAAAGGGGTAAAACTGCCTTCCTTACACTAAAGGCCGTTTTAACCTTGAGAATGTGTAGATGCATTATCACTTATTATCATGTAATAAATTGCCCCCAAACATAACAAGTTAAACCACAAAACATGGCTTAGTTTCTGTCTATACTTTCTGGTGGCTCATTATGTGCTACCTGTCATTCTTTGTCTTGAGTGTTCCAAGCTGTCAGAGTGTGCATGTGCACTTAGTTTTGTGTGTAGTCATTTTACATCCTGACAGTGGAGGGTCCGTTTTTACATTCATTGACAGTTCTCAGGTCCTTGCAGCTTCCTGGTTATAGACTCATCTTCATGTCACATTGACATGTTCATAGGACTGCTGTTAACTTAGCACCTACTTTCTTTAGGGTAAGGAGTCAAAGAAGAAAGGCCACCAAAATGGAAGCCATCAATTTTATAAGGAATGATAACACATTATTTTTTATTGTATTCCAATCCTTAGAATTGCATTGTTAGGTCTTGGATATTTGTAATGGGGTGAGGGAAGATTTAAAACAGAGGTCTAAATATCAGGAGGTCAGTTTCATTAGGGACCATAGTAAGAAATTCAAATATGGAGACAAATACATTATTAGTGTGTGACTGATCCATGGATAGCACGTAATTTTCTTCTGCTAATGGAGAAGCAGAGGCCCCTTGTGGTGCTTTGAAATAAAATGGCCCCCATGGGCTCACACTGAGAGGCACTATTAGGAGGTGGTACCTTTCTAGAGTCGATGTGGCCTTGTTGGAGGAAGTTTATCCGTGGGGTAGGCTTTGAGGTTTCAGATGCTCAAGTCAGGCCAGGGGCCCACAGCTTCTCTTCCTGCTGCCGGCAGATCAAGATGTAGAACTCTCAGCTCCTTCTCCAGCACCAAGTCTGCCTGCATGCCGCCATGCTTCCCGCCGTTATGACAGTGGACTAAACCTCTGAACTGTGAGCCAGCCCCGATGAAATGTTTTCCTTTATAAGTGTTGTCATGGTCATGGTGTCTCTTCACATCAATAGAACGCTCAGACATGTGGGAATTGCCAACTATACACTCATCTTCTTAAACAATTGTTTAACTCAGATTTTACATGAACTTTTCTATTAATTCAATGTCTTTGAGACATAAATTAAGGCCACTGGTGAGGTTAAAGTCTTTAAGAATGCCCAAACTCTAAACACTTATTTCCCCTACATGTCTCTCTGGTTTCTTGTTATGATTTACTTTGTCCCCTGCTCTGATTTGTAGATTTTCTATAGTGACCTTAGCTTAGAATGTGAATTTTTGAAAGAAATGTCAGAGAAGTCAATTATATAGTTTCTTTGTCTTCCAGGCCCATGTTTAAGTATGTGGACAACCAACCTGTTTCATTCTCCAAGAACTGGCATTTTAAAGCAATGGATGGCATGATTTTATTTAGTAAGGAAGCACCTAGTTATATTATTTTACTCAGACCGATTTAATCAAATACACATAATTGAGGTTTTTGTTACCAATTAATTTGTGTGGACTTAGAGAAGTCTCCTTGAACCGCATGCTTTATGAGGTCTACTTCTAAAATGTATTTGGAAAAGAAAACACTTTTCCTTTCTCTCTGCACTGTTTTTCAATTAGAATTCCAGTGCTTATATCTTGCCTGACCCCTTTTAAACCTTAATTTAAATGAAAAGTAAAGAATTCAACATTCTTGCAAGGCCCATTATGGCTGTAACACGCTTCAGTTCTGTGTTTCAAAAAAGAGTGCCCAGTTGTTCTGAATTGTAATGAGAATAGCAATGACCTCTTGTTCTTCAGGAATGTGAACCTCGGTGAGTCACACAATCCTAACATCGCTGCAGCAACACCGAAGCTATGTTCATGAGTTTACTTCTGATGGTCTGAGACAGTAGAGAGATAGACTCAGAAGAGACTTGTTAGTTCAACTAATTTTTAATCTTCCATAGTGAGTAAATACTTGCTTAAAGAAGGCATCAGTTCTCTGGTCTCATCAGACCATCTAGCTTGGCTTCTTATTTTAATTTTTTTTCACATTATTTCTGGACCCCTTATGTACATTCCTGTTTTTGGAACATACGTCCCTGCCCTCTTTTTGTTGACTTCCTGTACTCTGCTTTTGCTCCTGCACATATCCCCCCATCTAGAAAGCAAAACTGAAGATTTTCTTTGGTCATACCACTTCCTCAGGAAACAGGCCTTATAAGGAAGTTAAAAAAAAAACTGAACCAGAACCAGCACTTGGACTATTATATAATGTCAGGAGACTGGGGAAGTCTATTGGTCACTTTGTAAGAGTGAGAGGTAGAAGGCTAACTTCTGATATTTAAAAATCAGAGTGTACAGTACAAGCATTGAGGGCTGAAAATGGTTTCTGGTTGTTAAAAAAAGATGTTTCCAGGTCTGTTTCCTTTGGTATGGCCAAAGAAAAATTTCAATTTTGCTTTCTGCTGGTATTTTGTCATGGTGCCCCTAAAAGATTTGTAGAACTCATTGACCAAGCTTTGTTGTTTGCTTGAGAAATGGTCTCTAGTGTGCACCCTAAAGACCCACTCTAACTTGCTTTCCTTCTGTTTCTGCCTCACCAGTATTAAAAGATAGAAGTGCAGTATTGTTCATGGCTACCCTGTCTTTCTTTAAAAAGTTTAAAATATTGTTTGTGTGTACATGAGAGGTTTTGCCTAAATGTATGTCAATGTTCCATGTGCATGCAGTGCTTGTGGATGCTCAAGGAGGGTGTTGAATCTCCTGGGACTGGAGTTACACTTGGTAGCCACAGTGTTAGGTCAAAATCAAACTTGCGGCCTCTGGAAGAGCAACAACTGTTCTTAACTGTCTTAACTGCTGAGCAGCTCTACAAACCAGACCAGAGCATTCCTGATGCAGATTTTAATCATCATTCCTTTTGGAGGTCAGAGACAACCTTGCAGTCCGTTCTCTCCTTCCATCTTCATGTGGGTCCTGGGAATCGAACTTGTGTCTCCAAGATTATATGGCACGTACTATTACTGGCTGAACAATGTTGATAGCCCATAATTCAGTCATTTACTACCCAATGAGCCAGCTATAGACAAGGAAATTAGTTAGTAATTTGACCAAGATGGCAGGTAAAAGCTGCATTCAAACTTCAGAATTTTAAAGTTTCTTTTGTTTATTTGTTTGTTTTATTGTTGTGTTTTGTTTCTTCAAGATAAGTTTCTCTGTGTAATAGCCCTGGCTGACCTGGAACTCTGTAGACTTGGCTGGCCTTAAACTCACAGAGGTCTGCCTGCCTCTGCCTCCCCAACTGCTGGGATTAAAGGTGTGCACCACCATGCCCAGCTCATAATTTAAGCTTTTAATTATGATAGTAGATAGAAACACAGGGACACACTTAATAACACTTTGATTTTAAAACAGCAGAATGTAAAGCATACTAGGTATAACCCTACAAAATCATGGGTGTGTGGAGGCAAATGCAGGCAGATCTGTACAAATCAGTTTGGGTGTTACACTGACGCGGGCTGGAGAAGAGTGAAGCTTCTCTTCAGTTCTGTAAATATGTTTTAGGAAAGTATGTCAGCAGCCATGAATTCACAAAACTGTCCTCTCATTATTATTCTTACCCTGGCTTCAGCTGTGGGCACAGCGTATGTTTGCAGAACTGCCACACAGGCCCTACCTCCTCTCTCTTTAATACCTCCTTGTGGTGGCTGACCACCTACCTACCTCAGTGCTATAACTGTGCTGGTCCACTGCTTCCTGGTACTCATTCACAAGTCTCCCAGGAACCGATGCAGGACATTGTCACTCTGATTGGTCAGTGCATTCCGCAGTGGAGCAATTCCATCCTCATATTTTTGTTCCTTGCCTACAAGAGAAGCAATCTTCACCCCTCAGCTAGTGCACAGTCACGCCCACCAAAATAGGACAGCTTCCATGGAGACACCCTTAAAGGTTCACTGAAGTGTTTATGAGGGCCATGTAGTCTTTATTTCACTGGAAACTTGTCATAATGAGTGTATTAATTGATGTGGAGGGGAATGTGCATGCTACAGCACATGAGTGACGGATAGAGGACAGTTTGTGAGAGTTGCCTGTCTTAGTATACCTTCTTCATTATTTCAAACATACTACCCAGGGGCCGTCTATGCAGTCTTTTCTTGGTGCTAGTATAGCTACTATCTAAGCTTTTCTCTTTTGATCTCCTGTTCTTTGAACCCAGGGCTTGCCACATGGTAGGCAAGTATTCTGCCTTTGAGCTCTACCTTCCATTTTAATATCTGGTTCCAATCTTTCTTTTGACTCCAAACTCCTATTTAGATAAAATTTGATATTAAATATTTCTAGGATATACTGAATATCAAATAAAATATCAACAGAAATTTGCTACGAAGTTATAGTTATTTATAAAACAGCACATGCACACACACACACACACACACACACACACACACACACACACATACACACACACACATATCCAAGTAATTTTGATTCTAACCCAATTGGTACTTTCAAAGAAATCTGAGACACAGCTCTCACTATACCATCAGAATAAAGTTTAAATTTTAAATTCTATGACTGACAGTGTAAATGTGGTTGCATGAGAAAGCTGTTGTCACTCACCCAGAAGCAATAGCTGTCATTGTTTCTAGCTTCTAAATGGAGACAATACCAAATCAAGAAGCTTCCCGTTTGGGATCCATCTGTTGAGTCCAGAATGGCCCGCTACAGATTCTTGCTCAAGAAGCAGTTCTGCTCTGTCTGCCATAATCTGCATCATCTAAATGGATGCTCATCCTCCCTCCACAAAACTTAACTTCCAGCATTCTTGAATGGCTTTGTTAATTTCAGACCTCTAAGACATATAGAACTATAGATAAAAGATAGGTTACAAGAGACCAATTTAAAAAAAATTTTTTTCAGCTCCTGTGACTCAGGAAGGAATACTAGCTGGGGACCTTGAAAATCGTTGAATGAGGCAGTTCATGTATTTGTCACAGTCTTTGTTCAGCCAGTAACGACATGCCTCCTGCTTCCATTATAAGTGCAGAAAGGCTCTTCTCTCCCTCATAGAGGTACCTCATGGAAACAATGCTCTCTCCAGAAAGAAGACCCAAATTTCTTGCTGGTCTCTTCACCTGTCGCTGGGTGACATACATTCCCTTTACCTTTTGTACCTGTAATGTTTAGCATTCCTGTGAAGTTGAAGATCCTATGCAGAGGTAGAAGGAGTAGGGAGGAAAGATAATGTATACTAAAGAAACAAACAGCATTTTAGTGATTTTTAGAATCGTATTAGTCTGCAACTTGCAATGTGTAAGTGGCACATAACTTGTTTCCTTCTCCACCTAGCTCAGTCAGTGTTCCCAAGAGAAACAGAACAAAAACCAAGTGTGTGTGTGTGTGTGTGTGTGTGTGTGTGTGTGTGTGTGTGTCTGTGCGTGCATGCGCACATGTGTATGTGTGTGGGAAAGAAGTGAATGACAGAGGGTGAGATCATAGGAAATGGGTTCACACAATTATGGATCTGCAAAAAAAGCAAATTAAATATCCTGAGGGCCTGAGATCCAGGCAATCCATAACAAAGGTGTTAACCAAAAATCTGGAGATATCACCGGGTGGTTGTAGCGCACACCTTTAATCCCAGCACTCGGGAGGCAGAGGCAGGTGGATCTCTGAGAGTTCGAGGCCATCCTGGTCTACAAAGTGAGTCCAGGACAGCAAAGGCTATCATAGAGAAACCCTGTCTCAAAAAAAAAATCTGGAGATATCAAGAAATGCTATTTATGACCAAATCTAACAGCTATTAAGACCAATTTTCCATCTTGAGTATTCAGGTGGGAGCAATTCTTCCATATTACAAAGGACCAATGATTAACATTTCTTAAAATTCAGAATTTAACAAGAGGAGAGCCAGAACCACCTACAAGAAGCAACTTGTCTTCTCAGTGTGATAATTAAATATTACTCTCACAACTTCCTAGTGATGCTCACAATATTCTTAACCAAGTATCTTAGTACCTTATGGCACAATTAGGCTGATCCATTTAGCCATCACACTGAGGTTTCTAAATTCCCCTCCCTATGATAATATACAGTATGCCAAGGGTTTTGCCTGTGCAGATCTTTCTCACCATAGGAAAACTGAGAGTAACCTCTCCTCACTGGCTGGGCCATGGACAGGTTTCCAAACACCCCCCCCCCTTTTTTTTAAAGGTAATGCTTTAGGTTATTATATAGAATCATGAGGTTCATAGCATCCTTTTCATTCATGTGACATTGTACTTTGCTTCTATTTGCTTCCCTCCTCCCACTATCCTCCTACCTCTCAGCTGTGAGAGAAAACAGAGTGTTCATCTTTATCTGTCTGGTTTCTTTCACTTAACCTATGTTTTCCAGTAGTGCCTAGTTCTGCAAATGGAACCTTCTTTCTTGCATGAATAATATAGAAGTTGCAGCATGTCCCCTTAATTTGTATTCATTGCTCCAGGAAACACAACTTCCCCCCTTCCACTTTGTTGGTCCACTGGCATATGAACTCCAAAATGTCTGACAAGCTTATCTCTTAGGGAAATAGGATCATTTTTATTTTCTTGGTTATAAGTTTTCCTCTCTTGGACACTGGCTTAGCAGAGCAGGATAATCTACTAGCATAAAGAAACTGCAAAATACAGAAACTAAAGTAAAATATTTCCTTCTCCCATGAAGATAATGTTGGCAGGTGGTTTGGTGTATAAAAGTATCCCAGCATCAGAAGACTGTGCAGCTGTTCTTCTGATAGTGTTCCGACTTGTTGCTCTGTTGTGTTTCGGGGTCTGCAAGGGCGGAACTGACAAACATGCATTGTATCTGTAAGCTCCAGCTCCTAGGAGTGTGCAGAGAGAGAGTAGATTTTGAGTTTTTTCCTTGTAGTCTCCCCCTGAGATTTGACTTGGAAGTTGAATGCCTCATTCTGCTTATATTCAACTTAATTACGTATCTACATATAAATTCAATGGGAAATTGTACATTGCAATCTTTGGCTGGACTATGGACTATGTAACACAGAGCATTCTGCCATTATGGATTAGTATTGGGGATATTTCTATGACTCAAACCTCTAAAGAGTAAGAGAGCAAGTGACAGTGGTAGAAACAAAAATAGGAGATGGACAGTTAGGTGTACTATTAGCAAAAAGACTCACTCTCACCCTTTGCTTCCTAGACCTATGCATTTGGCTTTTATATGAACTATCATATATCTTCTGATAATTTAAAGGATACATCATATCCTGAAAGAGAGCACTGCATCCACACTGGGACTGGTTCCCAGTGAATAGAAAATTCTTCCATACCTTCTGTCAGGGCTACTTAGATAGGCCAAAGCTGCTATACCACAAGGCATATCTGAATATTTCTGAAAAATCAGATTTATTATTATTTTATGGGGAGAAAGCTTTATTTCACCTTACAAATTAACAAATCACATTTTAAAAAACCTTTGTAAAGTGTGTTTTCTCAATCAAATAATAATAGGGTTCTTCTCTTTATATCGTACAATGGAGATTAGATACCACAATAAGAACAAAGGGAAACAGAATTTGACTCTTCTTCTAACGTGATTTTCTTGTGAGTATAAAGCATTCACTGAATAGAGCGTTGCTGAGAACATTTCTATGATAACATTTTGTGTTTCCACAATATTGGACAAGCCATGTAGCATGTAGCATGGCCTATTGACAACTTGAAATCTTATGATTGATTGTCAGTGTATCAGATCACACAGAGTAAAAGAGTTATAACTACTTCTAAAGAGAGGAACTATTCGTGAGGCTATTCTTCCCTTCAGACATCACTGATGAATGTATGTTATAATTTTCTCCCAAATTATTGCTGTTGGCTCCATAAAGCACGCTGATCAGCTGTAGTCATTGTAGGTGCCACTGGGTCTACTGATTCATTAGAGCTCAGAGACATGATGCCCTTACTAACAACTCAGAAGCTATAACAGCTCTATCTTCTATTGAATTCCACTCACAACTGGCAACCCGATGGATCACTTAGAATTTCAGAGCAAGATGCCAAAATATGTTGTACGTTGCTGTCAAGTTAAAAGACACCCACCATCAAATTCAGTCTATCTTCCTTAGCTGAAGGCCTATATATAAGGCAAGACAAGTTGAGATTCATTTTGAAACTAATATATTATAGGTGGCTGAACCCTCCATATTTCCATGGGGGTTCATTTTGAACCTCTTGTGTACACGTGTCTCAGTAATACCACTAAGTTTGCATTGAGTTAGTATCCCTATGATTGTGTCTTCTTGAGATAATCAGCATATTGTAGAATGGTGATGTCACCATCATTCCTACACAACTGATTGTGGCCCAAACTGGAACTACTGGATGAATTAACTGATACACTACACAAGGTGGACATGAGACAAGTCAAGACAGAACATAATGCACTATCTATACCATATGAAAGCAATCTGTATCTAGCACCCCCTACATGGTATTACAGAGAAAAGGGTATCAGCTTACATAGTAATCTGTGGAGCTCTGCATACTTGTTTTGCAATGAGACCAACATTTGGTTTAGTAGCTTGGATGTGAGTAAGTATGGAGTAAGCTTTCTTAAGTCATTCTACAACTATCATCACTTTTTTGTTCTGTATAGACAAAACACTTTAAACTAGACACAGAAGGGATGAAATACCCTTCATATTTCTATTAACTAGTAGTGTCATTAATGTATGGATTCCCATCAGAGATACTGGTTTGTTTAGTCTTAAGGAAAGAGTTCAGAAGATTCCCAGTTAGGAGTCCTTACTCTGTGACTCAGAAACTTAATATAGATATTTTGTTAGTCACCATGTATATCCACTCAGGTATTGTAGAATAGGATAACAGATTGGCCATAAGCCATATCAGAGTGATATTCTAGACCTACACAGGTTATCAGACTGTGTAAGTCAGCTAATTATATCTATGTATCTATGTATCTATGTATCTACCTATAGATAGATAGATAGATAGATAGATAGATAGATAGATAGATAGATAGTTTTTTTTCCAGATAGGGTTTCTCTGTTTTAGCTCTGGCTCTCCTGGAACTCAGTCTGTAGACCAGGCTGGCCTTAAACTCAGAGATCTACCTGCCTCTGCCCTCTGAGTCTGGGATTAAAGGCATGCACCACCCACCATGCCCAGCCAGAAAAATATTTTCTTAGAAGCATCTCCCATTTCTACATATAGTATTCTTTATTAGTGTATTTCTCTAAGTCTTGATACTATTATATCTTCTGGGTTATTAGAAGACAGGGTTATAGGGTGGGATGTTAGGTCACATACTAAGACATAGTGTGTCCTTCTAATTCTGTATATTCTTTTAGCATTATTAAAAATTTCTGGCCTTTGAAGTTTATTCATCATAGATTCTGATAGAGTCTAGATTTCATCCAGCACATCAAAGGTACAATCAAACCTTATAATAACCCATCTTGCATTCTTTGTCCAATTTATATTCCTTAGGTTTTTAAAAGCTGTTTCCCAATCAGAATGCTTAGTTTTCTTTTAATTTTATTTATTATACATTCTAACCTCAATTTCCTCTCTCTCTCCTCTTCTCCCAGTCCCTCACCCACCTCTCCCATCTCTATAGACCCCCTTTCCCCCATCTACTCCTCCTCCATTTCTTTTCAGAAAAGGGTATGCCACAATGGATATTAACCAGCCATGGAATATTAAGTTGCAGTAAGACTAGGCACCTCCTCTTCTATTAGGGCAAGACTAGGCAACCCAGTAGGGGGGAAAGGTCCCAGAGCAAAAGAGTCAGAGAAAGCTCTTGCTCCCACTGTCAGGAGTCCCAGAAGACGATCAAGCTACACAACTGTAACATATGTATGGAGGTCCTAGGTCAGCCCCATGCAGGCTACGTGGTTGGCAGTTCAGTCTCTGTGAGACCCTGTGAGAACAGCTTGGTGGATTCTGTAGGTTTTCTTGTAGTGTTGTTGAGAATACTGGGTCCTACAATCCTTCCTTTCCCTCTTCTGTACGATTCCCCAAGTTCCAACTAATGTTTGTCTCTGAGTCTCTGTATCCATTTCCATCAATTTCTGGGTGAAGCCTTTCTGATAACAATTGGACTAGATGCTAATATATACATATAGAAGAATATAATTTCATTGTCGTTTTTTTTTGTTTTTTTGTTTTTTGTTTGTTTGTTTTTGTTTGTTTGTTTGTTTGTTTGTTTTTTGGCCACTTGTGTTTGATTCTATCCAGCCTATTGCTCCTGGCGCTCTAGACAGATTCATGGATGGGCTCCTTCTTATGGCATGAATATCAAACTGGTATCACTGGTTGGCCACTGCTATAATTTCTGTGCCACATTTACCCCAGCACCTCTTAGTTCACAATCTTAGATTTTTCTTATTAGATCTTTCATATTGAATAAATGCTTACTATCTAACTGCCTTAACTTTCTTACATATACAATAGATTTATAATTGTACTTACATAAATAATTAATTATGAAAACAATTTAAGTGGTTAGAATCATATATAGCATAAAATAACCATTCAATAAATGACAATTATTGTTTTATTGAATGTACCTCAGTTTCTCTAGTTTGCCACTAAGCATTCTTCCTCTTCATATTCTAGGCCAACCTTCCATGACTTTATTACACTAGTCACGTTTCAGTTTTGTCCAACTGTTAAACAGTGTTTCTTGTCAGGTCTCTCACTTTGGCACATTGATATCTTTTATTCTAACATGTTCTCTCATAGATTGTTATTTATCAGATTTATACATCTCATGACGTTCCTAGAAAGTATTGCTGCTATTGTGAAAACCTTTATGCTGTATTCCTTCGTGAATAAGGCCTTCTCTCTAAAAATGTTAATTGTAAATTATTTTCTCCCCATTTTGGAAATAATTAATTGATCAATTAAGTTTGCTTTCAGAGAGTATCCACTGTGTTAAAGCAGATCTTATCACTGTGTGAAAGGCTGTCAGTGAAATATACACAAATGCATGGAGAATTTACATGCATTAGCTTTAAGTTACTATGATAATAGCTAATGCCATTTAAGAATTCAGAATATGGGTCTGGGAGATGACTCAGCATGTCCATAGAAATATGAGGACTTGAACACCTAAGTAGACTTAGGCTGTAGTTTGTGAGTAATCTTAGAACATGAACACACATGTGCCCCCACACATATGCAGGCATGCACATACCCATAAAAACATATCACTTGTATATACACAAACAAGACAGCAAAAAAGGAGAAAGAGTTAAGAAATTAGTTTATTCAGCTCAAAACAGTGAGAATCAAGTGAAGGCCTCTTGGAGGAAGTGATGTAAAACCTGAGTTGGCAAAAATTTTGGGAAGGTAAACCAGGCAATGCTAAACAATGGAAAACAATAAAGTGATGCATGTAGACTTTCTGAAGTCAACTGTGATGGTGGAGGGAAAGAAGAGATGCTGAAAACAGGGTAAAAGAAGGTAGGATCTCATATAACTGAGTATGAGAAAGCAGGGAACTTTGATATTTTCTTAAAAAGCCACTGAAGTCTTTTTTTCTGTAGGTTTTAAATTTACATAGTTCATCTTTGTAGTAGCATAGAGTGGATAACAAAGAGATTAATTTAAAATATAATGCCAGTATTTAGGTAAAAGATAAAAAGGTTATAAATAACAGAGACAGGTAAAGAAGAAGGAATGCATTTAATAGCTATTCATGAAAAACACTTCAGGACAGCTTTGTGATCAATTAAATCTGGGAGGTGGAGGAGGAGGAGATCAATATATCTTTTACGTTTTTAGTGGAGTTGGCAAGGACATTGGCAATACTGGAGAACATTACTTATGTTTCCAGCTTTCTAGCATAGAAGGCCAAAGAACAGGCTGACAGTCAACCCTGAAAGCATACACACAAGTAATATTGTATGGACCAAACAGGGTGTAGTTAGGGATCCATATAGATGTACATATATGTATGCAACAGCCATTATTAAGAAAAAGAAACCATGGCTTTGAAGGACACTTGGCAGGGTTTTACGGGAGGTTTTGTAGGGATCTATGGGAAGGGAGAAATGCTGTAATTATAATCTCAAAAATTAAAAAAAAAAGAAAACAAACAAACAAAAGCACATTGCCAAAGACACCCTAAGGGTCTAAGCTCACTTACACAGATATACCAGGCCCTGCTGTGTAAGCAGGAGTGTAAAACCCAAGTGCCACAGTCCTTCCATTTTTCTCTTATTAAAATTATGACACTTATAATCAGATTCACTGAGACTCTGAAACACATAGGCTTTCCTTAAAAATGCTTGGAAAAAGGAAGCACATGTGACTAGTCTTGATAATGCTACTCGTGATATATTTAGTCATGTAGACTGACGCGAGAGTACTAAATTAAGAGCAAAGAATTTAAGTGTCTGTCTTTGCCAACACTAATGGGATGAAAAGGAAAGAATGGAAAAAGCTCTTCTCACAGCGCATTAGAGCATCTCGTTAGGAGATCATAAAGGGTTAAGGCCTGATTCGAAGCACAATGAACTGGTCTCCCTCGATGGACAGAGTGAAGCGTTGTGGAAATGGATCACAAGATATGAGCGTCATTAAAAAGCCTTTTTATAGAGAGTGGCTGAATAAATGCACAAAATTATCCAAAAAGTATCGGCCAGCTTTTCCCTCTATTTGCTATTAAAATTACTCAGAGATTAATAATTGCATTCACATTCAGAAGCAGGGTGACCTGTATTTTCTCAGATTCTCATATCTGTCCGTGATGTGAAAAGTACCACTAGCAAGCACACGAAGCAGTCAGTTTTCTTTAATTAAGGCTGCGACTAACTACCTCAACCTATAAATTTCAGTTGATTTTTACTCTACAAGCAAATCTATAATAATGCCAGCCTTAAGTATTTTTGCAAAGCAAGAGTAAATTTAAGCACATTGCAGGGAAAACAATGGCTATGATTTGCACAGTAAGTATATTTTGAAAATTAATATTATCAGACAAATGTTGGTGCCTGTATTAGCCTTTGAAACATGAATTTATTTTCTCTGCAGGCTTTCTGCCCTCCACCCTCCATCCCTCTACTGCCCCAGGTCTGATCTCCACCCTTATTTCTCTCTACACTCTCTCTCCTACCTTGTTCCTTCTCTTCTAACATTCCTTCTGTCTATTCTACTTCTCCTGCTGAGCATGCTCCCCTGGGTCTTCCTTGTTAACTTATCTTCTTTGGGTCTGTGCATTGTAGCATGTTTATCCTGAACTAACTGGTTAAAATCTGCTTATAAGTGAGTACAAAGTTTTTCATGGTACGTATCCCTTGGACTTGTGTTTTGATATAAGTGAGTATATACCGCTTGTCTCTTTTTGCTTCTGGGTGGACTCCCTCATTATGATAATTTCTAGATCAATCCATTTGTCCCCAAATTTCGGGAATTCCTTGTTTTTAATAGCTGAGTAGTACTCCATAGTGTAAATGTACCACAGTTTCTTAGTCCATTCTTCTACTGAGGGACACTTAGGCTGTTTCCATGTTCTGGCTATTATGTATAAAGCATCTATGAACATGGTTGAGCATATGTCCCTGTTGTGTGGTAGGGCATTTTCTGGGTATATTCCCAGGAGTGGGATAGCTGGGTCTTGAGGAAACTCTATTCCCATTTTTCTGAGAAAGCGCCAGATAGCTTTCCAAAGTGGTTGTACTAGTTTGCATTCCCACCAGCAATGAAGGAGTGTTCCTATCTTTCCACATCCTCGCCAACATGTGGTGTCATTTGAGTTTTTGATGTCAGTCATTCTGATGGGTGTAAGATGGAATCTCAGTGTCGTTTTGATTTGCATTTCTCTGATGACTAACGAGGACGAGCATTTCTCTAAGTGTTTCTCGGCCATTTGATATTCCTCTGTTGAGTATTCTCTGTTAAGTTCCAAGCCCCATTTCGCAAGCAACTGGGTTGTTTGGTTCTGTCCTATTGAGACTTTAGGCGAGAGTAGCATGGAAGAATGGGGAAATAGTAGGACCCACAGGGTCCTGGAAACCTACAAGAAGAACTTTATAACAGTCCTGGGGTCCTCCTCAAACTAAGGCACCAGCCAAGGAGAATATAGGCAGTAAACTTCGAACCCCTACCAAGACCTAGCCGACGAACATGATATTCTCCGCCATTGAGTGGAGAGTGAGATCTGACTCTCACACGAACTCTGGTGCCCCTTTTCTGACCATGTCCCCTGGATGGGGAGGCCTGGCGGCACTCAGAAGAAGGATAGCAATTACCAAGAAGAGACTCAATATCCTAAGAGCATATGTAGGGGGAGGAGGTCTCCCTCAATCACAGACATAGGGGAGGGGAGAAGGGGGGAAGTGGGAAGGAGGGAAGAATGGGAGGAAACAGGGGAAGGGCTAACAATTGAGATGTAATAAGAATAAATTAATAAAAAAATTAAAAAAAAATAAGTGAGTACAAAGCATGTGTGTCTTTCTGGATTTGGATTACTGTGGGTGTGGGCATCTCTGTGACAAGCTGGAGACCTAAGCCAGAACAGGCCTCTGGGAGGATGTGACGGGGACTATAGCTGAGACCCCTCGTAGCAGGGGCCATGGAAACTAAAGTGGACACCCTTCTTATTGGACAAAACTCTTAGTGGAGTGAAGAGAACACCAACTCACCCACAAAAGCTTTGATCCAAAACTCACCCTGGCTACAAGATGTGTAGTGATAAAAACAGAGCAGAGATTAAGGGAATATCCAACCAACATTTGACCCAACCCAAGGCCTACCCCATGAAAGAGAGCCAACGCCTGACACTATTAACAATATTTTGCTATGCTTGCAGATAGGAGGCTATCTGAGCTGGAAACAGATGCTGAGACTCATAGCCAAATATTGGATGATGTATAGGGGAGTCTAGTGGAAAAGTGGAGGCAAGGATAAAAGGACCTAGCGGTGACAGGAGCTCGAAAGGAAGACCAACAGAGCCAACTAACCAGGGCCCAGAGGGTCTTGTGGAGTCTGAAGCACCAACCAGGGACCATGCACGGACTGGACCTAGGTCCTCTACATAGATGTAGATAATGGGCAGCTCAGGCTTCATGTAGGTCCACTAAGGGGAGCAGGGGCTGTCTCTGACATGGACGCTGTTGCCTGCTTTTAGATCAGTTATCCATGATGGGACTGCCTTGCCAGGCAACAGGGGAAGAGAACAAACTCAGTCCTGATGTGACTTGATGAGCTTTGGTGGCTGGGTAGGAAGGCTTCTGTTTTCGAAGAAAGGGGAGCAGGGATGGGAGAAGAAGTAAGGAGGGGCTATGGCCAGGAAGTAAAATCAATAAATAATTAAAATTTTAAAGCATGAATTTTTATATAATAACTGATAAGAAAATGAATATAAATGAATCTAAATAAGAAATGAAGCGCGTACTCTCTTTTACATTTTTTTGTTGTTTTTTTGTTTGTTTGTTTTTTTAAGAACCCACATGCAATTTCCATTAGGTATGTGGGAGAATATAATGTTCACAAAACTTAAATGCTGTGGGCTACTCATTCAGTTTTGAGCTTCTGTTTAATTCCTGGATAACTTTCCTCTTTCCAGATGACTATGTCCTTGAAAAGTTAATTTTGTTTTATCTCTGGATATAGGAGGCTTCACATGACAATGGAATTTGAAAGCTTCCCAGGTAAAGATCCTTCAAAGAAAAAGCTACTCATACCAGCCAAGGATAAAAGTCAACAGTTTATACCACTCGATTGCTTTTAAGATTTTCATCAAATGCATCCCCTGCAGTTGAAACTTACTAGAGAAGCTTCCCAGCAGAGTTACAATCATAAAACAATGACAATGTTACCTTTGTTTCTCTGAGCCTTCAGACAGGAGAGACAGCAAGCTAACTGTGTATCAACTTACTTTCTTCCTCTTTTGGTATAGAAAAAAAAAACTTCCTACCCCAAGGTACATGACATTAGTCCCAATTTAAGCAAAAGACACTTGGTCTCTCTTATCAGCCAGAAAAACAGAACTTTATTCTGAGCATTTGTATTTTATGGATTCTGATGTGACTATAGTATGTGTTTACTCAAGGACAATATCTTTTTTTTTAAAAAAGGGAGTTCATCACAATTTTAAAAGTAAATATAAACTGTCACATTAAAAACAAAAATTAATACTTTTTTAAAACCATGTCTAGAATTTAACTTGAACAAACAAAACTATATGTTAGCAATGACAGACATATTTAAACATAGCATACTTGTAAATACTATAGGGGCTTTATTTTCATTTTTCTACATGCTGCCAACCAATGATCATTCACTGACCAATGTGGCAGAAACCACCATAAGTAAGAGAAGGCCTTTCTCCACCCCTGTTTCATCATGAGGTGGTGCATCTTGGGAGCACAGTTATAAAAGGAATGCTGTATAGCAGGGTATAGCAGGGGCCCCTAAGCACTTTGTTGAGTACGGATGCTAAAAATCTATACTACAGCTGCTTCTCCCTAAAGACACAAAATTCTGTGCAAAAACTGTCTTACATGTTGCAAACTAATAAACGTTGGAATTAATTCCCTTAGCGATGCAATAAATAGGCATTTTTGCTATTCAGTTGCGTTCATACAATTTCATTTTAAAAATTCCTTGATGTTGGCACAAAATAGACACTGCTATCCACTTCAACTGGGACAAACTGTATTAATTTGGATAAACTTCAGCAGGTTAATTGCATTTTGTTTATTTAAAATTTTCTGAATATCATATTTCTAAGAGGTATATTGTACAGGAAGATATTAAAATCTGTTACATTGAGTTTTTAACACTTTCTGAGCCTTAAGAATTGTCACCACATCTGTTTCTTTGTAATTGGTTTTGATTAGAATTGAAGAGAAATTGTTATGCTATTTTAAGATAGTCCTTGTAACACAAATACATTACAGGCAAATATGTACTACTGTGGTTAAAATAAGGTATGGTAAAAATAATTTCATAAAGATGAGAATAGTCAATGCATTTGGCAGAGGTACTGAAGGAGTTGAAAATATACCTGTCTGACATATTGACTATTCTGAATTAAAGGAACTTGGAAAAACAGCAGGTGCAAGAAGTTCTTTCTGCTGTCTTTTCTGTTCCTCTGCAGCATCGAATGGGAGACCTAGGTATAGAGGCCTACACCAAAAGGAAAGGCATTCCTATCCTCTCGGATTAAGCATCAAATAAGTCTACACAGACTTTGTTAAAATAACTCTTACCTTTAAAACCCCTTCATATAATTTCTCTACTTCTTCATAACTTACTCTTTTTTCTTTGTCCAGCTCAACACACCACTAATTCTCTCTGGTTTGTTGAGTCTTTATTTCTTTATGAAGGGACCTGTGCCACATAAAAATATGTATTGAATTATTTTTCATTTTTTTCTTGTTCTTCTGTATGATGCTAATTTCATTCTCTGACACATCTAGGCCTCTGAGGATGAAGATGGGATATTGTCTCTTTTCTTTAAAAATGCAAATTTTTTTTCTTCTTTATCCCAGGCTCTGCTGCTCCTCAGGAAAGCTCACATTTGAGGAGGCTAACATAACTACAAGAAAGATGCAGTGATGGCATTGTACTTGTTTTCTTTGTTATTTGTAGAAATTATAATGTTGCCTCTCCTTTTGTAGTTGCAGTTCTTGTCAAGGGCATTAGAGAAACCCCCAGCCATCTTTTGTTTCCCCGTAGATGCTCATCATATCTCTCCATTTCATTTCCTTCAGCAATGTCACAGTCTTCTGAGCTACAGTCACTGCTTTGGGTATTCTTCTAAGGAAGCTTCATATATTGTATCTGCTAAAAAGCATCAAGAGTCAGTCTTAGGACTCCCATTAATATTCCTGCCAGCTCTCAGGTCACCTGTATCTGATCAAGAAAAAAAAAATCAACATTCTTGTAATCTAATGTAGAAGTGTATGAATGCATCTTTCAATACTTTTACTTAACAACAGTACCATATAAATAAGAGCAAAAGCGTACATCAACTTCTAGAATATAACTTTAGGGCATTTTCCATGACCCCTTTCCTAACAAGTCTATTGCCCTAGGTCTTTGCAGCTGGAATTTCTGTGGCTTGAGAGAAGCTCCCATGTGGCTTCAGGGTCAGAGGACAAGACCTTCTGTGAATAGAGTACATTCAGATCGCATCAGCAAAGGCCAGTGAAAACAGAGATACTGAAGGTCCTGTGAATGGCTATCAGAACCTGAAGCCTATGGGGACGTGCTAGATTTTTAGATACAAATGACTAAGGTTTGTTGTTGTTTATTGTTTGGTGGATTCCTCTACAGAACTCAGGCTAGCCTGGCTTGCACTGTGTGGCTCAAGCTGGATTGAGATCAGCGTTCCTCTCCTCCAGCACACCACACGTTCTGATTACAAATCACCATGTCTGGCTAAGAGAACTGATGTTTACCTTGTGTTTAGTAAAAACCACTTAGTAATTTTTAAAAGGCAAATGAAAAAATTCTCTTAGTGCTTAAGATAATTTGTTTTCTTCATTGAACATTTTCTAATATATACTCTACCTTATGATATTCAGGCAATACAAATGCTAATACATTATGAAACTTCAGAGAAACAAACTTGTATTCCTTTCCGTTTGTGTGTGTGTGTGTGTGTGTGTGTGTGTGTGTGTGTGTGAGAGAGAGAGAGAGAGAGAGAGAGAGAGAGAGAGAGAGAAACAGCGATAGAAACAGAAAGAGAAAAAGAGAGACACAGAAAGGATAGAAACATAGAGAACAGGTAACCAGAAGGCTCAAGCCACAGTATTTACCGTGTTTTGTAGAGAAAGTTATTCATTATTCCTCAAAGGACATTCATGGAAACATTCACAATCTGTGCATTGTACAAACCTCATTTCGAGATCTCATCCTGGGCAAAGCTGATTCCTTTGTTTTGGGTGTTCTGCAAGACTGAATGAGACATGACGGCTGTACTCACCGGATATCCTGGTATCTGCTATTAATGCTATCAGTGGGATACTAAAATGCAGTAATATAACATTAAAATGATATTTTTCTAGATTAAAATTTCAGGATGAAAATTAGCTAAGATTATTCATTGTATCTGGAACCTGGTTCCAGACAGTAACATCTGTAAACATAAAGGATGACAGCAATTTATATTTACACTTTAAGCAACCAATTATGTTTGTCTTTATATTCTTGGACTTCATAGCATTGGTATCACACGGCTTCATACTATTGAATCTACCTCTATTTTTGAAAGTCATTCCCGATTAAGCCACTTTAAAATAATTTTCATTCATTTAAAATTATCTTTAAAATGTTTAAAACAGCCCTCAGCAAACTCTCTGTATGGAACTTAGGTTGTAAAAGAAACCAGTGCCATTTGGTAGTGGAATCACCTTTGTTTGTTGTAAAGAATTCCTGTGGGTTACAATTTTCCTGGGAATGCAATAGATTAAGTGAGCCAGGAATACGCTGATAGGTACAACACAGCTGCATTGGAGGGAAGGCCAATGATGAAGTATTTATGGTGACCCTACCCTGAAAAGCTTTTTTTAAAAAAACTGTTGGCATAATGTTCTTTTTAAAATTTTTTATTAATTTATTCTTGTTACATCTTAATGGTTGTCCCATCCCTTGTATCCTCCCATTCTTCCCTCCCTCCCATTTTCCCCTTACTCCCCTCCCCTATGACTGTTCCTGAGGGGGATTTCCTCCCCCTGTATATGCTCATAGGGTATCAAGTCTCTTCTTGGTAACCTGCTATCCTTCCTCTGAGTGCCACCAGGCCTCCCCATCCAGGGAACATGGTCAAAGATGAGGCACCAGAGTTCGTGGGCATAATGTTCTTGTGGATTGTGTACAGTTCCCCTTTGTTCATTCAAATGCTGAGTTCTCTACCCCACTATCTGGTTTCAATCCAGACATTGCATTGTGATGTTTATTCTAAGTTTCTCCTGTCTGAAGTTTGTGTAAACATGTCACCATTTGTCCTCTGTATTGCCAATAAAAACCAACTAGCCAATGCTGAGCAATAACAGAGAATAGTGTGGGATGTCTGGGTCCAGAGAATGGGGAGAAAGAGCAGGAAGGAGAGGGGGATGCCTGTGGAGAGGCCTGGGGAAATACTAGGAGGAATGAGACAGACCTAAGATAGGAGTGAAAAGCAAGTATAATGTGGGAATTCTGAATGGGAGTAAACAATACTAGCTTGGAGGTTTAGGATGGAATAATTATTGCTCAGTATTGTTCTCTAGGCTTATTCAATATACCGTAGTCTCTCTGTGTGGCTATTTGGGTATGTAGCTGGTTAAGGAGTAAGCACTGATACTAAAAGTATAATTCAATATTGAATAATAATAATACTTTAACAAAAAACACTTTGTTTCCTAAACTCGGTACAACTACTCGGTAGTAATGCACTGAATTATTCTGCAATTTTTCTGCACAAGTGGGTAAACAGTATTTCCTTCTAAAAATAAATCAAGATTATTAGAAATTTTTAGGGAAAACATTTTTTTAAAATTAAAAGCACTTATTATCAATAGCATGAATATTTGCATAAAATATAACCACAGAGATTTTTCAAAGAAATAATGTTTCTAACCTCCCTATCTTGAACTGCCAATATTTTAGACTCTGGAGTTGTACAGGCACTTCTTTATACTTAGTGTAATACAGCTGAAGTATTTGAGAAGTACTGATATACTGTCCCAATCATCGTAACGTGCCTGCACTTAAGTTATGCAATTCCTTCAGAATAAGACTGTAACTTATTCTTATGTTATTTCATTCTGCTCCTCTGAGCTGCTGCCTGCTTATTTTAAAATGACTTGCATTTGCGTAGCTTTATTCAAGGGTTGTAATGCTATTATGACTTTTTAAACATTTCCATTTTGAAGGGTAGAGGCAAATCATATTAATCACATTTCCCAGAGACAATATACATTATAGAAGAGGATGTATTAGATCGACTTCCATGGCATGGTTGAGTGGTCTACAAATTGCATCTACTTGTGGGAAGGGCTAGGCTTAGACTCAATAATTGCCCCCCACTCTGAGATTGAATGTCTTAGCAGACCCAATCTGGACCTGGAAGACTCATTTGCAAACCTGGAAGATTCCTGGAGGGTCTCTGCACTTCCGTTCATGTTTGAAGGCTAAAGAAACTGGGATCTGATGTCAGTCAACAAGGACTGCTGCAGCGTAGATGCTTCCTGAGACAGCTGTGACTCTGACCTGCTTGGCAGGAAGGCACCAATCGCTCTTGGGGAGGGACTTCTCACCTCAGTTAATTCTTTCTGGAAATGCCTCCTCCTAGACTCTTCCAACAGAATCTTAGTTGCTTCCAGATCCTACCAAGCTGACCATCAGGGATAATCATCAAAATTCACTGCCTGACAAAAAAAATTAACCATCATGCCAAGGCTTAGCTATAGTGTGACCTGAGGAGGAAGTTAAGAGTCAGAGCTAAAAGTAGACCTGCCGGCTTTATTACCATGGAAAAGAGCTTTTCCATATCATAGACATCATCAACTTTGTTATAAAACTGCTAAGTGATCCCAGTACTCAGGACTTTGGTTTTTGTCAACTGACCTGGTATAGTTATTCTGTTGATAGCAGTAATAATGGATATAAAGATTTTTGTTTTACATTTTCAAAGTTGTTATATTAGTTAATTATATTCTTGTAATAATCCCTGTGACTTGAATTCTACTAGTTCATTGAACAGACAAGAAGACAGATTTATTTAGCTTTTCCTGGGTGCTCTATTAATATCTTATGATAAGGAAGCTCATTTTATATTCATGATATCATCATATTGTGATGACAATCATTGTGATTGTCAATTGTGGAGAAAATTGAGGTTCATAACAGTTAACATATCACAATTGATATGTCCAGTAAATCTACTAAAACCAAAATCTAGTGAAATTGCCTGATGCAAACATCAACCTTCTGCTTCACGATTGTCTATTTGTCCCATAGCATCTGGTAAAATCTGATTGTGCTTTGCCGAGTTCCCACAGATGTAAGCAATCCTAAACAACCCAGCTATTCTCAGGCAATCTGATACATTCCACGTCTGTTACTCAGGGGAGCACTGCTTCCTCTGGAGAGTGGCAAGTTTCTCAGAATTACTTGCTTATAAATAATTTATTTTTCTTCTCCGTTTTCTTTTATCAGCATGTATCTCTAGAATACCTGGATATAAAAGGTTTCTTAGTCTCTCCAAGAGTTTGTAAACACAAATATATCTCCACTTGATGTATTTTGGCAAAAGCATGAAAAGCAAAGGGGAGATTGACAGGCACATTATAGATGGAAGGGAACTGAATAACCATTGTTTCCTAAGTCATCACTCTATAGGGTGTTCATTGTTCTCCTTTTGAAGACTTTGGCAACCATGTGAGCTAATTATTGGGTAAACAGTCAATTCTGTATCTCCTGACTAAACATAGATAGTATGTATGAAGGACTGAAGTTTACTTAACTACTTGAATGTTGAAAGCAGTGTAGAGTCTGGGAAGACAGATTGTGTCAAACAATACACAGCAAGGGTTACCATACCTTAATTGTAAGAACACGTTGGTTCAATGGGAAATATACAATTTGATATAATTGAAAATAGCTGCAGGAAAAATTTTCTGTATCAGAGACTCTTACTGCATGGTGTGCTGTTTCATAGCAACCTGTTGCTTACCATAGTCAGTAAAATAATTGATTTGATGCTTTGCTGAGGTGCACGGTGAAAAACAAAATTTTTGTTAGTCCACAAGTAGTTTTGTATGTCTTATTGTATATGCAGTTTTGGAAGCATAACGATAATTGGAAAATGTCTCACGTTGTTTTTCCCTTGATTTATATTTAGTCCATATACACAATGGTAAGCAAATAACGAGCCAATCAAATATCAGTTTGACGTGTTAAGTGCCTATGAAGTATAAATCACAAAAGCTGCCCCATAGAGAACGTAATCTTTCAGTCCTCTGAATGATCCTATAAAGTGGATGTGACTCTGTTTCACCAAGGAGGACATTAGACGTTGATAGTCTTTAAAACCTTGACAACGTCTCTATGACTGCAGGATCTACAGACTAAGTCTTTATGATCCTTATTTTGTTCCTCTCGCTTTAGAGAGAAAACAGAGGTGACTAGGTGTCTACAAAATAATTCATTGAACTTTACTATACCATATGTTTTTAAAGCACACAGATAATATAGCATTAAGTAGAAACATGCCCATTTTTATTTTATTATTATTTTTTAATCCAAGCAGTGACAGGAGTATTTTAACCATGAGGATATTTATCATTAACAGAATCGTGATTGTAGGAAGGATAGTATTGACTTTCATCTAATCTATCTAGGGAAATTAATTTTTTTTTTTAGCTAGTATACAAATGAAATGGGTTTCATCATGACATTTTCCTTTTCATCCATAGATATCCTACCTTGCTCTTATTTGTTCCCTTAGTGTCTTCTCCTGTCTCCCTCTTGCCTTCTTGTGTATCACTTTCCTCTTAAAAACAAAACAAAACAAACAAACAAACAAAAACCCCAAAACAACAAAGCCATCCCTCATCTGGTTCAGCAAGTTCAAGACATAATCAGTTATAGAATAGTTGTGGACAGTTCAGACATCCCATCTTCCTTCAAGCAAACCAACCCTAAACCAGGGAATGAAGAGCATTCGAAGACTTTACAAAACCCCAACCTCAAGAAGAAACGGAGGTTCAGCTTTTAGATCCATCCTTCTCTCTGCTGAGGGTCTTTCTCTGTATGCTCCAGCTGGAAGTGTGTGTCTCCTCACCTCTAATAACGCCTTGTTTCAGCTCCTGAAAAGAAACACCGTGCCATGTCCTGTTTTTCTGTTTTCATGCTAAGAGAACACATTTATGAACATAATGCACAGTGTTTTCACTGGCAAATTTATCCCTTTATAAAAGTTTCTGTTTCCATTTCCTATATTTCTCATGTTTGTATATTTCCCATGTTTCCCATATAACTATTGCATGCTTGAAAAAAATACAATTTAAAAAAATCTAAAAAATAACCAACCATTAAGAATTATAAATTCAGCTCTTAAGAAAAGAATGAAACATAAGTTCAACCTAGGTAACTTTAAGAACAATTGGTGGTTTCTGTAAGCATCTGATGCTAGTGCTGATAAAAAAAGCATCTCTGGTTGTTTGATTCTTTCCAAACAGCTTCTTCCGTTTTATACTAAGTAACTGAGAGTCGGCTCACAATATGAAAGTAACCATAGGATTGAAATATAATGTTGGTTTAGGTGTGAAAAGATCAGTAGCCTAAGGAGTGAAAGCACTGAGGCTATTCAGACAGGGCGAAGTCAGAGTGTGGCCTGTGGTTAACGTAATGTCAGTGTGAAAGTAACACATTATTTAGGGATAGTGATGGGGGAAGAAAACATGTTTTTGAAATTTGTAACTGGAAAACGTGAAAAAAGGGTAAAGAATATTTGAAGACGAGTCTCATAGGCAGAACTGTAAACATCTGCACATGCAATAGGTAATCAGCCGTTCCCTGATTATTAAAGTACTATCCGGTGAGATGTCCAGGGACGTACTGATCAAAGTACCTCAATGCCAAGATCAAGAACTCAGTTTTGTTTCTTTCTTTTCATTGATTTATGAGACCAACTCTTTGCCACACCAAGTGTGTGTAAAACGACACAGGGACTCAGCATCAGGAGGTATTTATAAACTAAACAATGACTTGTGTGGATGAATGTGTTTATTATTTTTATTGGTTACTTAAAACAATCATAGAATAACAAAAGCATTGCATAAACTGGGCAAGATCCACAGATAAAACACCCTGTCCAGTTTCCAGCGCCAACTGCATTCCAGGAGATTAGCTGGCACAACACTTGAACCTGGGTGATCCCTATCTCGCTACCTCTCCGCACCTCAGCTGCACTGAGTGGTGTACAATTTAACAAAAATGATTAAAACATGCTGTTGTTTAAGAAGAAAACTGAAGGAAAAGAACTCTAGGTGTGATAGACTTTGGAAAAGAACCTGCTGGGATAGAAGCTGTTACGGGAGAAGCAGCTGTGGAGATCCTGGGAGATATCTGAATCCTGTTGCAAAAATAGCTGCTTCTCTCCATGCTAATGTCTTTAGCACGTGGATGCTCAGGGACAACCTTACACACCTTTTTTTTTTTTAATTTTGCTTTCTGGTGCTCAATTTGAAAATTTCCAAACCTTAATGCTTTTCCTCCCTCCTGTCTCCCAAGTCTCACTGTAAATTTGATTAAAAGTGGGCAGTAGTACCTATGTCATAGCCGGGATGCTTTGATGGTAAAAAAAATTTCTTTTTTCAAATATATGAGCATATCATTCTTAAATTCATTTTGGTATAAAACTCAAGGGCACAGACACAAATGAAGCAGGTCTTTTGCAATTGTGAAACAAGGATGGCCTTTGCTTTAGTTGATACCCAACTGTCACTTCCGTCTGTATTTTGCTCACATAGGTGCCAGTTCTCCCAGCACTCACCAGAATGGTGTGTAATCGTCTCTGCAGCACGCTGTGCCGAAGACAGGTGTAAGGAGGGTAGGGGAAATGTGGAAGGTGTGATTTCAGGAGGTAGTAAGGTTACGAACAATGGAAAGCACTTTTCACCACATTCCAGGAAAAAAAAAACCTATAGAAATTACAAAAACAATATTTTGTTAACTTAATGCTTTTTTTTTTCAATGCCAGCTCTAGCTCTGACATAATGACATGGGGAGCTACTGTATTTATTAGTGACCTTCAAACACTACAGCTGGGAAGATGATGACCTAGTCTAACCCGTCTATGCTGGCCTACTTCCCAGTCGTGTGACTTATTACATGCCTTCTTAGTTTTGGCCTGGTTGCTACTTATTTATCTGTGTCCTCATAGCAACTCCTCTCATGGCAACTCTCTCATGGTGACCTCCCTCTCTGCTCTCTACCTGGCACGCCATCACTGGGATCAGAAGTCCTGCCTTAACCCTCCTGTCCAGCAATAGGCTGTGCAGCTCTTTATTAACCTTTCAAAAGTGATGGAGAATAGTATCTATCTATCTATCTATCTATCTATCTATCTATCTATCTATCCTATCATATATCTATCTATCTGTCTATCTATTTTGATGGATAAGAATGCTCTATCTGCATGTACACCTACATGCCAGAAAAGGGCAGCAGATTTCATTATCGATGGTTGTGAGCCACCAAGTGGTTGCTAGGAATTGAATTCAGGACCTTTGGAAGAGCAGCTAATGCTCTTAACCACTGAACCATCTCCCAGCCCAACGGACTCTTCCTCCTCCTGCTCCTCCTCCTCCTCCTCCTCCTGTTCCTCCTCCTCCTCCTCCTCTTTTGAGACAGGGTTTCACTGTGTAGCCTTGGCTGATCTAGAACTACCTCTGTAGACCACGCTGGCCTGGAACTCACAGAGATCTGCCTGCCTTTGCCTCCTGAGTGCTGGGGTTAAAGGCATGTGCCACCACTGCCCAGTTGAGAACAGTTTTTACAGAACATTGAGACAGGAGAGGCTTCAGAAAAATGACAGTGCCGAAGTCCAGACTGTAAGCAGATAGATCTCTGTGTACAGAAATTAGCATTTGAATACACAGTGCGCAAAATATCCTCCAACAATATTTTATAATTCTTTACCCCAAAGTACCAACAAGTAAAAGAACACTCTGTTGCTTCCTAGTAAGAACAAACTATAAAGAAATAGGCACATTAAAAAAAAAAAAAGAAACAAAGTGCATCAGAGTGGCTGGATGCACCAAACTGCCTAAAGGAAACCTGATTGACTTGTAGCTCCTTCAATGGGAGACATCTAATGAATCATGTAGTGGTGAGTGAACACTTTCTACTCATTGGGGAATGTGACAACACACCCTGTACAGTCCCCATCTAACTCTTTAGAAGGCATGCCACAAGTATGGCTACTCACCTGGTAAGTCAGAAGCCTCCACTAAGCAAGTGCAAGAGTTGTCAAACTGATCTATGGACTATGGATGACCTAGAAACCCGGACACAGCCATGCTTAAAGCTGAGTGTTAAGCTTAGGGCTGGGTTGAAAAGAAAGCATGCAATCAGGGTGGATCATAAAATCAGAGTCAAGAGCAGGTTAGAAGGTGAAAACTGTAATTTCTCAAAAGCCGAAGACAAGATGCAATTTATAGCTTAAGAGGGAGCAGCCTGTATAGTGGACAAGTCATAAGAGTTGTGATCTGAAGGGGGCAGGACAACCAATGCTCATCATTTCCTGCTTAAGTTTGGAAGAGTTGAAGCTGAATTTGTGGGCTGGGAACAGACCACATCTTGGGGCTTCAGCAGAATATGAGATCCACCATCAGCCAGATTTTCCTCAGGGTCAGGTGAATGAAAGCCACAGGTACCCATTGCTCTCACTTCTGTAGGCTTGGGTGCAAAAGGATTGAAACATAAAAAGGCATCAGCCTCTCAAACCCTGACCAATTTGTGTAATAATGCTTTATATCAAAAATACCCAATCCCCTGAAGTCTAATTTATTATTCTAATATATTTTCAGTGTTTATTGATTTACGGTGTGCGTGTGTGTGAAAGAGAGAGGGGGGATGGATAGATGATAGATAGGTAGATAAATGATTGATAAGTAGAGGTGAGAGAGAGTAGCTAGCTAGCTAGCTGATAGATAGATGAAAGCTTGCTAGAAAGATAAAGGAGGTTGTGTGTGTGTGTGTGTGTGTGTGTATGTGTGTGTGTATGTGTGTGTTTGTCTGTGTCTGTGTGTCTGTGTGGTTGCACGTGCATGTGTGGAAGTCAAAGTTTGACTCCCTTTGAATAAGTTCTTTACTGCACTTCATCTGATCCGGCAATTGAAACCTGGCCTCCACCGACAGACCACTCTCTCTTCCTCCTCAGGGAGGCTTAGTGCAGTAACGTCTATGATCTGCTTATGTGTCGAGTATTTTGGGTAAGTGCTTGGAGATGGTCCAGCAGTTAAGAACACCTGCTGCTCTTGCAGAGGACCAGGGCTTGATTTCCAGCATGCGCCTGTTGGTTCACAACCTCTTGTAATTTCAGCTCCAGAGGATCTGATTCCCCTCTTAGCATTCATTTCCATTGGCACTGCATACACATACACATACATAAAAACAAATATAATTTTAAAAACAGTTTGTATAGTTTATCTTTTCTTCTCTGAAATGTAGATTATTACTCTTATATAGTGATGGGCAATTTCAACTGATTTTACAAGGTTTTATTACTAGTAAGTAGCCTATTTTAAAGGACCCAGCTTTCAATATTTTTCCCTTCATAGGGGGATATATAAAGCCTGTGCATACATAAATGTGTAGTTCTGTGTATTCCCAGTTTTCAAAAGTGGGCAGTGGAACTTGCTGTTAACTTTCCTTAGGGAGCATCAGAATTTTGGGCCTTGCCTGTGCTACAGTACAATTGGGAACGCATCTGAGCTACATCTTCTGGATGGATGGCAGTGGGCAGGCCAGATGAATCTAGAAACTCATGTTTCTCCCTCTGCCCCGTTCCTTTCCCTTTGAATCCAGTGCCAAAGCCCAGCATCCACACACAGCAGCCAACATTTTAGGGAGGTTTCCTTTTATACGAAGAGATACTGGTCATCCTTCTAGGAAATGACGGGCTTAAACTCAGCTGACTGGCAATGGTGGTTAGTCACATTTCTTGAGAGTGCTTACATTTTTGACCATACTTTTCTGAGTAGAAGAATGGATGCATACCTAGTCAGGATAGCTTTTCACTTAGGACTACCTCAAGGATTTGTGCCTCCCAAGACATGCTTCATTATCTCAACTGCCAACTCTACCTCCTTAACAAACCTTCACTATGAGGGGACACATCATCGCAGGATCTGTTCCGTCCCTTCTAACATCATGTCTTGGGGGCTGAAAATGAGTTTCGTTTCCTCTATATCCTGGACCTTCACATTTAGCCTGAAAAGCATCTTTCCATTCCATCAGTCCAGCACCTTCATTTTCAGAAATGACTTTTCTAAATTATCTTTTCTACAAAACACGAAGAGACTGTGTTTTTCTTTAGTGTTGGAAGAAAATAAGTAAATTCCTCTGTGCTGTATCATCTTGACTAATTATGTCCCCTTCCCCCCTTGTAAATCAGACTTTATTATAGCACAGTTCAGAAAGCTATTTTTTTTTTAATGAACAGACTTTAAACTACTCTCTTCTCACAATACTTAGCGACACTGAGGTGGAAAAGCCCCTACATGCCACTTGCAAATATGTTTCTATCGCCATTTTAAATTACTGTTGCCTTTGGAAGAGAGGGAATGTCTTCCTTTGTCAAAGTGGCAACGGGAGGCACACATGACAATCCCTTTTCCTTAAGACTGGGGACTGCACAAAGCTGTCAGTTTTAAAAATGACACTGTGGCACAGCCTTTCTTTAAGATGATGTCTTTCATTTTTGACTCCTGCTGTTCCTGACAGTTGAAATGGCAGCAGGAGGTAGAAACTAAAGCAGGTTCTCTTGGCATTTGCCCTTAGGTGGAAATTAATAATAGAAGAAGCAGGCATGTGTTTAAAAACAGTTAGTGTCAGATGTCACGCAGTGGAATGTGACCAATCCCCTAATGAGATGACCCAAACTGTCTATAATTTCCCAAAGATAGACGTAATTCTCACACTTGCTTGCAGCGTCCATCTGCGTCCTTGTGCTTGCAGGACATTTGATGTGTTCTGGGTTGTTATGCACCATTCAGGAACTATGTCAAGGTCTGCACCTGTATTTCTTAATCCTAAATTACTTGACTGTTTTGAATATGATAAATGTGGGTTCTAATTTCTTTTGTTCTATAGCTATATGCGTGTGTTTCCCAATTCATTTTCTCCATCAAAAGGCATTATGGGACATGCAGTAATTCTGTTGGTTTCAATTTAAATATTAACTCGATGGTTTTACACAATTATTGGAGTTCTGTTAATCTTACAGCTTACTTACTCTGTTTATGTGTTGTTGGATTTTATCTTCTCTCATGTTTGTCTGGTGCTTTCTTGTTCTGCACCATCAGCTGGTTTGTGTACAACATTTGCAATTCCTTTCTTCGTGGAAGGATGCTCTATTCCCATGGCTTGGGATCTAGACATACAATAGAATTTAAATGATCCTCTTGCAAACCCCACTTTGCTAGTTGAATACCTATATTCAGCTCTGGGAATATGCCACGGCACTTAGCTATGTGGTTATGTATGAGATACACACTCTTTCTTTCGGCTCAATAAATTTTCATATCTGTTCCTGTGATACCTGCCAAATGCCTTCGCATGTACTTTAAACTCTTACACCGTCTTCCTTCCTTTGCTTTAGGTGATGTGTATTGATTTATTTATCACTTCCCTAACTTCATGTTATAATCTCTGTAGCTTTCTCAAATGCCTCTTTCTTAAGCTTGATTGCTCCTTGTTTTTTTCTCATTTATCTCTTTTGATCCACTTTATTCAGGATGCTTTCCTTAGTGGATGGGCCTCCTAGGTCTTGGGAAAGATTAATTACCCTTTAACAGTTTCCATTTCCTTTGCTTTTCTATAGATTATTGATCATATACATTTAACTTTATGTACTTTGACTAAACTTCCAGAATGTGTTTTATGTACAGTGTTTAACTGTTTGCTGTTTCTTTCATGATAACTGGTTGTAGTTAATAATTAGCTATCCTGTTCTAATTTCTAATCTGTCTTTAATTCTAGTAAAACTTAAGCTTGTTATTTCACTTTTACCACTTCATGTTAATAACCAAATTTTTATCATAAGTACACATTATAATATGTTTTATTTTTAAGTAATATCCACAGCATCTTTAATGCTTTGTTTACGGGAATACACCTATATACTAATTTCTTTAAAATATTCTTGTGTGTTTTTCTTTCTCTGTGTGTCTGTATTGTTTTATTGAAACAAACCACGGCTGTCACTTCAGGGGAAGAAAAAGATAATTCATTCAGAGCCATTTATGAGTGTTCATGGCTTGGAAACACAAATGCAGGTTGTCACAAATGACATGGTCCACTATGGTAGTGATTGCATGAAGGTTTAATAGTTATGGAACAAAAGAAAGTCATGCGTGAGTGCACTTGACAGGTAGGGTAACTACAGTAAACTTGGAAAAACTTTGTTCTGTGTTTAAGACACAATCTCATGACAGTATGAGTATGGTCTTATTGTTTGGTTGAATTTTTTTTCTTTACTGGAATGGACAATGGATGGCTGTTAATGGGCCTAAAGTTACCATGAATCTACAGCATCCTAATGTTCAACAATCGTAAATTTCTTATTAAGTCCTATAGATTCTTCAACACAGTTTTTTTCTAGGAACATCAGTTTACATTTTAAATACGAGTGGCATTTTACCATTCATTCTGATGAAAGGGTTCTCAGACTTGGCTGTGTTTCAAAACCACATTTTGAGCTGTGGAGGAATCATTGCAAGAAGGCCATTTTCTTGTCATATCTGTAAACTGTATTCATGCGACTGAAAATCATAACTAGCTTTAAGCAAAATGGCAAAGCAGGGAACCTGCCATCAAGAGGTCTTATAATGCACTGCTCTCCTTCTTTATTCTCTGTTTATCTCGTTTAGTGATATGTGAGTGAGTGTGGTGTGCATGCCTCTCTCTAACTGAGGGATCTAACAGCAGACATGGATTTACTCCTTCACGCCTGCCACAGTGATCACTAGTACTGCTCTGCCAATTTAGAGCCAAGAGTGAAGGAAGCATGGATGCTATGCAATGGCCCTGTGACATCAAGTAAGAACTAAACTACACTGTAAAGCTACTGAAGTTCAGAGCTATTGGCTACTGACTCGCATCCATTCTACTGATAAGAGTATACAACAAATTCCTGATCCATAGTCTTTTATATATATAAAATAGTTCGGTAACTCATTAGCTGACAGTGTAGGTGATTTTAAAAAGTTTTGATAGTTAAGAGTATGCATTTTGCCCAAGGTTGAAAAGTTGCTGTAAAATTCAGTGGCATGATACTAAAGTTTAAAAAAATATATAAAAACTTAATTGATAATTTAAATGTATATAGTCATTGAACTTTAAGGAACTCATGGGTGTATCCAATTATGATTTGTCATGCCAATGTATTAATAATGCTAATTTAAAAGACTTTTTTGAACTGCTAGAGAGTCCTACAGTTGAACTATCTATTTTATTCTTTGATATAGATAGAAAACTCTTTAAAAATTATCTCCTTTTCTATAGAAATGTGATAACTAGGTAGTTCATTATCATTGCTGAGTCAGCAATTTCTGCTGGTGATTATAATTGTTAGGTAGAACTTTGTAAATCTGAAGAAAATTATTTTCCTAAATGTTCAGTTCTCTTATGATGCGAAATTGGCTTCTGAGTCAGCCAATTCTCTTGCTGGACAACCACAATTACCAGAACAAAAATTCTATTTATATATATATATACTTAGCACTGTCTCCTACGTATTACTTATGCTTTGCAAGTTCTACCCTCAAGAAAAGTTTAGATTAAATCCATTCACTCTTCAGCTGACAGTTCTGATGATGTGTGCTGACACTCATCATGTTTCTCTCTACCCTATGATGTTAACTCTAACTATTCCTTTTATGATGTTAACCCTAACTATTCCTTTTCTTCAACTGTACATAGTGTGCAACTAACCACACTTTCTGATTGCCTGCCTCCCCAGGCCCTCAATTACAAATGCATCTCTTCAGATGCCATCAGCAGAACCGTACCTGGCAAGTCAGGTGGGGTGAGAGGGTTTCAGAGTTCAAGAGGAGGATTCTCCTCGGGTGGTCTTTGCTTCTCTTTCTCCAGAATGAGCTGGCCTCCATTCTTTTAGAACTCAAATAAAGCGAAGGTACCTTCTAGGATTTTATTCGTAATTTCTTTTGAAGCAGGGGGATCTCTTATGCTCTTTGTGTGTAATCGCTTTCATGGAGAACAATAAACAGCTGTCCACTTATTTAAAAATATTTCTGAAGTAACCATTACTTATTAAATCCCAGAGACAACAAGTTGAATTAAACATTCAAATTTGTGTCGGCTTTTAAATGAGCATTGCTTGTTAATTTATGAACTATTTGTGAAAATTTTCCCCTCAGTTTGATTCTACGGGATAATATACTACTATCTTTTTTAGCTGTATAAAGAATCCCTGATATATTTATTTCACATATATCAGTGTTAGAGACATCACTGGCAAAATTTTATGTGAATTATTCATTCATGGAGATTTTCCATTCCATTTATGTTACTTCCAAAAATAATATGTGCAAATGAAAATTAGTTTAAAATATTCAACATCATCAATAGAAAAATAAATAATAAATGACAAATTATATTAAATATTGTATGAAGTGCAGAACCAGGCAGCAGTAGTCTGCAGTGTTTGATGGCAGGTTCCTGGTTACCCTTGGGGTTCAGTAGATGGTAACTGGGAAGCGAGCGCTGCATCCGGCATGCTGATTTTACGTTAGACATTCGAAGCAGGATTAGTGAGAAGTCATTGATTTCTTTACGTACAATGGACACACGTGACTTACAACTTCAATCGAAAGTTATGAAATATATTGCTTATTTTCTCTATTAGACATTCTAATCATGTTTTTAAACATATTAATTCCATTTTCTAGACCAATGAATGGTAAATTCTACCTTCATATGGTAGTAATATTATTTCTCCTGCCATGCTGTACTTCTTTTCTTTACATTTTAGTTGGCCATGGTGGAGGGATACAGACATAAATCAGTCTGTAGAGTGTTTGCTGTGAAAAACGAAGATCTGGGTTTGAATCTCCAGTATCCATGTAAAATGCCAGTGTTGGTGGTGCATGCTTGTAATCACAGAGCTGGAGAGGCAGAGTGGGAGCCCTGTGGATTACTGGCCAGTCAGCCTAACCTAGTCAATGAGCCACATCTCTAAGGCAAGAATGGACAGGTCTTAAAAAAAATAACACTGGGCTTTAACTGGGTGGTGGTGGCACATGCCTTTAATCCCAGCACTCAGGAGGCAGAGGCAGGTGGATCACTGTGAGTTCGATGCCAGCCTGATCTACAAAGCAAGTTCAGGACAGCTAAGGCTGCACAGAGAACCCCTGTCTCAAAAAACCAACCAAACAAACAACAAAAAATACCCAACAACAACAAAACAAACAAACAAACAAACACTAGGCTTTACCTTTGGCCTTGACATACACATGTTTGTGCATGCACACACACATATATACACACAGTAAAAATAAAAATAAAAACAAACCATTGTGGAATTCTTAAGGTTTTTTATGTTGGCTAATATAATGCACCTTAACCAAATGCCATGCCTACAGATAAATAACTCCAAGTATTATAGTACCAAAAGTGTCTAAGTTGTTTTTCAAGTGATGTGATTGGATGCTGGTATCTTCTATGTTCCAACAAGACCCCATCATGCCTGGAGGAGCAAAGAGTCTTTATATAACTGACTAAAGACTCCCATTTCTATATTCTGTTGGCTGCAGGCCCTGTCTCATATAATCATGCATCGCTATTTAAATCTGCTGAAAGTGACAGAATGTGTCCATTAGTTATAATTTGTCACCTTGCTTTAAGACACTGGACAGAACCATAATTAATAATGAATTAAAGGGAATGCAGTCAGTAGGTTCTGGTGACTAAAGCCAGAAAGATGAATAAGGAGAAGCAAGGAGAAACAGGAGAAGCAATAGGAAAGCATTAAAATGATGAAGAAAGTAGAGAATAAACACCTGAGTGGGTGCAAGTGACAAATGAAGAAACAGAGGTAACCAGTCCACCCCATTCTCACTCTACCCCAACTCTAACAGGATTTTCTTTTCTTTCTTTATTCTGAAAATAATCAATATTTCCTTATTCAGTTTATCAATTAAAATTGTTCTTTGATAACTTCAAAAGTATGTATATTATATATTATATATTTTGATTGCCCTCATATGCTCTTTTTTTTCCATCTCACCCTTCTAACTTTTCCCCTCTCCCTAGAGGTCCATTTCTCATGTCTGCCTTCGTCTCCTAGCTTAGGTTTGTTGTCCTCGTGTTGACAACCTCACTATATTTTTTTCACTCCGGACATTCTTTAAAATAAACAGGTTTACTTTTATTTTTATTTGTGTTTGAGAATATGTGTTTGAAGTGTGTGTGTGTGAGTGTGAGTGTGTGTGTGTGTGTGTGTGTGTGTGTGTGTGTGTGTGTATGTGTGTGTGCATCCATAGAGGCCAGAGTGGGCTTTGCATCTTCTGGAGGTGGCATCACAGTTGGTTGTGAGCCCCTCAATGTGCATGCTGCACATGGGACTCCGGTCCCCTGGAAGAATGTCGAGGCTTCTTGACTTCTAAGCTTCTCTCTAACAGCAGAAAATCCCCTTTTAATTATTATTTTGATCATTGTAAGAGATATTTACTGAGTATTGGAAATTTTACTTGCCCTGGAGGATGCCAAAGAAATTTAGCCCCAAAGTTTCTGCCCTCTGGCCATTTGTTCTGTCACAACCTTTTTGTGCCTTCAGTTATCCCTGCCTGGTCAGGACTTTATTCCTTGAAGTGGTCCTTCTTCTCAGACTGACAGTTGTAACTGTTAAGATTGCATATTAGAATTCATGTCTTTGAAGCCATACCTTTTCTTATAAAATTTTAAATATATCTAGGTGTCTAATTTCCTAAGTGTGTCGAGGGTGGCTTTAGATGAAAACCTTTTAAGTGTGTACTATTCTGTTTGGGATTTTTTTTATTCCTTTCAGTCTGTTCTGTATTTTGTTTTATTTATGTTTTATTATATTAAAATTTCCATTATATACATTTATTTTATATGGTATTGTGTTACAGGAATGACATTTTCATACAAGCATGTGTTTTACACCAGGCAAGTTCACCTTCATACTCTACATTTTAAAGGTCAGATTGTAAAAAAAAATAATAATAATAAATAAACATTTGTCAAGTTCTGTCCTAAAAAGTAAGGTCAGACAGTAAGACAAAGACAATGTTGTTGAAAAAAGAACCCGTAGACTGTATAGTACAGACAAGTGCTTTAAGACATCAGTGATTAAAGAGACTTAGTGGAGCTTGGTGTAACTTCTTAAATTTTAAAATGTTTAACTTTTCTTACATTATGTGTGACAAGCCTAGGAGTAGATTGCTTTAGTTTTGCAGACAAAAAATTTCTTTGCCTAGCAAACCCAGACAGAATACCAGTCTCAGAGGATCAAGTAGAGTTAAAAAAATCATAAATAAGTTTTAGAGTCCAAATAAACTGACAAGCAGTCGGATGTGTCCCGCATAGCAGCTGCCCCTGTGCCCACAGTTTCGTGATACCTGCTCCTGTGTTCTCCAAGTCAGCACTAGTTTGCTTTTAAAAGCAGACTGAGATCATTGGAAGCACATTAAGTCTTCTTAATTGTTTTATCTGCTGTCTCTTGATATCCCATGTGACATTCTGACTGCTTTAGAAGCCTGAGCAGCCACACTACATTCATCATCATCAGAGTGAAGAAAAACAATCTATTCACAGTATCCAGTTGAGTGGTGCTTTCTTCCATTTTATGTTGAAATCAGAGCTATATAGTAATTTTGACAGCATTTTATATATGCAAAATAACTGTTATTACTAAATTACAATTTGCTGTATGATAAAGCACCCAATTTGATTCCATTATAATAAAAATAAAACTAATAGTATCTAATATCTATTGTATGAATTAAGAATTTTAAGCATTTACTTATATAAGTATTTATGCCTCATTTATTTTGTCTTACATACATGGCATTTTAATGTAAATAATATCAATGGAATAGTAAATTTGTTTTGGCAAAAACTTTACTGATACACTGTTTAAAATCAGCTAATTACAAGTAATTAATCGATCAATCAATGCACATTTATCAGAGGAAATATTTTTCTGCACAGCTCTTTATAATAGAGAAGGAATAAAAATGCATGACATAATTCCTTTCTCAAGCAGAAGAGCCTTACAGGAGAACATACACTTGAATAATCCACCATGAAGCCAAAGAATACTTGTTCCTGGAGCTTAAGAGCCACTGGGTGAAGATGAATGATAGAAATGAGCAGAAGGAAGCTGAAAAGATATTTTCTGTTTCGGATGGCTGAAGCTTAGACTGTAAGGCTTTGAGAAGAGGGGACTGTGAGTGTGGCAGCCAGTATACACAGAAGCTGTGCAGTGCGGATGAAACTGGTAAATAGTGCAAGGTTATGAAGACAGAGACAAGAGAAGAGAGGGGTAGGCACCCATCCTTTATGGTCCTGTGTGACAGATGATAATAGACAATGCTTACAATTAGCTTGTCATGTGCTGAGCAATGTTATAAGCAGTTTACATAATTAGTCATATAAGCCATGGACCAACCGTTAGTAGCAGCTGCAAGTTACTTATAACTTGTACCCATCCCAAGCTGGGTGAGGATATTAAGAGGTGGTGCAACCTTAAGAGGTGGGGCCATTCTCTCAGGAGGAATTGATGCAGTTCTCCTGGGACATTAGTCAGACCCTGACTTTATTTTATTTTTTTAATTTTTAAATATTACTTATTCACTTTACATCCCGGTCATGGCCCCTCTCTCTTCTCCTTCTTGCCCCACCATCCCTCCCTGTTTCCACTATATCTGGTCTCCTACTTCTTACTTAAGGGGAGCCCTTCCCTCCCCGCCCACCCCACTATATTAAGTTGCATCAGGACTGAATGCATCCTCTTCTCCTGTGGCCTGGCAAGATAGCACCTGCAGAGGAAAGTGGTCAAAAAGCAGGCAACAGAGTCCACCCTCATTCTCCTTAGTAGGGAACCCATATGAGGACCAAGCTGTCCATTGCTTACATCTGCGTAGGGGGCCTAGATCCAGCCTTGGCCTAGATCCATGGTCCTTGGCTGGGGTTTTATCCTCCGCAGCACTGCCTTGTCTGCCCCTGCCCCGGGTCCTAAACCCTGACCTACCTTTCTTTCTTTCTTTCTTTCTTTCTTTCTTTCTTTCTTTCTTTCTTTCTTTCTTTCTGTCTTTCTTTCTTTCTTTCTTTGAGATTAACCAGATGCATTTATATAATTATGTAAATATGAAATTGCCAAAGTATAAATTTAAGTAATAAAATAAATTCAGTACATTATTTATACCTGTAGTGTCATAAGAAGGCAGTAACTAGCAGAGCTCCTGTATGGGAGATTTGGATTTTTATATATTTATTTATTTAATTTACATAGATTACATCTCAATTATTTTCTTTGTCTCCTCCCTCCTGCTCTCACCCTATTCTTCTCCCCTAGGTCTGTGACAGGAGGAGACCTCCTCCCCCACCATATGGTCACAGCCTATCAGGTCTCATCCTGGTAGCCTGCTTATCCTTTCTCTGAGTGCCACCAGAGCTCCCCACCAAAGAAAAGTGGTCAAATATGGGGCACCAGAGTTCATGTCAGAGTCAGTTCCTGCTCTCCACACAACTGTGGAGAATGTCCTGTCCATTGGCTAGATCTGAGCAGGGGTTCAATGTTTACTGCATGTATTGTCCTTGGTTGGTGCAGCAATTTGAGCAGACCCCTCTGGGTCCAGATCTGCCATCATGATCTTCTTCTTGTGGGTTTCTAGGACCCTCTGGATCCTTCTTATTTCCCCATTTTCCCATACTTCTCTCACCTAGAGTCCCAATAGGATGTCCTCACATCTATCCCAATCTCCTGGTAAGTGAAGACTTTCATGGGACATCCCTAATGGCTATTGGCTTGCTAATATGCAGTCTTGCCGTGTTCTACTGTTTGCCAGAGCATCTTCACTAGAATAGTGTTGATAATAGCACCACACCTGTGAACTTCCAGAACCATGAACTATACTGTGTTTTAATAGGAATCACTCAGCCTCAGACACTTCCTTATAGGACCAGAATATAGATAAATGCAGCACATGCCATGATTTTCATTTCACAATGAGAGCACACAGACAATTGGAGCATGCGATTGGATGTGGATGGGCTAAGATTTATAGTCATGAAGCTAAGCTTCTGTGTTCATGGAAATGTTTCTCCACTCAATGTCATAAGGAGGCCATAGGCAGAATAACATACATATCCCTTTTAAGTAGGCAACACTATGCCAGCTTTCAGGTTGGTACAGTTACCTCCAAACTACAACTATGATAGCCATAGTTGAAACTTCTGATGATACGAGAATACAATGTTGATTTGATTGCAATAAAGTGGAAATACCTAATCAATAATTAAACCAATAATTATTATGAGTGCCATATAATAACACATGCCCATCACTTTTAGAGGTTAAGGAGGAAGTATGCAAGAAGATATAGCCAAACAGGTATTCATCTTAACTATCGGATTTTGTTTTAGAATTGTTGCAGTTTAAAAATCCAAACTTTGGGTATATTCCAAAGAGTGGAAGAGCAGGTTCTTGAGGTAGCCCCATTCCCAGTTATCTGAGAAAGCACCAGATTGATTTCCAAGGTGGTTGTACAAGTTGGCAGTCCCACCAGCAATGAAGGAGTGTTCCCCTTTCCCCACAGCTTCGCCAGCATGTGCTGTCACTTGAGTTTTGGATCTTAGCCATTCTGATGGGTATGAGACGGAATCTCAGAGTCATTTGATTTGCATTAATCTGATGACTAAGGATGCTGAGCATTTTTAAGTGTTTCTCAGCCATTCGTTATTCCTCTGTTGAGAATTCTCTGTTTAATTCTGAGCACCATATTTTTTTTACCATTTTTTTTATTAATTTGTTCATATTACATCTTGATTATTAGCCCTTCCCCTGTTTCCTCCCATTCTTCCCTCCCTCCCACTTTCCCCCTTCTCCCCTCCCCTATGTCTGTGATTGAGGGAGACCTCCTCCCCCTATATATGCTCTAAGATTATCGAGTCTCTTCTTGGTAATTTACTATCCTTCCTCTGAGTGCCGCCAGGCCTCCCCATCCAGGGGACGTGGTCAGAAAAGGGGCACCAGAGTTCGTGTGAGAGTCAGATCTGAGCACCATATCTTAACTGGGTTATTTGGTTTGGTGTTTAATTTCTTGAGTTATTTATATATTTTGGATATTAGCCCTTTGTCAGAAGTAGGGTTGGTAAAGATCTTTTCCCAGTCTGTAGGCTGTCACTTTGTTCTGTTGACAGTGTCTTCTGCCTTTTAGATGCGTCTCAGCCTCATTAGGTCCCATTTATTAGTTGTTGACCTTGAGGTCTGAACTGTTGGAATTCTGTTCAGGAAGTTGTCCCCTGTGCCAATGAGTTCCAGGCTCTTCCCCACTTTTTCTCCTAACAGACACCCAAAATATGCTCCATCACACAACAAGGACATATGCTCATAGCAGCCTTATTCATAATAGCCAGAACTTGGAAACAACCTAAACGTCCCTCAGTCGAAGAATGAATAAACTGGTATATTTACACTATTGAATACTACTCAGCTATTAAAAACAAGGAAAATCTGAAAATTTCAGGCAAATGGATGGAACTAGAAATGATCATCCTGAGTTAACCCAGACCTAGAAAGACTCACATGGTATATACTCACTTATAATTGGACACTAGCCCAAAAGGGATGTCTCATGAAAGTCTTCACTTACCAGGAGATTGGGATAGATGTGAGGACATCCTATTGGGACTCTAGGTGAAAGAAGGTTGGGAGAATGGGGAAATAAGAAGGATCCAGAGGGTCCTAGAAACCCACAAGAGGAACATCATGATGGGAGATCTGGATCCAGGGAGGTTTACTCAAACTATTACACTAACCAAGGATAATGCATGCAGTAAACATTGAACCCCTATTCAGATCTAGCCAATGGACAAGACATTATCCACAGTTGTGTGAAAAATGGACACATATCAAGTGACATCAGGATTGAGCACAAGACATGAACTCTGGTGCCCCATATTTGACCACTTCCTCTTGGTGGTGAGCCCTGGTGGCACTCAAAGAATGGATAAACAGGCTACCAGGATGAGACTTGATAGGCTGTGACCATATGGTAAAGGAGGATGTCCCCTTCTGTCACAGACCTAGGGGAGGGGAATAGGATGAAAGAGGGAGTGAGGGAGGAATGGGAAGATACAAGTGAGGGGATAACAATTAACATGCAATCTGAATAAATTAATTAAATAAAATGTTTTTAAAAATCCAAACTTTGGGTGGAGTGCAGGGAGCCTTGTGGAAGATTGGGGGAGAAAGATAGAAGGATCTGGAGGGGACCGGAGCTCCATAAGAAGACCAAGAGAGCCAACTAACCTGAGCCCAGAGGGCTTGAGGAGACTGAAGCACCAACCAAGGACCATGCACAGACTGGACTTAGGTCCCCTACACATATGTAACTAGTCGGCAGCTTGGTTTTCATGTAGGTCCCCTAGCAAGGGGAGTTGTGAATGGAGGCACTGTCTCTGAGAGGGACTCTGTTGCCTGCTTTTTGATCACTCCTCCCTGGCAGGGTTACCTTGCCAGAGCACAGAGGAAGAGGATGCGCTCAATCCTGATGTCACTTGATATGCTGGGTTGGGTTAGTGGCGTAGGGGACTCCCTTTTTCTGAGGTGGTTGCTCTTCTAGGGAATTAACCTCACCTGTTATATGCGGACTTCTACATTTAATATGTTGGTTGAAGACATCGAATGTTAGTAACTAGAATTTTAGTAGCCTGGATTAGTAACATTTAATATTTAAATGGTGGAATGTATTGTTTTTAAAAACATGTTCTTGGTATGCATGTGTGTTGTTAGCATCTTTATAACAGAGAGCTAAATGATGTGTCTCCATTTCCTGTACACACACACACACACACACACACACACACACACACTTATTAGTAACCTACTGGCACTTCTCTTGTTTAAGGAAAAAAATTTAGTATGCATTGTCAGACTTCCTGGGGCTCTCGAGTCCACTGCTTGAAAACCTCAAACAGTGCACCTTCACAATTCTTGTTGAACTCATGTGGCAAATGTGCTACGTAGTCCATTGCTGATGAAGGGACTCAAAATAACCTCAGTTGAGTATTTTTCTTTTTGTTATCACATTTTCCTCTTAAATTAGAGCTATAAAGCCGAGGATACACTTTGAATGGTGTTTCCCTGACTTGAGATTATTGCTCTTGCTGCCTTTAGATTTTGTTCCCTGAGGGAGTTGCAGAAACAACTGCCTGTGCACATTGTAAGCACCTAATCAGTTATATTATGCTAATAAGCTTTAATATGGTGTGGCCTTGGGTTTATGAGCACAAGCCTTATTGTAAGTCAAAACAATTCTGATCTTAATACAGCCCCTGTAGTGATACATTAATAAGGGCCATAGGAGCAAGCACTGTGGTGGCTCTTTCTTAATGGACAGGGATGATTTTGCTATTTGATTTGGAGATCAAAACCCCGAGAAACAATAAATAGATAACATTTAATTCCAGGATATAATATTTGCTTTCTCATAAAAAGAGGAAATTTCCTTTGAAAAGCTTCATTTGCCAGCCACCATGATAGTACTAAGAACATGCTAGGTATATGTTTTACTCAAGGTTGTCAAATAAGTAAGTCAATTGATATACTGTAAACATCACTGTGTTATAGTTGTACAATGTGTGTGCAGAAATGATCTTTGTGCTCATGACTTTGTGCTGTTGCATGGGTGCTTCGGAGCTAGAAAAGCTGTCATAAGAGAAGTTGAGTAACTTTGGCCCAAGGCAGAATCAGACCTAGAACTCATTTAATTTGACTCCAAGACTAACTTTTAATTGAAAGTGATTGTGGCTTTAACTTATGCACTGTAATCATGACTAGAAAGAAAGAACACAATTGTCAAACTATCATATTTAACATTAAAATAATGTCATTGATAAAAATATGGAAATATGTAATGAATCTAATTATTTTCAGTACACACTCCACAAAATGATCCCAGGATTGCTAGGTTTTTTTTCTTGTTTTTTTTGCTTTTTTTGTTTGTTTTTAACTTTATTTTCATCCTTTGACTTCAATAGTCTAGTATATAAAATTGGTAAGATGCATTAAATTAGAATTTTTTTTCTCATGATCTCTGTACTGATTGCTAGAATATATTTGCTTTTATGAGGCAACTGAGAAGAAGAATATGAGTGAAATTTCCTTTAGGTGAGATTGACAGGAGACCTCCATGTTTCTCTTTAGTCTGTTTCAGATATCAGAAGGGTAATGGCCGATTCAAAGTATTTCAGTTCACAAATAAGGTGCAGAGCTTCTTAAGCTTGGAATTATCCACACAGAATACAAACTTAGTCTCTCCCCCTCACAGTGAGTGTTAGAATCTCGAATGCACTTTATATCTATGGACTTTGAGGCACTTTGATGGAAGATTATTTCTGATATTTAGAAAAAGGGTAGACTGTCTCTTGGAGATTTCTAGCTGCTATGATTGACAACTGGTTTCAGATACTTCCCTTTTTTCATTGCTTTGGTTATATGTGAGTGTATATCAAAATGAATTGATGAGTGATGTGCAATGAAAGGAAAGTGGGAATTTTCTATTCTTGTGATCTCTAAAGATCTTAAAGAAATCATTTTTAAAACAAATTGATTAAATATCATTTATAAAAGCTCAAGCGGGACTATTCTTTTAAATATATAAGAGAGATTTGGGAATTAAACAAGAGGCCTTTTAAACTGAATGCAAGTCAGCTTTCAGGTAAGCAAACTTGTATTGGATTTTCTCTTTAGTGTTAATGAGTCAAGACTGATTTATTCAAGTCAGCAGATGATGTGTTTCTGAACAGTGATTACCTGCAAAAAATTTATACATCCTTCAGTCTAATGTTTGCTATTGATTAATTAATTAATTTTCCATTGCCGAGCCTCAGTCTGGAGCCATACATATGCTAGTCAAGTGCTCTACCACTGAGCCACATCACCAAGCCAGTTTATAGTCTTTCTGCCACTATTGTCATTTTCTGTTCAGAAATAATGACACTGAATAGTAAATGCATAGATATTGTATTGAGTGACTTTCCTTTGGTCTACATATTGTCTTTCAAGCTAAACTCACATTATAAAAATCATTTAAAGGCTCATTCTTGAAAGATAAAAGTTAAGACAACCATAAAGCAAAACCATCACACTTGAGAATGCTTAACTTCCTTGAGTGTGATATGTTTTCTAAGAAAGCAGGGCCATATACTCATCTAGAAGCCCAAAGCCAAAATATTTACCTTTTTGTTGCTGGTCTTAGAACATTACCAATATATATATTGGTATATATAATTTTACCTTTGCACAAAATGAAAGATTATTATATATTTATTTTTTGATCTTGATTTTCAAGATTCTACAACATGATTTTTTTCTAACTGGTGCTGTGAACTCTTGATGCCATTGACTCCATTTTCCTTCGGTTGCCTGCCAGCAAAGAAGCGTACTCTAAAGTTGCTCTGAGAGCACCACATGATTCTTTGGGGGGTGAAATAACATGCTTGTAAAAAAAAAAGTTAGTCAGTAAAGAAAAAACCCTTAAAGAATCGTGTTAATCAAGGACATAGAATGTAAGGTACCAGATTAGTGTCAGCAGCTTGGCTGGTTTTGTACTTAGAAGTAATCGGAAGGAAAGTTGATATATTTCTTCGTTGTCATGAGACATACATTTCTTTGTCATTTTAAAGTCATAAAATACTTAGATCTAGGCAGAATCCACACAGAGGCATTGTTCCATAAGACCTAAGCCTTGGAGAATGCCATGAGTGGAAAATTATGCAGCAGAGCGCAGTATCTGTAGAGATGACTCCTGCTGAAGATGTGGCACAGTCCTTAGTCTTGACACCCTTAGCAAATGTTGATATTAATTACAGACAGCTTTAGCCACCATTATCCTTTTAGCAGCACAAAATTTGGGATTGAATTTAGATTTTAAAAACTACTAACAGGCATAAAATACTGAGAACCAGTGAACTTTTCTTTATTATCGTGATGGTGCATGCCTTTATTTTTTCATTGTGAGGTTCCCTCTACTGTATCAAGATTGTTTTATTGTCATGCATAGCTTGGAAATTCTCATCCTTCCCTCCCCATGCAACAAGCAAAACCCCCTGCTGCATTTTCCCCTCTGTTGGCTTCCAGTTGTACCTTTCCTGCTGCTCTATCTCTAAGCAGACTGTAGGCAGACTGGCCATCTGCTGCCAGGTCACAGCTGCCTCTTCGAATGATGCTCTTGTTTTCCCATCCTATTTGTAAATGCCTGGATATTGCTATCCATTGCTTTTGCCACCTGCTGAAAAGCTGACGAAACAGGTCTCTATTTGGAGTTTTCGGTTTTGAATATTCTTCTAAGACATAGAAGTCCCATTTCTTATTTTTGCAGATGTCTGTGATACAGAGTTCTTTCTGGAGGAAATACTCTTTCCTGGGACACAGCCCAGGCTCCCAAGTGTTTGAGAGGTGTGTCATAGCACAGACTACAGTAAGTTGAACATATGTGCATGGTGCTTTCTATTACTGTTCACAGCATTCATTTAATTTGATAATTAAACATTATTTTTCATTTACTAATATGGAATTTGGACTTGGTGTTCTAATATACTTCTAATATAAAGAAGTAAGAAAATGGATGGGAAAGCAAGAGACACCTATAGTTCATGTATTGAGCACAACCCATTACAGAGTCTCTTCTCTCTTATGTTTATGGCCTATCATAATAACTCTATCACTTTCTTGGTCAAATATCCCTATAGATGTCAGGTTTTCTGGAATATACCCCTTTCTAATGATGCTGAATAGCATATGCCATAGTGTCTATTTTAGGATATAACATTTTCTCATATCATACCTGTTGAAATTCAAGGACACAGCCCTCAATTTTAAGTTGAGAAAAACATTTTTGTGAATCGAAGATCAGATATTGCAGGCGCATTATATTCTATAAACATAGACAGCTTAGAGACTTCCAAACAATTCTGCACAATAGAAATATAATACATGACATGTAGGCAATTCTGATTTTTCTAGTGACCAAAATAAAGAGACCGAAAAGATACAGGTATAGGGGCTGAGGAACTGACTAGGTGCACAAGAATGGAACCCAGAGCTCAGATCTCTGAGCCCTGGTTAAAAAAAAAATGAGTGTAGCAGTGCACACATGTAATCTTAGTGCTGAGGGAGTAGAGACAGCCGGCCCTGGGGTTTCTTGTCCAGCTGGTCTGAACAGAGAGCTAGGTAAGGTTCCATGAGAGATCTGTTTCCATCACTGAGATGGAGAGTAACTGAGGAAGGCATGCAGTGATGACCTCTGACCCTCACATGTCCACACACAAGTATTTAACCTTCACTATGTTATTCTGTCATCTCTGTGTCTGCCTCTCTCACTGCTTCTCTTTCTGTCTCTGTCTTTGTCACTGTCTGTCTCCTCTCTCTCTCTCTCTCTCTCTCTCTCTCTCTCTCTCTCTCAGACACACACACACACACACACACACACACATACACACACACACACACACACACACACACACACACACACACACACACACACACAGTTTTAATGGAGTTAACCCACTGTAGGATCATGATCCCACCAGGAATCATAGACTACCTAACAAAAACTCCAGGGCCAGACAAGGGATACAATGAATTGTGAATTGTGTTATTTGGCCAGCTTTGGTTGTGGGGCAGAATATGAAGGTAAAGACCTTGTTATAGAAGTCACCACATACTTGAGACACAGGACAGGGACAACTCAGGATGGTTCTGACCTAGAAGGCTCCTGCTTGAAGGCTAGCTTTCATTGTATTGGAAGCTGCTATGCAAAGTGCCAAGGGAAAAAGATGTCAACAGTCCTAACCAGTATAAAGCTTGAGATCCAAAACAATAATGGGACCAGTAAGATGTCCCTATTCCTTCAACCATGGCACTTGTGTCTTGGGGATATCTAACAGCTGTCTAACTAGACCTAAAACCTATTCAGTTGGAGGAAACTTATGCCTGATACTGTAAAACCAGTGGCTAGAGGTTCATAGGCACCAGGGGAAAACCTAATACTATATTGCTAAAGTAATTTAGTTTAAACCATCTTTTAAATACTCTTTTATACTGAGAGATAAATGCAGTGTCACACATCATCAAAGAAGCCCCTTTTTGTATCAGAAAGAGGCTATTACAGAGATTCACGACTGATCAAAATTCAGAGAACGGGTGACTACATAGTTCTTAGCTCCAAAGAGGCCATCTATATGGCTGCCTACACAAGGCCTACACAGGGTACACATATCAGAACTCCAGTATGGACAGGAAAAGAATTTCTCAAGGACTCTACCTTCAGATCAAGAACTATAAGCACTCACTGGATCACAAGGAAGAGAATCAGTTCTTCATCGAAGAGACCCTAAGCCTAAATGGCCAGCCGTAAATACATGCAAACAAAACAAAACAAAAAACACAACACACACACACATGAACCCCTCCTTAAAAAAAAAATGGCAACTCTAATAGGATTTAATTGGTTATAGAAGAAACAATAAATTCAGAGGGGTTGCTTGGAGAACATTGGAAGAGACAAATCCTAAAATGGTATTTTTATATGAACTCCTAAAACTATAAAGACAGCTTTTCAAAATTAGAGTAACTTTGGGTATTTGATTTGGAAATGTAATAGAAGCTGGAGATGTAGCTCAGAGGTAGAACCTTTGCTTGGTGTTAGGAAGGTCTGCGTTCTGTACCTAGCACTCAAGCTACAAGCAACCTAGGATAATTTAGTGTAACAGAAAGTTACTTTGTGGTGCATGTAAATCAGCCCAAAATCACATTTTTCTTGCAACATCAGCCTATGAAATAACACATTAAGGATAAAATTGAAGAGAAAGACCTATGATGTAGAGTGACAATGAACGACAATTCAGTATTTCCAGTGCAAAGAAAAATGTTAGGCTTGAAGGTGAAATTCTCTAGGAAAAACACTCAACATCTTATTCTTGCCATGTAGCATGACCTCTTTAAAAGCTCTCATCTCATTTCCAAAAGGAAATAGAAAATCGATAAAAACATCAACAAGTAAAGTAAGCCAGGTGCTTCAAAGAGGAAATAGAAAATCAATAAAGCACCCAGCAAAGTAAGTTCTATGGTAACATTTGTAAAGGAAATTAGTATATGATCAGAGGAAGAAACTATATGTGCCTAATATACAGAATGATTTAATGTCATAAAGACCAGTGGCGAAGTGGATTCCTCAGAGGTTCTCGATGATTCTCTTCCATTGCTCTTGAAACAAAGAATAGCTACAATGACTCACTGTGGTACGGTTATTGCATTCATTGTTACAAATTAGCAACTTTTAAGAATAGGTAATTATGTTATTTTACATTTTATTCAGATTGGGTTTTTGATACAAAACTAGGTACAAGATGATAACAGTTTGTGACTCTCCTTGTTATCAGTTTTTGTTATATTTACAACCATTCCGCCCAAGTGTTACATTTGAGTATTTCTTCCAAGTGTAGGCACAATATAAGTGCTTGTACTCTTTTATCCAATAATTAAAGGACACACTGTTAGCTTTCCTAAGACTGCATGTATTTATAGAGTAAGGATTAACATATGAACAAGAATCTAATCCCTTTTAAATAACTTTTAATCTATGTAATTTATAATGACTTTTAAATTACCTCAAGATATTTTAAAATGGTAAAACCATTAGAAATATGAAATTGCATTCCACGTTAATGGAGATAATACTTTAGTTACTCTGATGCTATAAGATAGGCAGGAGAATAAATTCATTCTGAAGAGATTTTTTAAGTTTTAATTTTAATGAAGAAAATCTGAAATATTACGATGAATATATATAGTTTTAAAAATGTATTCTAAAGCTGCTTTTAGCTTTCACAGCAAACCTTTTGTTTTAGAACAGACTACATATATAGAAAATTTGGGATGATAGTGCATTGTTCTCACATTCCTGCTTTTACTTGATGTTCTTGTTGGTCAGTACTTTCCACATGATAGTACTTAAAGGGAAATTATGTGTTGTCCTCAGCTAAGTAGTGGGCAATTGTGTTCTTTCCTTGGAGAGGAAATTTGTGTACAGGTCATTTGAAATTTTACATTGGAGACCTATACTTCTTTGGTGAGCATTTGTTCACTTTTACTAGTGTGGTCTTACGACTTTTGTATTTGAGGAAATAATCCTATGTGGCTCAATTTTGTTTCTCAGGTTGCCCCAGACTTGGTTGTTTTGTCTCATTGGCATTCCACATGCATGGCGTGTGTCTGCTTTTGCTTTTCTGAGATCCATACTCTGGTATTACAAGACGTTTCAGAATTCTCTTACACATTTCTTATTGCAAGCCCTAAATTCATCTTCTCTTAGGAAGACATCATTCTTTTTTTTTTTTTTTCAGAATAATTTCAGCAAGCAGTCTAGTCAATTTAAATGTTCATTGCTAGTAGCCAGGTGCCATTATTTCTAAGATCCTCTATTGACATTGCAAGGGCAGAACAGGCTATGTGTATGTGTGTATATGTATGTATAATATTATTTAGATTCACATCTTTAATATACTATTTAGATATAGAATGATTGGACAAAACACACATGTACAAACTTACAAACCTCTTTTCACCATTATTTGTTTGGGGCTTTTGGCACTGTGTTAGTAACAAAGAGGTTGCATTCTTATTGCTGCTTTGTAGTTGTAGGCTAGATATTTTAATGGGGGTAACAATGTTCTGATAGCGAAAGGGAAAATTTTTAATTAGCATTAAAGCAACCAGAACAGCAGAGCTCTCTAACTCATAAGTGCAGGTCGACAGGTATGCTAGCCCAAGGTCCCAGATGATAAGTCACAAAGAATGCGGAGATAGGAGGCAAAGGCCTATTGAGTGTTCCAGGGACCGGCTGGCCGTAAAAGATAGGGAGGATACACAAGGACAAATTCCTGAGAGAAACAGGTACCGGACATGGTCAAGTGAGTAATGAGCCAAGACCCCTCATCCGATCTTATGGTGTCTGCTTAATCCCCCCTTGAGGCCGCACACAATGTTCCAGGTTTAAGTTTTAACCAGATGTGTCGTTAGCTCAGATTATCATCTACTCTCAGGTTCCAAGAAAAACAGGAACCAAGGACTGTTCCCATGTGATTAAGTCTGAGCTTACCCCAGATCTGCCTACGCAATTTGCTGATGTTCAAATGTTTGAAACAACCAATTGTGTGTGGCCGCGCCAAAACTTCCCACTTCCCCCCGACCCTTGCCCATATAAACCCCTAACCCCTGGGCTTCTGGGTCGACCCCTCTGTCTCCTGCGTGAGATACATATCGACCCAGAGCTCCGCCAATAAACCGCGCTTGTGTGTCTTTGGGTGCGCGCCATCCTGAGGCTTGAGTGAGGGTCTCCCTTCGGGGGTCTTTCACTAGTACTTACTGGCTATTTCTTCCATATCGATCTTATTTTATGGATATGGTTACTATTTGATTATTTTTGTTTTAATACTGGCTTTTCCAACATCTAAGAGTTTTAAAAATAGTTTTGAATCTTTTTGATATTATATCACAATTATATCATTTTCCTCATCCCTTTCCTTCCTCTAAATTCTCCTAATAATAAAAGAGCACTTCTGAAAACATATACACAAAAGTAGCTTTCTAAATACTAAACACATAGTATTTATTTAGGAACACACACATGCATGCACACACACATGTGCTCACACATGCTCACATTTGCAAGATTCACCAAACTTGTCAAAGTCCAGCCTGGATAAGGTGCTTAATAAGAAATACACCATTAAATCCATATTTTTACCTCAAACATTTACATATTTTAAAATCTGACAGGTTACATGACTGTATACTTTTGGTTACCATTTCTCCAAAGGGAGACAGCATTGCCTTCTATTCTAATCATCCTTTATTGGTTTATGAAGGTATTCCAATATATGACCTTTTTTTTCTTTATTCTTTTCTTTTTTTTTTAATGATGCAATTTCTTCATTAACCTTTAATCACAGCAACCATAAGAAAAAAATATCCATGGCCGACTTACTTTTGTGGGAAGGACTGTAAGCTTTGTCACAGATGAAAGCAATTTTGGCAGGCTTTGACCTTGGCCACACCAGGGATACTTCCTGAGATTGACCTTGAGAAAGACTGGGTGGAGCCATGCTGGACCTGGAATTCAGGAAGCAGACTGGGGGAACTCCACCTGGATTATTGTGTTTTTAATTGACCCATTTGAGCTTGAGTGCACGTGGATCGGAAAAGGGCCAGCGTGCAGGCCAGAGACACCTAGGAACCTATCCCGGGGAATGGATACTGGAAGGTTCACTGTTGTTTCCCTTTAACCTTTTTTCTCTCTTGTGTAAGATAGTTGGGTTGTATAATTAAGTTTAATTGTTAAGAAACAGAACCAACATACTTTTTCATGAATTGTCTTTATGTATAGTCCATCATGAGGACTTGGGTCATGGCATCAGTCTGTTTAGCTAGTGCTGATCTCTTCATAAAGGACAGAAGTAAAAGATACCAGAGTCTACTTCTTCTGCTTGCATATGGAAAGGGTCCATTGTGCCCTTTTTTCTTTGGTCAGAGTCCAATAAATGAGTCACAGAGGAGGGCACTCTTCAGTAAGAGGCTAAAGAAAATTAAAGGAGAGTGGGTAGTGAAACAAATAAATATATCTTGGGTAATGAATGAAGAGCTGTAAAACTTGCCCAAACTTCCTGATTTTGTTTAAATACTAATATTTTATAATTGAGTAAAGCTATATTTGTCAGGAAGACTTTAACAAACTCTCAACACCAGATGACAGTTTGTTTCCATAAGTACACAGGTAAGTCTTTCATGGTTAGTCTTGACTCTACACTGTTGAGACTTAAGCTCTTTCTAGCTTGTCATTCAGCTATATAAGACTCAGTTTAAGGTAGTTTCAGCCATCATTATGGAAAACTAGATAAAGAAAGCAAAATACTTTCCCCTAAGGTACCAAGAATAACGTTAAGTAACAGTTATATTTACCTTGCATGGTGCAGAACGTAGACATACATTTTATACACACACACACCCCCCAAATAGTCTGATAAATTTGTTCTTGATTTGTTGTGTCTATTCTAGGTGTGCCAGGGTGCTAGTTAGTTTTAAATGTCAACTTGCCACAACTAAGAACCACCAGGGAATAGATCCTCAACTGCGGATTGCCTATCTCAGTCTGGTCTGTGGTCATGTCTGTGAGCAATTGTCTCGATTGTTGATTGAGGTAGGAAGATTCAACCCCCTTTGGTAGGTAGCATTCCCTGTGAGGATGGTCCTCAACCATGAAGTGCAGAAATCTTGCTAAGCACAAGCAACCTAGCAAGCAGCAAGGATTTGTCGCCCTCTGTTCTTAACTGTGGATATTATGCAATTAGTTGATTTGAGTTCCTGTCATGACTTCCCTTCACTGATGGACTGTACCTGGAATAGAAAGCCAAATAATCCTTTCTATCCTAAAGTTGCTTTGGCTCACAGTATTTGTCATAACAACGGATATGAAACTAGAGTAGTCAACAAAATTACTCTTCCTTTGGAACACATAGATAATGGTTTGGTAAGGAAAGTGTGCTCCTAGGACTTGGGGCATTTTTAAATATTAATCAAATAAAGTATGGGCATGATAAAGTAGTAAGAAGACCAAATAAAAGACAGAAATAATGGGAACTAAAATACAAAATGATGACTTAGCATAGTACAAAATTCAATGTAATAATAATAGACCATGAGGTGAGGGGAAATGTGTTTAACATATGATAATGATTTTGGATAATTTTGTGTTATTGAAGAAAACACAAACAGATCAGGCTCCTAAAATGGCAAAGTTAAGTATGTGTTTTTAAAGTTGTAAATCATATTGGCAATCTTAAATCAACACAGTAAAAAACTCATTTCAGTCATTAACAACCTCCATTTTGTTTAAGTGATTTACACCCTCTAATATTCTTTGAAAATTGCATTAAATGGATCTTTGACATTCCTGAAGCATGCTTAGTTGTTCAAACATTACCTGAACAAATTAGGAAGCTTGCGAGTCATACAAAAGAGGAGAAGTTGAGATGGAAACTTCAGTTTGTGTTCCGTAAAACTGAAGAATTAAAGTCTGCGTTGTATGCAAAGATCTAGATTGAAAGCCATGAGTATACCACCTAGAACAAACCAATACACGAGAATTTAAAAAGCACAGTAGCACATAAGAAGCATAAGGAGGATATTGTGCTTAGGATTTCATCTGTTGTGCTTTGCATGTATATATTAGATAATGTGCATTTTTGTGGAATTTAGGTTGATACTCCTTATCATTTATAAATGATATCAAAGGCAGACATTTATAAAGTGTCCAAGACGTATTTTAAAAGTCATTCTCTGGCTCAGTGTCACACAGTCTCTCTCTATGCCTCTTTGCATCTCTTTCTCTGTGTGTCTTTCTGTCTCTCTCTGTGTCTGTCTGTCTGTCTGTCTGTCTGTCTGTCTCTCATGTGTGTGTGTGTGTGTGTGTGTGTGTGTGTGTGTGTGTGTGTGTGTATGTATGTGTGTGTGTAATGAACAGCTGAATGAATGTGGTGCATTTGGTTGTTTGAAGATGGTCTTCAAATCCTGGCTACTGAACGAGACAGTCATTTTCTGTTTAGTTCATGAAAAACAAAGTGCATTGACTACCAGAGGTGCTTAAGAGTCGTAAGGTTAATTTTCAGCTTTACTTCTCTGTGTTCACTTGTTTATCCTCTTGTTCCTTGATGTCTTTAACTCTTGTTTTATTTTAACACAGGATGTGAATGCAGAAATTTCTAGCGTGATACATCTGGAGGATTAATCTGACCTTTAGAATGTCAGCATCAAAGGAATCTAGGGAAATGTATGCTTATGAACATTTAATAACTCCACAGCCGTGACTTGGTGAATGGTTCCCTGCTTCTGTATTATGAAATTTCAGCACTGGGACTATGGTTGAAAAGTTCAACACACAAAAGTTAAAGAGTAAGTTGCATTTAGAATGTCTCATAATTCTTCTTCTTGAAATTTTATTTTTATTTTATATAGAGTAAGTTGCATTTAGAATGTCTCATAATTCTTCTTCTTGAAATTTTATTTTTATTTTATATGCATTGATGTCTTGTTTGCACATTTGTCTCTGTGAGGGTGTTGGATCCCTTGGAAGTAGAGTTGCAGACTGTTGTGAGCTGCCATATAGACGCTGGGAATTGAACCTGGGTCCTCTGTAAGATAACCAAGTGCTCTCATATGCCCAGGTGTCTCTCCAGCCCTTCTTCCTTATTCTTTAAAAAATATTTATTTATTTATTTGTTCACTTTACATCCCGATATAGCCCCCTCTCTCCTTCCCTCCTGTCCCCACCTTCCGTCCCTCTTCCCCCCCCCCCATTTCCTTCTCCCCTCTTCTTCAGAGAAAGGGAACACACCTTCCCCTACCCCAGCTCATCAGTTTGCATCAGGACCGAGTGCATCTTCTTACCCTGTGGCCCTGCTGAGGCAGGCCCACCAGAGAGGCTAGCATCTGCCTTGTTCTTAATGCAAAACTTCTAGTTTGTTCGAGCTGGGAAATACTTAAGCCTTGGCACTATAGATTCCAATAAGGAGAGAGTACACGATAACTATTTAATATCTGAGATGGCCATGTAATTTAAAACGCTTGGAAAAATTTCAAGTCCAGGGGCTGGATAGATGATGCCTCATTTGATAAAGTGCCTGCCATGCCTGCATAGGCCTTGAGTTTGAAAGCCTAGAACCCCTGTGGAAAACCTGGGTACAGAGTCACACCTGTCATCCAGTTCCGGGAAGGCAGAGATAAGAGGAGGTTGCTGGCTATTCCAATCAGTCTTGCCAAATCAGAGAGGTTCAGGTTCAATGAGGTTTAATGAGAGAAAGATACCTGAAGATAGTCTGTGACGTTTGCATGGGACCACACACATGAACCTCTACTCACATTCTCAGAAACGTACCCATATGCACGCACACACGCACGCACGCATGCACGCTCACACACGTACACACACACACACACACACACACACACACACACACACACACACACGTGTTTTCTCCAATATGCAGCATAGTGTGTATGAAATAGCCATATTAAACACTGCTGCTAACTTACAAAGTTGCTTCAGAATTTACTAGAGTGAACTGGTTTCAACTCTGTGCTTCAGGTTTTCTTTTTGTTCTCTTCAGAGAACAAAGGCTTCAGAAGCATGACCTGCCCCACCCCTTTATGCTCAAAAACTAGGAACAGGAAAATGAATATGTTCTCACTCCACTGCCTCCTCATTGCAGCAGCCTTTATAGGGAAGACAGCCTGTAAGTTATTCCAAATTCCTCTACCCCGGCTTCCACGTTTGCCAAATAGCTTTGACTTTGCTCAAACATCACATTGTTGGGAAAAGGCTCAATGTTAATCCTTTCCCAACTTCTCATGGAGGAGGCAAATATGTGGAATGAAACTCAGAGCCATTTGCTGTTCAAAGGCTTTCAGATCTTGCACTGAGCCCCACAGATTCCAAGCCTTTGGCACAGTTTCTGCAGCACGCTTTACTTTTTTTTTGACAGCAGGAAGAGCTCTTTGGCCCACTTTCTCTTCTAAACTTTAGCTAAACTTCAAACTCCTTTGCTTTTTTTTTTTTCCTTCCTTCTTTTGCTAAAGCTTGTGATCACATGCTGAGTAAATAATCTATAGACCATGATCTGCTGTCCTGTCAGGCTTGTTATCCACACTCCAAACCCCAATGTCGGGAACCTGCCTGGTAAGTATTCCCAGGTAGGTTTTCTAACTACGTCCCCCACTGGTAACCGCCACCACTGCTTATACACGCAGAACTCCATCGTAGCATGCTGACTATATTTGGAAGAACTAATTGGTGGTTCTGGTGTCTTTGTTAGGAAAAAGTGACACTTTTTGAAGTTAATAAAAATCTCTTCAGCTCCAGCCTTTTATCAGATGTAGCAAAACATTGTTTGAACAAATACGCTCTCAGTAGTGGTGACAGTTCATTTCTGCTCTTCCTAGCCATCAACATCTTAGGAGAGAAAAGGGAAGGAGAAGTCCCTTAAAGGCATAAAATTATTATTTTTTGAGTAATGGCAGTTCTTTATAGAGAAACACTTTACAAATCAATAATTCAATTATATTAGGTTCCAATGGGCTCGTGTCAGCAATTTTGTAATATATAATTAAGTAAAATGGTTTTCAATTATTTCAAAGAAACTTTCAGTATATATTGAAATGCTCTTGACTTTTGAAGGCTATTTATGTGCTGCCACAATTAAGAGAGTAACATTATTCTACTTTGGTATTCACATCAACAAAGCTAAAATAAACTCTCTTTAGAGCATTAGAATTTACTAATGTGTATATGACAGAGAGAGAGAGAGAGAGAGAGAGAGAGAGAGAGAGAGAGAGATTATTCATTAGTTACAGAAAATAGAAAATTATCCAAAATCAGTTTTGTCAATACTTGAATTCTAGTGTAAGATGCAGTTAAATTTTTCTTGATCATTTGTGAGTGTTAAAACATGTGCACTCTTTCTAAATGGAAACATATAATCCATTTCACACAGCAAAATATGGGAGAGTAGCTAGAGGCATTCATTTCTCCCTTTCTCATTGATATGAGTCATCTAGGCTCACCACCCTCGAAAATGTAAAATCTAATTAAAACAGATTGAGATAACCTTAGGCCCTTTTTCTAAAAGGAATTCAAATGCTACCACTGATTATATTACAGTGTCCTATTATCAAGTATGGTTTTGACAATATGGAAAAAAGAAATGTCTACTCTTAAAAATTGAACAACCAGGTTGCTTTTTTTAAAAAAAAGATTGAGAGCCGGGTGTGGTGGCACACACCTTTAATCCCAGCACTTGGGAGGCAGAGGCAGGCGGAATGCTCTGAGTTCGAGGCCAGCCTGGTCTACATAGTGAGTCTAGGACAGCCAAGGCTAATGATCTTCATAGTTCAGTTCATTAGTTTGAAAGGAGTATAGAGTGATATACAGTATACTAAAAGGAAGCATGTAGGAAAATATCTGGATAAGGAATGGCTGTCAGTAGGATGCACATTAATCTAAAAAATGTAAAATTCAGGTGACTAAAATATTCAGATAGTCATATAGCCTAACTGACATCTTTGAATGCCAGCTGCTATTATGATATTTCTATGTGATTATATCTTCAAGCTAGTAAAGTTAAAATGGGGCATTATCAAATCTGTTTGGGTTATGGATAAATGGGAAAAATGTATTTTCCTTATTTGTCCCATTCATTAATCATGCCATTCATGTAGACAATTGAACCTCTTTTCAATAACTCATACTGTGTGAACTACAAGTGACACAAATATTGATAAACCCTCACCCTGCCTTCCATGACATTATGAAATTAAAACACATTCTAATTAAAAGAGTCAGTAGTTAAGAAAAAAAAACACACCCAAGCAAAATAACAGGAAAAATGAGGAATCAGCAGCAATAACTATAAATATCTGTCCATCTCCCTAATGGAATTAAGCTTGACAGTGTTTTCAAAGTGTTGTATATCAGTTTTTTGCATGCTATTTATGAATAAAAGCTCACATCTTTATTCATGTTATATAAACATGTTATAAGCTAAGGTTTACAAATGTGTTGTGATGACAAGTTATATGCCAGCTTGGCAGAAGTAAGAGTCATTTCAGAAGAAGAAACCTCATTTGCGAAAATGGCCCCCACCAGATTGGCCTATGGGTAAGCTTCATGCATTTTATTTGTTGATGATGATGTGATAAGATGAATATCATTGAATGTGGTATCATGCCTGGGCTGGCGGTCCTGGGTTCTGTAAGAAAGCAATCTGTGTAAACCATGAGGACCAAGCCAGTAAGCAACACCCCTCCATGGTCTCTTCATTAGCTTCTGCCTCCTGGTTCTTGTCCTGAGTCTCTGCCCTGGCTTCTCTCAGGGATGGTCTTATAAACTGGAAGGTACAATAAACCATTTTCTCTCCACATTGGTTTTGGTCTTGTTGTTTTTATCACAACAATGGGAACGCTATTGAAGATGCATGTAGTATTCAGTTTGGCAGAGACCAATTACTGACTCTCATACTTGGTTTTATTTCTCAAAAGTTTTCATTTTTAGTTCTTTGCCCCTTTTTCATAATCTCCACTCCAAACTTGCCAATCTTCATTCAAGCCTTCTGTATTCACAATATTTGTTATTATTAGATTTTCTATGAAAGATTGAATCTTAAAATATTATCTACATTTTAATCTACAGCTAAGATTAAAGACACAATTAAATTTAAGTTAAGAATTTAGGCCACATACAATTAAAGCAGAAGCTGACAGATTTCTTTCATAAAAGGTCAAATAGTAAACATTTTAGACTCTGCAGGCCATGTAGTTATTATTGCTGTAGTACTTACACATTTACTATTGCTGAATAACAAATAAACAGCAAGATACTGGTTTGAATAAAATTTTGTGAACACAGCTGGTGAATTAGACATATTTTGGTGTAACCCCTGCCTTCCTAGCCATGTTGAGTGTGGACATTTACAGCACGTGTAAATACAATGCATTTCCCTCAATGCTTTACTGCTTTCAGAACTGAGATACGTGAATTGTTACAAAGATGCAAGTTTTTCTCTTGTAAACTTTACTTTAAGGAAATAAATGGCATCTTTTCTCATGTTCTGATAGCATTCTTCTGATACTTAAGGTCTCAGTGTGGCTTTACTATTGTACCATAGTTTTCCTCTATCAGTCCTTAACTTAATTCTTTTTCTTTTTTGGCATACATAGGAAGAGTAATACTTGTGTAATTCTATCTCCTAGTGGGTGAAGTTGCTCATCGATGATGGCAAGCAGTCTAGAACTCTCAGACTTCTGAATTCCTTCCACAATCCTCAGGACACTTAAAACATATAACACTTATAGCGCTGGGCACTGTGACTGGAATATTTGAAGCATGAGCTGTCAAGATGGCTAAACAGGTCAGGGCAGCTGTCATCAAACCTGCTGACCTGTGTTTAACCTCTGGGACCTCTGTGGCGGAAGAGGAAAGCTGACTTTTGCAAGTTTTCTTCTGACCTCCACACGTGTGACACACTGTAAATAAATGTAAAGAAAAAAAAAATAAAGATTTGCAGTGAGTACACAATTTGGATATCTATTAAAGCAGAGATGGAAAAAGTAAAAGCAATGAAATAAAAGCCAGGAAGATTTGACAATTCTTAAAGTTCTTCCTGGATTTCCTTCTCCCTCCCTCCCTTCTCCCTTCCTTCCTATTGTACTGTCCAAATTTTGTTGTTATTTGTTTGGTTGGGTTTTTTTTTTTTTTTTTTTTTTTTTTTTTACCTTTTGCTTGATTCCTATGAAACTGATCAGGAAAGTAAAAGTTGCAAACTTTTTTTCCCCCAAGATATATATTATTTTATTAATTTGTTCTTGTTACATCTCAATGGTTATCCCATCCCTTATATCCTCCCATTCTTCCCTCCCTCCCATTTTCCCCTTATTCCCCTCCCCTATGATAGTTCCTGAGGGGGATTTCCTCCCCCTGTATATGCTCATAGGGTATCAAGTCTCTTCTTGGTAACCTGCTGTCCTTCCTCTGAGTGCCACCAGGTCTCCCCCTCCAGGGGACATGGTCAAATATGAGGCACCAGAGTATGTGAGAAGGTCATATCCAACTCTCTATGCCAATGGTCAAAAGTTGCAAACTTTTTTTTTTTGAGACAGGGTTTCTCTGTGTAGCCTTGGTTGTCCTGGACTCACTTTGTAGACCAGGCTGGCCTCGAACTCACAGAGATCCTCCTGCCTCTGCCTCCCGAGTGCTGGGATTAAAGGCATGCACCACCACTACTGCCCGGCAAAAGTTGCAAACTTTTGTTAAGAATTTTTGAGGTCCTCTGGGAAGACAAGCTAATTCATTTTGGGCTAAACACTGGTTCTAATGTGAAAGATTAAACCTGTTTTCTAGCCCTGTCACCAGTGGACTCACCTTTCAATTAAATCCATAGAACACCCATGTTAGCTTTGTTAATAAACCAGGCCCGGCTGGGTATTTTCTGAAGTCTTTCTTATTCGGCATTAACTATGCCATACTTGCTATGCTTACTTTAAAAGCTGAGAGTGTTTGGAGTCGTCCCTGTTTGTGACCTTTTCCTTCACAAACTGTTGCTTGTTTGAAAACTGACAGTTTCAGTGATCTCATACTTCTACTGGAAAGTGAGCTTATTGAAGTATGAAAAAAAATAGCATATATGACACCTCATCTCATTGGTCCTCAGAAATTCTGTTAGTCACAGTGAATTACTGTTGAATGTCTCTCTCCGGGAAAGGCACTGAAACACTTGCACAACAGACAGGGAAACAACAGACAAAAGACAAAGATTCACTCAAATCCAGCTTTGTTTGGGTTTCTTAGAGGAGCTTAGATGACTCAGGCGGCTAAGTCTTCAAAAGCCCATCCCAGAATAGGTGAAGCTCTCAAGACCTGTCCACTGGGATTCCCTAACATCTTGCAGGCAGCTGATACCAGGAGAGACTCATATCCTAACAGTTATCTACCACTTATATAACCCTCATGAATCTTCTAGGTCTTCTGAGTCTCATGAGCTTTTCCCGTAGGAGGGAATGCTCAGTCAGGAGAGCTGGCCACACAACCATTAAGAGAACGACGGACACAACCAACTTCAACCAATGTCAGTGGCTTGCCGAGTAAGAGTGTGTGTCTTACATTCTCAGTTTTTGACTTAGGTGCCAAGGACTTAAATTGGGGCTTTCTTCTCTATGCATTAAGGGAATCAGACATCTTTCCATAGTGGCACTTAGCTTGTGTCATCATCCACAGAGAAAGACCAGAAGGTAAGGAAGATCTGGTTGTGCCAATGCTGCACCATATCTGCTGTGTTCTCTTGACTAAAGACCCCATGACGCTGTAAGCATGTCAGGGCATCTAGCCCAGGTATTCGCACAAAGAAAGAGAAATAAGACTTGAAGGATAAGTGATATTCCACTTCCATATCCACTGAAATAGCTTTTCCGTGGAGCAGGGGGTAGTTGTATAGTCTGTAAGGTCATTTTCTCATGCACAAAGAGAAATAGTAGGGAAAGGGAACATAAGCTTCAGAAAAAAACAAACAAAAGATGTCCTAAAATTCTAAAATTATGAAAAACTACAAACACAGAATCTAAAACTAGTCAGAAAAAGAATTTTTTTCTGGTTTTGAGATGTGTGGAGCTGAGGTCTAAATATTATAATGATACATTTGAGTATAACAAAGACTTTCAAGGGCAACAAGCACAGACTGCACTGTGGATAAAATAATGTTTAGCCATGGAGATTTAGCAACTGCCAGAACTCTCCAAGTGTTAGAAAACCAGTTTTCTATAATACATCAAGCAAAAATGCTTTAAAAATGAACATGATGATTCATGGGGATGCATTTGATTGACAGGTCAAAACAGTGGTCCACACACACACACAAACCTGGGCATGCCCCACACTTGCCTCCTTTCTCGTGCTTTCAAACACAATGCTCACATGAAAAATTTGTTCTGATGTCTTTTTCCTTTCCCCTTGCCTGCAGTATTTATGATTTATGACAGACCAGAACCTTTTAATATAGTGGTTATCAGGAACATTTTTTTTGAGAATCAAGGATGTAAAGAATGAAAGAAAGTGCCCTTTATATTTTTAAAGGTGCAGTCTGTAAAGAACTTCATAATGCTAGGAATTTACATGAAACAATCGAAAAATAACTAAATGTGTACAATTATAGGATATAGACTATTAATGAAAACTGTGTAATATTAAAAAAGACAATCTCCGAATTTTCTCAGATATTATTTTTGTAGGATAGCTGACAATAAAATCATTAAATTTCCTAGTTTAAGACATAGTATGCAAAACCGTTTGTCTTATTCATTTTACATATTTAAAGACTTTTGTAGTGGTTAGATTTTGTGATTGTTATACATAGGACTTATATGGGTTTTCAAACTAGTTACTGGAGGTTTTAAGGTCAACACCCAAGTCCTGGGAAGCCTAACAACCAGCATTGGCTACTGTTCTTTAATAGGCCAGCTTAATAGATAAAATAATAGTTGAGAATAGAAGTGTGTTTCTTCAATGTGGCCACAAGAAGAAAAGTAGAAAACAGATACAGGAAGCATACCACTACATCATCTTAAGAAGCCTGACATGAGGTATGGGCTTAAACAGAATTTGAAATGTAAGCTTGACTAAGTAGTCTTGGTCAAGTGGGGCACTGACTATCATTAACCCATTGCTGTCTGTCTTCCAGTCTCTCCGGTAAGGAGGTTTGTTGGGTGACAGGCTTTAGGCTTTTTCTTCTCCATACATGAGGAAATACTAACTTTTTGAAGAACATTGTCTGAACAGTCTGATAACCAAAGGGAAGGATGAAAGTGGCTCTTCTGAATAGCTTCATGCCTACTGGGATGGTAATATGCCTGTTTCATAAATTTTTGATGCCATTGGTTATAAGAATATGATATTAAGACGTTTGTATAACTTTCCGAAATTTTGAAAATCAAAGATTGTATTTGATACATTCAGATACTTTTCATTGGTGCTTTCTTTTGGCACAGCTGGGACATGCTTATCCATTTTTTTAAACAACAAATTAAACTTACTTAGAAGTTATCAAAGATAATGTTATTTCTCCATGTCAGTAAAGCTGTGATATAGGCTTCAGAATTTTTATCAAACTTCTGAAATAGAAGGAATAGTCATGCTTATATATGTTTCATATAAACAAAGTGTATACACATACATATTCAATATGCTATAATGTATGAAGGCTAATTATATATAGTTCATATGTATACATATATGCACACTTCTCCAGATATATTGTTTAATTTTTAGAGACTGACCTATACATAGCTTCTGTTGTGTTTTGTATTATATTTATAATTTATAAACAACCTCAGCTCTAGAAGAGAGAAACTCTCATTAGAAAAATCTATGAGGCAGGAGCTGATAAAGACAGTTAGCAACTAATTGAGTTTTAGGTTTGCCTTCATGTTAGAGGAACCTGTGGTCCCATGGCTTAATTTTGCGACTTGTTCATCTTTAAAGCCTGGTAAATTAGATTAAACTACATAAATATTTCTATTCTTGTAAAGAAGATGTCTTTGTCACTTAAAATCTTCTCAGTAAAATAGCTTGTTGAATATTTCACACTCAAAGCATACCTCTGAGCTTGAGACTTGGTGATCACTGCTGAAGTCATCTATGAAGTCCAGTACTGGGCAGTTCCAACTGGTAAGCACCAGATGACTCTAATTGATACCCATAGGATTTTTCGAGGAGATGCTGTCATCGGCATATGAATATATATACATGTATGTATAGTCATAAATATAGGCTTATGTGCCTTTATAGATTATCTGTTTATAAAGAAATGAATCATAAAAGAAAAGCTCGAATCAGAAGATATGTCTTCTGACTGTAAAACTGAGCAGCATCCTGGGAAGCATGTGGAATTCACTATCATCACTGAGGAACTGAACCATTTTACGATGGCTGTTATGCCTCACTGTCACTGCATGTTCAGGTTGAAATCAGCATCAGTAGATAAGGTGTACCACTGTGCTTTATGCACTATCATCAGACAATGTGTTTATTGTCCAAGTGACTGTCCACTTGAACATGAGAAGATGCGATCCTAGTAGGCACACCAGGATAGATGGTAACCACAGATGACTAAAGTGCCTTCTGTACCATGTAGATATTTTAGACCTGCAAGCACAGTACATTTTTTTTTAATTTGGGTGTTGATGGTTTTATCAGGTGGACAATTCCTTGTGTATTTTACTCACAAGTACACTGTTTGTAAGATTCTATATTTTACTATTAGCGATATATCTCCTACGTTCACTGTAGATATTTAGTTAAATAAATGTTAGAAATTTCAAAATATTATTTAGATGTTTGAATCTCTAATATATGATTTTTATAACCTGAAATTATTACAACTTTCACTACATATGCTTTTAAAAAATACTGAACAAGAATAAATACAGAGTACATATAATCTTTTCCTTTATTGTAATGAAAGAATAACTCACTAGAAATGACTATTTATTTGTAAGATAAAGATATAGGCTTGAATCATAGCTATATAAATTAATAACTTTGAAATGTCAGACAAATCCATTTATGATTTTTAAATGAGAGTTTTCTCCTTTTCTATAGTAATGTACTTGTTTTTGATATAACTAAGTCACTAAACTATAATAAACACTAAAGACAATAATACACAAGTACCCCAAAACTATAAAGATTTTAAAAAAATGTGTGTATATGCAAACATATATGCTTTTGATAAATCTGTTGATAAAATTTTGGATAATCTTGATACATGGAATTTTTAATTTTAAAATTCTCTCTTTCTCCCTCTGGTGTGTGTGTGTGTGTGTGTGTGTGTGTGTGTGTGTGTGTGCATGTGTATATGTGTGTGTGTGTGTGTGTGTGAAGGTCAGAGAGCAGCTGGTGGGAATTAGTTCTCTCCTTTCATGGCACACTAGGAATCTAACTCAGGTTGTCAGGCTTGGCAGCAAACCCTTTACCTGCTGTGCCATCTTGCCAACCCCACATTTTATCACTGCAAGTCAATATGCATATTCAAAACCTCCCCATAATAATTTTAATTCTCCATCAAGGATAGCATCTTCAACTTACTTTGTGTAGCTGTGTTCCAAAAATGTCCTGAAGATGGCACAATAAGTACATTTTGGTGCAGACATTATTGAAGAAGCATTTATAAGAAAAATGTTTTGGAGGTTAGAACAGTACATTTGAAATAAACTGTTTCTAAGTTTGTAGAAACGAATTTTTCTAAGCCTTCTAACCAATGCCCATTGTTTTAATGTAACAGACATAATTTGTCTCATTGTACCTTAAGGAGTAGTACAAACAGGTACCTGGTAAGAAAAGTGACATAGTCAGATGCTGGCGGCACAAGTCAGATTAGTTCATACACAGTTTTATCGATAAATTTACCCTTGCAATTGTAAAACACCTGATCAGGCTCATCAGTTACCTTCCATGTAATGTACATTCTGTGTCTAAATGCCAGGTTTTATTAGACTCATTATGTTGATAGGGGCTGGCAAAGAGAAGAAAATTGAACTGAAAAGAACAGTTTTTATCAGAATATGAAATATAGTAGAGCCTATTTGTAGAAATGATATTGATAGATTCACTACTTCTCTTTGCTTTAATTTGCTTTAATAATTGTCTTAAACATGTGTCTATGTTATTCTTGAAAATACAGGGAATAGAAACAGGGGTGTTTGGGCAAATGAATGGTGAGAAAATACACAAGTTGTATTGATCTGAGCATCATAGGTCACAGTTCTCAAGCACCATTTCTTTGTCTATATCAAGCATATACTATAATATGCAGAGTGTTCAGTCTTCATTTGTTAAGAGTTTAAATCTAAATATCACCCACGATATATTCATAGTCAAGATATATTTACACAGACTAAAATCAAACAATAATTAAAACTGTATATAGATTCTATATAGTAAATATGTATTAGAATTCTCATAAATGCATAAACATAATTTCTACACATGAACTTATTTTAGAATGATTGAACTGAAGAGTTAATCTTTTTATGAGATTAACAAACTATTTCCCACCATAATTGTTGAGCATTGAACTTGAGTTCCAACAAGTCTGCTTTTTGATAATGATATATTATGTTTGTAATGATACATTACAACATCATGTCAGAACTGCGAGATTAGAAGGGTGAAACTCTCATTAACAATTCTAAACTACTTATATGTTTACCTTGTTCTGCATTAATATGCCAAGACTTCTAAATTTTGGGTTGTCATCAAAAGTGATATAATATTGGCCATTGGTAAGCCATTGAAAATCACTACATTTTATATGGATTGTTAAAGAATCATGACATTAAAGTATATTTTTTTATCAGTTTATAAATTAGAGATAGAAAGTCAATTTAAGATATGAAACTTTATTTTTGAATAAGTCATTTGCCTACTAAAAGTATTTTAATAAACCTTTTATGTTATAATACTTAGGAAGTGGAAATAGGTGACTTTAACTTTTAGAAAATTACAGATGTGATTCCTTCAAAAAAAACCTATTATCCACATTCAAAGGAAGTAGAGATGATTCAAAATGTTTAATGCTCATTAACATTATTTTCAACAATATCTCACTTTGACTATATGAATTATTGAATAAGAGCACATAAAGATGATGTTTCTACATATTCCTGCATACGTTAGTCGGCCTTTGTTAAAAGTTTTACAATAAGCCAAATGTTTCACTGAGTGATCTTTTTAGCACACATTTCCACTTTGCCTCTCTTGAAGATTAAGTAAACACACAAAACTGAGTTAGAGAGATGGCTACGCAAATGAGAGGAGCATAATTCTAGGTTCCAGAATTTATGGAAGAGTTGCACATGCTAGCGTGTATCTGTAATCCCAGCATCCCAATGATGCGATAAAAGTTTGGTACTAGAGAGAATCCTTCCTAAACTCGTGGACCCATTAGGTGGGCATACTCTGTAGCAAACAAAAGAGCCTACCTAGAACAGGGGAGGAGGTGAGAACTGACAGCTGAGGCTATCCTTTAGCCTCCACATGAGCTGTCACATGCATACATATGAACACACACACACACACACACACACAGACACACACACACACACATACATGAGCAAAGCTGCTGAACACATGAAACAGACAATCAAGAAGTGAAAAGAACAGAAGGAGGGAGGAAAGGATAGAGGGAGGGAACGAGGAAGAGAAGGAGAGAGGAAGAGTACTAGAAAAAGCCACTTCTTTTTTGACACCTTATTTTTTTTTTTTTAACATAGATAGACTCTCCAAATAAATCAATGGATTGAGGATTCTCACCGCCCCCCAGATTAAGCTCAATGTTATTGACAGGAAGTAGGACTTTTGGTCATAACTTCCGTAGACCTGGCATTCTCTTGTTTATTTCATGGGTGAGTGTCATTTTGAAATGGCAAAAAAAAAAACAAAAAAAACAAAAAACCATGCATTGATGTGGCAAGACTTATAGGTGTTACATCTCTCAGTTTACTAGTTCTGAGATGCCTATTCTGGAGGCCAGGGTCCTAGAGGAAGAACACTGGGTCTTTGCTGTGATGAAAGAGTCAGAAGAATTAGTGTCTGAGCAGTGCTGACTTAATGAACTCGCAGAAGGAATGAAGGACCCTACAATAGCTGGGAAGGCAGTGGTTTGCTGTAGTGATATTTCGTTGCAATTAGTCAATTGTTCAGTTTTTGTTTTCCTCTATGAAATGGGAGGTAGTATTAAATGAGATCAAGCCACCTATTATTCCTGACTGAAATGAAGTAACAGGATATGTCTTTCCTACTAGCCGGCTCCTGAGTTTTGTTCTGTCTTCTTAGGGTTTGATTTAAGGCAAGGTCCCACCTGAACTTGTTAGGTTGCCAAGGCTGCTTACTGATTCTCCAGCCTGCATGTCCCATGTGCTGGGATTAGAGGAGTGCACCACTAACACCTGGCAGTAGCATCCTTTTATAAAACAGCTTGATTGACTTTGGTAGTCCCCCAAGGATACACACACTGTTTAAGTTGTCTGAGAAATAAATGAATGTTGTGAGCTTTAAGAACGAGTGTTAGCCATCAAATCCAGGCCTGGGGGCACAGGGGATGGTGGTGCTGCTGCAGAAACAATCCACCTACTAAGGACCATGCATAGTATGGACCTACATCCTCTGCTCAGATGTAGTAGATAGGCAGCACAGTCTCCTTGTGGGACCCGTATTAGGGAGAGTAGGGGCTACTTCTGACCCAGACCCTGGCCCCAACACATTGATCACTTCCCCCCTGGCGGAGCAACCTTGCCAGGCCACAGAGGAAGAGGATACAGGTAGTCCAGATGAGATTTGATAGGCTGAGAGCATGAGGGCTCCCCCTTTCTGAAGACTAGGGGAGGGAAGGAGAAGGTATGAGGACGGGAGGGTGGGATCGGGAGGCAATGGGGAAGGGGGTTACAATTGGGATGTAAAGTGAACAAATATAAAAAAAAATTTAAGAAGTGTCAGAAATGCACTGTTTTGCTTTTCATTTTTTTCACTCTATTTTTTTTTTTAGTTCGCATTTTCTATATTATTGATTACATGCTTTTCCTTATCATTTTTAAGCAAAAATTACAATCTGCAAGCGGTTATATTTTATGGTGTCTAAGGGCAACTATCAATCAGAGAAAGTGCCATTTTCTGTTCCAAAAGACTTTCCAATAGTGGTCATTACAGTGATTTAGATGTAGCTTCACATGAGCAGAGGCCCTAATGAGTAATGGCCAAGGGTTTCTTGCAGTTGTAGGACTGTGTGGTTTTCTGAATGAAGTTTGAGTGTTTCCCAAACAATTAGCTATCGTAGTTAAATTATTCATGGAAGCTCTGTTATTATGACCAAGTAATCTCTGTTAGCATGTGTGAACTCCCAGGAACATGAATGCTGTGTTCTTTGGCAGATGTGAAAAAGATGAGTTGAAAGAAAAGGGGGAACTGCATATCTGTGGAAGTATTGGGGTTCTAGGTTAATGGCACTGAGGTTAAATTATATATATATATATGATGTACATATAATTTTTCCTTTATAAAAACTCTACCCACAAATGTCTTTGGTAATGAGTATGGTATTTGATAATGCTAGTGGTTTCAGCCAGTGTGTCAACAAAGGCACGTTCTATCACAGTTGGATCACTGTACCTTTTATTTTTGTTTTATGGGAGTTAGTTGCCAAGAATGTTACAAGTATCCTCATTGCGCCTTTCCAACTCTCCCATCTCCTCCTGGCTCCATCTTGAATTACCTTGGGGGCTAGTAGCTCCTGCATCTCCGTCAAAGACTACACTTAACATAGCCCATGATTGTATGGGTGGATGTTATTTTCCTTTGTCCTAACCAGTAAAATTATTTGACCTAATCTATTCTCCACTTGAAGAAAATTAAGAGTGAAATCCACAGCACAGCCAAGTAATCACTGCCCAGCTGTTGTTTCAAGTAGTGTGTAGCCCAACATCTCCTCCGTCTGTTTTATTAGATTCATTAAGTCCATTAAATTCTTCACGCAGCCTGTTTGGTTTTATTCCTTGATGCCTAATTTTACATTGTGTTTTACTGTGTTCACGAATTCACATTCTTGTGAAAATAAGTTTAGTATAAATCTTAAACATATCTCAGCATTTTGCCCAAACAGTTTTAAATGTTTCCCACTTTTTACTGTATCAATTTCATGTTCCTCTTTGTGTTTTTCCCCCAGGTCCTCTACTCCTGAGGAAATATACTCTGCACACAAATTTAACCCATTTCCTCAAGTGAGGCTGCCATTATCATCCCCTCTGCTCCTTTTCCTGGCTCATCTCTCCTTTATCTTGTCAGACATGCTATCCTTTATGGGGAAATCCATATGCTGCTTTCTTTACAAAGTCCACTGTCTCCACCTTTAACAGCCACACTTTCAACTTTGATCTGGTAAGAACAATCGTTAAATTATTGACTTATTTATCATTGCTTATTAACTTTATTATAAATTTTAGCGAATTTCTGAGTAGGATTGTGTCTTAAGTCTCTTCTTTCCAGCCTTATCTAATGTTAGGATGAAAACTCACTTGGAAAACATTTTATGGTAGAGATCTGATTGTCGTATCACTTCTGTATATTACAGATGACTCCACCACAAACCCTTTATCTAGGATACACGGCAGAAGCAGGTGTTATCCACTACTGTTCTCTGACATTGCCCTTTGTTGAGTCTTCAATCTAATTCTGGTTAATGAACTATAAGCAGAAATAACATGTTACTTTCAGTTGACATAAGTGTGAAACAGTCTGTCTCTCCTATCATGTGTGGGTTTTTTTTCTGTAACTTTGAATACCTGTGTTTCTGATGGTAGAATGGCAGGTAAAACAGGGCTTGTGGTGGATTTCAGATGGACAAGAAATATTCCTTGTAGCCATGGAAACGTCAGAGTTCCCTTTGAGCAAATGCTAAATTCATGGTATTCAGGCATATGCACTTAAAATTATTCCTATAGGGCTTATGAAACCCTCACTTATACTTACTGCAATTATATAAATGTTCTATAACGTCTTCTGTATTAGTCAAGCATGTGAGGGCTTTGCTCTCTGCTTGAGAACATTTTAAAAGAAATTAAAATATTTTACATTTGTGCATGTAGATATGTGCATGCAAGTTTGTATAAGTTGGGACACATGTGTGTGCATGTTTTGTTGAGGGATGCACATGTGTGTATTGGTTTGCCTGTAAGTGTGTGTAGGCTCAGAGACCAGAGGACAGACAACGTTAAGTATCATTTCAAAAGGTGACATTTGCCTTTTGTGTTTGGAAAGAGGCTCTCATGGGTCTGAAACTCACGAAGTAGGCAAGTCTGGCTGGTCAGTGAGCCTCAGGAACCTCCCTGTCTCCACCTTCCTATCACTGGATTCCAAGTGCGGACCACCTCTTTGGTCTTCTGCTTTGAACTTGGGTGCTCATACTTAGGAAGAAACACTTTACCTCCTGAGCTATCTCCCAGCTTGGTTTGTAGCCAATAGTGGCACAGATTTATTGGTTGCCTGCTGGTTTAGACTATATTTTTGACATAAAACATTTTGATGCTCTCTCAAAGTTTTCTAGATGAGAATATTATTGGTTCCTGCCTTTCCAATGACTATTTAATCTCGAGGTTTAGGGTTTTCATTATATTTTTTTTCTCTCCCCATTCCCACCTTTATTTAGGTCTGTGTTTGAAACCATTCATACAACGTTTCAGGCTCTGTATGACTGACATGCCTGGAACTTTCTATGTAAATGAGACTGGCCTTGCACTTGCTGTGACTTTCCTGCCTTTGTTTCCCAGTTCTAGGCTTACAGGCATGTTCGTTTACACACTAAGTCAATGTTCTTCAAAATGTTAAGAAACACTCAGAGTTCCAAGGGGAGTTTAATATATGTAGTTTCAGTCTTAGCATAATAAAAATTGTGTGAGAGAAAGTTAAGGAACAAAGTGGATTTGATTTCCCGTATTTTATTTATTTATTTATTTTTGTGACCCTTTTTTTTTTACTAGAGCTTATAGACTATCTCATGGTAAAGAGTGTTCCTACAGATAAAACCTATCCCGCCTTAGGGTCCTTGTTGTTTTAAATCTTATGCTTTAAATTTTGAAATGTTCTAGAACCACACGCTTTGGTGATTAGTGTTAATTGTAAGCTTGATAGAGTCTAGAATTACCTTTAAGATGGGACTCTGGCCATGCCCATGGAGAGTTTTCTTGCTTACATTGACTGAAGTGGGGACATTCACCGGCTGTGGAGGGCACCATTCGCCAGACAGGATCCCGGTTTATATGGGAAAAAAGAAGAAACTGAGCAGCAGGGCCCTTCACTTTCTGCTCCTTGATTGTGCATATGATGTGACCAGCTGTTTGCGTTTCTCCTATCACCTGTAGACTTCCCCATCTATTCCTTAGGCAAAAGTAACTCCTTTTTACCTTTGATAGACTTTTTCCAGAGATTTTTTTTAATTTTTATTAATTTATTCATATTACATCTTGATTGTTAGCCCTTCCCCTGTTTCCTCCCATTCTTCCCTCCCTCCCACTTCCCCCCTTCTCCCCTCCCCTATGTCTGTGATTGAGGGAGACCTCCTTCTCCTATATATGCTCTAAGATTATTGAGTCTCTTCTTGGTAACTTGCTATCCTTCCTCCGAGTGCCACCAGGCCTCCCCATCCAGGAGATATGGTCAGAAAAGGGACACCAGAGTTCATGTGAGAATCAGATCTCACTCTCCACTCAACGGTGGAGAATATCGTGTTTGTTGGCTAGGTCTTGGTAGGGGTTCGAAGTGTACTGCCTATTTCTCCTTGGCTGGTGCTTTAGTTTGGGGAGGACCCCAGGACCCAGATCTGCCTGTCATAAAGTTCTTCTTGTAGGTTTCCAGGACACTGTGCGTCCTATTATTTCCTCATTCTTCCATGCTACTCTCACCTAAAGTCTCAATAGGATGTCCTCTCTTCTGACCCACTTTCTTGGTAAGTAAAGTTTTTCATGGGACGTATCCCTTGGACTAGTGTTTTGATATAAGTGAGTATATACCATTTGTCTCTTTTTGCTTCTGGGTGAACTCACTCATTATGATAATTTCTAGGTCAGTCCATTAGTCCACAAATTTCAGGAATTCCTTGTTTTTAATAGCTGAGTAATACTCCATAGTGTAAATGTACCACAGTTTCTTAGTCCATTCTTCTACTGAGGGACACTTAGGCTGTTTCCATGTTCTGGCTATTGTGTATAAAGCAGCTATGAACATGGTTTAGCATATGTCCCTGTTGTGTGTTAGAGCATTTTCTGGGTATGTTCCAAGGAGTGGGATAGCTGGGTCTTGAGGAAGCCCTATTCCCATTTTTCTGAGAAAACGCCAGATAGCTTTCCAAAGCGGTTGTACTAGTTTGCATTCCCACCAGCAGTGAAGGAGTGTTCCTCTCTCCCCACATCCTCGCCAACATGTGGTGTCATTTGAGTTTTTGATCTTAGCCATTCAGATGGGTGTAAGGTGGAATCTCAGTGTCGTTTTGATTTGCATTTCTCTGATGCCTAACGAGGATGAGCATTTCTTTAAGTGTTTCTCGGCCATTTGATATTCCTCTGTTGAGAATTCTCTGTTTAGTTCTAAGCCCCATTTCGCAATTGGGTTGTTTGGTTTTGTGGTGTTTAATTTCTTGAGTTCTTTATATATTTTGGATATTAAACCTTTGTCAGATGAAGGGTTGGTGAAGATCTTTTCCCAGTCTGTAGGCTGTCGCTTTTTTCCCTTGACAGTGTCTCCTGCCTTACAGAAGCTTCTCAGCCTCATGAGGTCCCATTTATTAATTGTTGACATTAAGGCCTGGGCTGTTGGTGTACTGTTCAGGAAGTTGTTTCCTGTGCCTATGTGTCTCAGGCTCTTCCCCACTTTTTCCTCTAACTGAGTTAATGTCTCTGGTTTTAAGTTGAGGTCTTTAATCCACTTGGACTTGAGTTTTGTGCATGGTCTAATTGCATTTTGCTACATGTAGACATCCAGTTAGACCAGCACCATTTGTTGAAGATGCTATCATTTTTCCATTGAATAGATTTGGCTTTTTTGTCAAAAATCAAGTGAGCAAATGTGTGTGGATTCATCTCTGGGTCTTCAATTCGATTCCATTGATCCACCAGCCTATTACTTTGCCAGTACCATGCTGTTTTAATTACTGTTGCTCTGTAGTACAGCTTGAGATCAGGTATGGAGATTCCTCTGGAGGATCTTTTATTATATAGGATTGTTTTTGCTATTCTGAGCTTTTTATTTCTCCATATGAATTTGAGAATTGATTTTTCAATATCTTCAAAATATTTTGTAGGTATTTTGATAGGGATTGCATTGAATTTGTAAATTGCTTTTTTTCCAGAGAATTTTGATCACAGCGACAGGAAAAGAAATTATAACGTGCTGTAATAGGATTCATAGTGAACATAAATAAGACCAAAGCCTTTAGATTTACATTGCATATCCAAAATGCAAAGTTAGTCCAACACAAAATAACATCAAGTAATCCTAAAGTTTCAGGTTTGATAATAGAGATACTCAAACATGGGTATCAAACACACTATTCTTAAGACCATATTTTTTTCTGGAAGGCAGATTGGAAGTAAATATTAAAATCTCACACAAACATTTCATCTCTATCTTCTCAAAATACAGATAATCAGAGAATACATTATATATATGTGCATATTGACATTTTTCTAGTCTTTAAAAATACACAAACTGAATAGGGGAGATGGGTCATGTGCACATACCAAAACTCACACCCATAAATATAATTAAAAATTAAAAATAAATGTAAAATCAATCGGAACTGTCAACTATTAGGGGAACAAGTAAACACACTTTCACCTACTTTTTGATTGTCTATTTTAAAATCATGAAAAGTTTAAGAAGAGCCAAGTATGTTTTAAAATACATGAAAATATAATATCAAGTTTAAAAGAACAGACATAAAACTGCCTACCCTTAATGACTTTGTAGCTGCATTAAAATAACAATGGAAACATGTAGAAATGTTGATATTGATGGAAATAGTCATTAAAATTAGTACATTTTACATGAACTATATTATCCATATAGGAATCATATATGAGCATATAAATACTATTAAATGATTAAAAGAATTGTCAGTTGTTGGAAATCACCAACTTCTTCTCCAGCCATGCTGAACTTCTAGGAGCATATTTTCTTTTTGCGCATGTATTTTCAGTGCCTCAGATTTGTCAGTGCACAACGGACACTTTCTGCTTCTCAGAATCCCTTCCTTCACTGGAGTCATCATGAGCTCGGATGCCAGCCTCTGGGCAAGGCACTTCCTGCCCTCCTCAGGTCAGGCTATGGCTCCTTCTCTTCACTCCCACTGCATCCATCATCCTCCTTTACAACAGTATTAACATGTAATTGATTTTCTTGGCTGTGTTCCCCAGTGCACTGCACCTTTCTAGTTCTTAGAGGTCTGAGATGTCTTTCATCACCATGTCCTTAGTATTTCAGCACAGTGATTGGTGCACAAATGGAGTCAATAAATGTTTGTAGACTGAGCAGTGTTTATGTGGGCACTCAGAGGACTCTCTTCAGGTAGGGTTTACAATGGACTAGATTTTTTTTTTAACCCTGAAATTCTATATACATAGTGTGGGAGCCCAATATATAAAGTATATACACAGCTGTCTCTGCTATAAGCTATTTATAATATGTTAATCTTATTTTATATTTGAGCTATTTTCAGTAGTAAATATGGCATTTAATCAGTTTGAAAAATCCTAAAGTTTCAAACGTAGAGATGTTAATGGTGGGCTTTAATAACCATCTCTTCAGGGTCTTTTATAAATTATAAAATGCACTGATACTAAACTTCCCAATCCTTACCACAGCAATGTTTCATAACTTTATTTGATAAGGTTATTCATTAATTTGTGTGAGAGAGACAGTTGTCATGGCAATGGCTGAGCACTAACTGGGACACAGTTCTGGTCAGATTTACTATAGCAGTTGAATCTGCATTTTTATACTGCAGTTTTATTATTTTTTAAGAAAAAACACTGTAGGAGTGCAACAACATACACACTGAATTAAAATGAACATAAAATGAGTATTTTGCTCTTTATGCATATGAAAACAAAATCTTAAAAAATATTCCAAAGGAAAAGAGCCATACACTTCCAATACTCAGATATTCACATGACTTATTCCTTTGCACAGAAAGCAGATTTTATTCATATTCAGAGCAGGGAGAGTGGGACTTCAGTTTGAGTTTCAGAGAAGAGTTAATAAAAGTGATGTGATGGATGAGTCTGAAGAAGAAGGCAAAAGGATATGATTATTTCTATGGACAAAACATGTTATCTTTCATTCCCACTCAGGCTATTTTGTCTCTCATAAATTGCCATGATGATAATTAGGTGACAGGATGAATGGATGTGCTCTCATAGAAGAATGGCAGCTCCTAAAAATATGAAAAAAGCAATACCTGAGCTTGAGTAATTTTATTATTGCACATTCATTCATTGAAATCTGTGGGATTTCTGCTAGGAACCTTTCTCTTCTTACTGAATAAATCATTAAAAAGTCCATTTACTATTACAGTAGAATGCATGCTTTAAATGTTTTATATCTATATGATATATATGTATATATATGCATTTGCATACATATATAAATGCATGCAAATTTGTACTTTTTTTTTTGCCTTAGCTATGGATGTTTGAATTTCATTGATGTGATCTGAAAAGAGTAGAACAGATTTAAGTAGGTTTTTCCGCCAAGGCTGCAGTGTTGAAATAGCATTTGGCAAAAAGCATTGCCTGTAGATTTCTGTGTAACGGAAAAAAAAATGCAGTTGTCTCTCAGACTGTAAGGTATATCTTATTGTTTACTTGAAAGTTTCATGATCTTATGACAGTATCTTTCAGAAAAATATTCAACATCTTAGAGGTGCAGTCATCGCTAGTATTTAGAGCCAAAACCTCACAGCAAATCAGGCTTGCACTTGTGAAATTATGTGCATATTTTAAACACCCGCATAAAAGACAAACACACATTACGTATTTTACAGAACACAAACTCCTTAAGAAATGTTACAGTAACATGCCCATAACTGGCATTCAAAATATTAAGATGTTGATAAAAATATTTTTTAAACCAAAAATGTTTCCTGGAATACTATTTACATATTAATTCCAAGAAAAAAAATTAGATGCTGTACTCATAATGGAATACATTTAGATACTTTAAAGAAAGTGTTTAGGAATTCAGCAAATTAATATGCAACCTTATACAAATTTTAAATGTTTTATTCTACTTTTTGGCAGGTGTGTATGTGGTGTGTGTGTGTGTGTGTGTGTGTGTGTGTGTGTGTGTGAGTGTGTGTGTGTGTGAGTGTGTGTGTGTCTGTGTAACCCTGTGCAGAGGCCAGAGGAAGACATTGGATGTACTGTTTTAGTTTGTTTTTATTCTGAGATAAGGCCTTGTTCTGAAATGTGGAACTAGGCTGCTAGCCAGAGGGCTCCAGTGAGCCTGGGTCTCTGACCACAGAACACTGGGGTTACAGGCACATGTGATCGTGCCCCGCTGGACCACATGGATGCTTGGGGTCCGCAGTGCATTGTACTCATAAAGCCCTCTCTTTAGTCCTTTGTGCATGCTTTCTTCTAGATAGCTAGTTAGAAGTCCCTGGAGATCATTGAGTGAGAAGGACTTCCTCATAATTGGCTTTGGGCCTCACCTCCTGTGCTCCTGGTACACGCTCATTTTGCAAGTGGAAAACAATTTGAAATATTCCAGGAAAGCATGGAGAAAACATCACAACGACTGGCTCTGGATTGAAATCTAGAATCCCATGCAAAAGGACAGCTTGGAATCGGACACACAGAGATCCGAATGTGGAGTGCCAGGCAGACCTGTGCTGAGGCTCACTATGGGGGGAGTGTTACTCCCAGTAAATTGTAGGTATTTTTATAGAGTTTATTTTCACACTTTCTTTCTTGGACGATTATGTGAATGGGATCTTAAGTTGTTTTTCCAGCTGTGAGTAGAGGCCTGGTTTTCTGAATGGATAGGACGTTTATAGGATTCTGCCTTGTAGGAGGTTCTCTGGTATGGTATCAAAGGCAACTATTGTTCCCTTCCTTAAGAGTTGAGGTGACACCTGGCATGTGGCTTTTAATCCCAGCACTTGGGAGGCAGAGGCACACAGATCTCTGTGAAATAGAGGCTAGCTTGGTCCGCAAAGTGAGTTTCCATTACAGCCAGGCCTAATACAGAGAAATCATGTCTTGAAACTCTCTCTCTCTCTCTCTCTCTCTCTCTCTCTCTCTCTCTCTCTCTCTCTCTCACACACACACACACACACACACACACACACACTCACACACTCACACACACTCACACACAAGGGCCTGTCCATCACCTACATAAACAAGCACCACTTATGAAGTTGTATAAAGATTTTAGAAAATAGAACACAAAAACAACAAAACGTTGTCCATTCCTACACTGTCATAGTGTTTTCCTTCATAACGGTCCTTTTGGCCATTACCCACTCTCACCCTTGAAGTTGACTTATACTATTCTCTAATCCAATCTGTCTGTCTTCTACACTACCTCCGTGGGTCTTATCTAAATTCTTACATTGGAAATCACAAGGCCTGGGGATTTGAGGAGAGGCTAGAGCAATTTCCTTATACTGATAGGAAAATGTATATCTGAGTAAACAAATGTGTGTCCTGATTAGGTTTTATTTATAACAAATTATGAGGAGTCTCACCTGGGAGACTACATATTACCAAGGACGTAAGGGTCTTATCTTGGTGCTGGTAGGTTTATTAATAAAATAATTTAAGAATGAAGTTTACAAGCACTGTTGGGCAAGTGGCCTGTAAATCTCTGCAGCTGCCTGGAAGAAGAAGATGGAAAAGAGGAAGGGAGAAAGCCACGATTCTTGACTTAACCTGGCATGTCCAGCAATGGAGGTCAATCATATTGTGGGCAGGAAGCTACAAGGTGAATGATTGTGTGGGGGTGCTTGAGAGAAAGTGTACGGAAGCCAAAAGTGTAGAAAGAGATGAGAAGAAGCAAAGGAAAAGTAACTCTTTTCTTAGTAAGGAATGTATGAAGGAAGCAGGCATGCTTAACACTCTAAATTACTGGACACGGTAAGCAACGGCTAAGAGGGCAGAGATTCTTGGGAGGAAAGCATATACCTCATTAAAGGCATAATTACTTCTCCTATCTCTTTAGCATGGCTTAAGAAGAACCAGCTTAGCCACTTGGCCAGGTGATTGACAAGCTCAATTCTTTGTTTGGGGTATCTTAGAATGTAAGCTCTTCACCAGGATAGCTTTCCCTCAATGGGCCTTTAATGCTACTTAAATGGTTTAGTCTACAGATAAAGTTATGCCTTGTATAAGACAGTTGCTTTTAGTAAGTGCCTTGCATTGAGAGACTGTTTTATATGTAGCATTTAGCTCCATTTTGAGTGTAAAAGCAGATTTGCATCTGATTATTCATGGAGATACTCCCACCAATCTGAAAGGTCTCAGATTTGAGGATTAAGATCCACAATGATATGGATTTTCCATTTATTAGGAGACTTATAATGCCATGGAATGAGAGCATGGCAGAAGCTCTGGTGAGAACTCAGGCCCCATTGTTTTGGATACACAGGAAGACAAGGATAGACTGTGGGCACTGCAGGCCCAAGGCAGATTGGGAGTCCCTTATTATAGGTTTTAGGAGAAAGTAGAGGCTCTATGACATGTGGTTGATGCATAGTCCATAGTACTTGCTTACAAAACAACCTATATCTTATCTCCTTGGCAAAAGAGAGAAGGCAGATCGCCTTGCATTCCAGGAAGTAATGTGTGACCTTGAGGGTATACAGAAGGTAGGGAGAAAGGACTCATTTAGTTAATGTGTATCTATCATATGGAACATGCCCCCTGTAGCCCCTAGTGTCTTAGAATCTGATAGTCTAATGTCTGTGTGTAGAATCAGCTATGAGGGCAGGAAAGGAAGGACTGCAGATGGCCATGACCTCTACAACGAATGAATTCCAACACTGTCTAGTACTACTCAGGAAGTAAAGAATGATAAATAACTTACCTTTAAAAGCAAAAAGTTACTACCTATATACTTAGTAAGTATGCTATGATTAAATAAGCATATGGTAGATGAAATCATCAAAAAAGCCAAGCCCGAGGATATATATATTCATATATCCATATATCCATATCCATATATATATATATATATATATATATATATATACATATATATATATATATGTTAGATAGTTAAGAGTGCATTAACGTTGCATGGACAGTATAAAGAAGACACTTTACATGCTATGGGTACTAACACACTGATCTGTCATCTCATGAACCAGTGTGTGTGACAAGAAGCCAATAGACAGAGCGGTCCTGACTCAGCTCAACTCCAACCCCACTGCTGATCTGCCTTTTGTGACATGTGCCATCCATGGATCTGTGTCTCAGTCAATCTCTTTGTCCTCTGAACTTGGCCCTGCGCCTTGTGTCCATGGTCTTGATTCTCTGAAGTCTTTTCGACACTGTGCCTCTATTAGTAGTTAGTTCTTCCTACCTCCAGTTTCCTAGCTGGCCTCCGTAATCTCTGATCTAAGCACTGCTCTGACTATCTTTGCATCTCTATCAGGTCTCTGACTCTCCTTCCTGTTAGGCCACTTGAACTCACCTTTAAAAGTTATTCTGCAGCCTCCATAAACACATATGGATACATATAATTACTGTGCAGTGTGTGGTGTGTGATCTGAGAACTAGTGCTAAAGATTACGATAGAAATGGACCTGTGTTCACCAGCGGCCAGCACTTAAGGGAAATTGGGGCTACTTGGCAAATTATAGTCAAGGAAAATAGTATAGGTCGGGAAATTATTGCCGCCCAATAAATTCTGACATTATGGAGATATATGTATGACATCCTGAACTGTCCTAAATGATTGGAAATGTCACAAGTTCCAACTTGTAGTCTTTGGTTATGTAGCAGAAAAAAAATGGTTTCTTTCTTCAATGAAATCATTCAAGAGCATTTAAATTTTTGATTTTTATGATTTACAAATAAATGTTACAAGTTCTTTAAATGAAATATGAACTGTCCACAGCTACAGACATAGTTGTTGATCTCTGATTTAAGACAATCTGCTTTTCTGTTTGATCATTCTAGGAAAGTTGTTTCTTAGTTATCCTCTTTTTGTACCAAACTAAGTGAATTATCTGAAAGACATGAAAGCACAATTTTAGGGTTTTCTAAAGTGAGTAATTTTTTTTGCACTATATTATCAACAGGAACAGAACACATTTTGGGAACCAACAGGAACAGCACCCTGTTAAGTCTCTCAATACGTATACAATATTTAGTTTCATTTTCTATGTTTTTGCTGTAAGAGAATTTGGATATCTAGTAATAACATTATCCTGTTTAGACAATAAAAATGTTACCTTTTTTCAATAATGACACATTACTTCACTTAGTAACAGTATTAGTTGGGGTTTCTATCACAGTCCATCATCAAAGGAAATTAGGGCAGGAAGTTAAGACAGGAACATGGAGGCAGGAACTGACATAGAGGTTATGGAAGAGTGTTACTGGCTTGATTCTCAAGGCTCGCTCAGCCTGTTTTCCTTACAGCTTTCAGGACTATTACCTGAGGGATGGTACCACCCACAGTGAGCCAGGCCCTCTCACATCAATTGTCAATCAAGAAAATGTACTACAGACTTGCCTACAGGACCTTATAAGGAGAACATTTTCTTCATTGAGGGTCTCTCTTTTAAATGGACTCTAAGTTCTGTCAGGTTGATATTAATATTAGCCAGCACAGTAATATTCATTTTTGATAGCACGCATCTTTTGGAATATTATTTTTTATAATCATTAGTTTTAAGATTCTCGAGTTACATCATACTCTGTAACTTCACTAAGTCTTAACATTTTATTTTGTAAAACATGATACCTATGACATATTTAATATCTTCAATAAGTTTTCTTCTGGTTTAAGTCACATTTTGTAAATTAATACAAGTTCAATTAAATAATGAATCTTCATACATTCCTGAAGAGAAAGTGTTACATATGAATTCAATTTAAACATGTTAATTTATAATAATGTTATGTACTGAACTTATGGGAAATGTACACTATCAATATGCAACTATAAATGAAACCTTAAAAATTTAACACAAGATTTAACAAAAGATAAAATTGTACTTTCATAATTAATTGAACTTGTTATATATATAATAATTATTCAAAATTTGATTTTAGTATCTATTTTGAATTAGGTAAAAGAAATAAGTATTCATGGTCTTTAAAAAACTTAGTATGTTTGATGTCTATGTTTTTTTTTTAATGGGAAGATAGAAAACCACAAAGGTTATTATTTTTTCCCCTTTGGAGAGAAAGCAGTTGGGTAATAGATAGCAAGCCACCTGTCTTCTGCTTGAAGAATGTTCCCTTGTTGCTTTGTGTTCAAAGAAGCTCTCTCGGTGCCCATTGCCATGTTCTATGTGGTAAGTTAATAAAGTTACACTCTGATGGTCTTTTTGTCTATAGTACACTTCTGAGACTTTGTTTGCCCAAAGGGCCCACATGATTAGTAAAGTCATTCCCAGTGCTCCGTTGATATTTTTCTTTTCAGTCCTTTCTTGTGCGTGAATTAAGAGCGCTGTAATTAACTGTTTACAACCAGTGATGGCTCCAGTACTCCCCAGTTTTGAGCTACAATTCACACCTGGAAACCTATAATTATCTTTATATTATTACTTAGTTAGAATAGCAAAAGAAAACAGAAATTTCAGTGTATTAACGCTGAAGTATGCTTACTCTGTTTTTTGAGTTTTTGTTTTCTGTTTTTTTGTTTTTTGTTTTGTATCAACATGACTTTTGTGGAATAAACATTTATTCCTAGGGAAAACTGTTCATGTTACAATTATGTTATCAATTTGTAACTTACTGACTTTGTACACTCATTTTCTTACTTCTTTTATGGAATGTTGTAATGCCTCACGGTTTATCAAGAATCGTGGAGCTTATCTCTTCAAGCATGAATCTGCTTCTTATTTACTCATGAGTACTAACTTTAACCAGGACTGAGACTATGCTAAGAAATAAATAGCAAGTATATCTTTGTACACATTTTTATATGATTTGTTTTTCTTATATTTCTCCTTAAAAAATGATTAAAGAAAACCGGAATACTTTCCACACTCTTATCTCTATATGACTATATCAAGTTCTTTTAAAAATCCTGTTGTTGCCTTCAATGATACATTTATTAAATATAAAACACTGACATTTAAAGGAGAGAACATATTATATATTTATATATACACTATATTAACATATTATCACTAATTCAAAATTACAAGTCTAATTTAAAAAGAAAAAAAAACCACTAACTTATTCTAACTGAAAAAGAATATATCCTTAACTTGTAGCCTACAAGGGCTCCTTTGACTCTCTTTCCAGCTAGATTCTGAGTTTTGAACTTCTGTGTTTAACTCTATTAATGTCAGCTTTTAGCAAGAATCCTACTGAATGTGTTTAGCCTAACCCACTCATTATGGCCTCTCTACCCTCATATCATATCATCTTAACCTATACAAATTTCACTGAATTTATTATTAAATCTTTTGAGCAAAGAATTACCCTACCAATAATGGTTTGAGTTGATGGTGAACTTCACAAATCCTGGAATCACCCAGTATGCTAAGCCAGTATCAGTGAAGGGATTATTTAGATTAAGTTAGCCTCAGGGTATGCCTGTGTTTTCTGAATTAGGTTGAGGTGGAAAACCTCCACCCTAAAGCAGGGCCATATCATCCCCTGGGGCTTCTGATTCTGGACCAAATAAAAATGAGAAAGCCAGCTGAGCATAAGCATCCACTGTGATATTTCTCCTGACTGAGGCACAGTGAACAGCTGTGTGAATAACCCCTTAAAGATGCTGCAGTCATGAGTAAGTGCACCCTTGAACTGTGAGCTAAAGTCAACCATTTCCACCTTAAGTGTCTTTGGTAGGATGGTTCCTCTCTGCAATAGGAAATGTAACTAAGATATTCTGAACAGTTCTTTGAATAATTCTGCCCCCTCACACCCAGTCCTGCCCATCAGCTGTAAGTTGACCTTTTATTGATGCTGTATTTGGATAGGATCTGAGTATTTCCCCTTGAAAAGCAAACTGCCCCATTGCTGTACTTTTTGAAGCAAGTCTTCTGTACCACACTTTGCACATCATCAATATCTTCAGCACAGAGTGACAATATAGTTCATGCAACTCATTTTGGTAAGTTACCCTTTAAATATTCACTTTTGGGCTTTTTTATTCATAATTATATCACAAAACATACTTGTGAGTAATATGTGCTTATGTATACTGCACAGCCTTTGATTTGATACACCTGATATCTGCTAGATTGCTCAGAATTAATATGTATACTTCTAGATCACTAGAGATGAAATGCAACTTTATTATATTGATACTAAGCTGAATATTATGAACTAGCAGATTGTATATACTTTAAACTTCTGTACAAAACAGAAGTGCAGTTTTTTTTTTCAACTCAAAGACATATTAAAGTCCCATGAAGCGAACTGCCAATAGGAAGAAATAGGGAGCGGAGGCTAGAATACAAATTGGATGCAGTGCAGCCCCTTTGCCTGGCTCACTTTCGGCTTCTATCCCACCTCCTTTCCAGAGCATAAAGTACCAAGTTTGAAAGCTTCAGGTAGACCTTAAGCAATGATCGTTTGTTCATTAACTATATGCCCTTTGATGTTCATCTCTCATTTACACAATGTCAATATGCTTCTTGCAGTTCTTTGTGCTCTTTCAAACAAACTATGACCTTTAATTGAAAGGAGAAAATTAGTCGTGATATTGTGGTAAAAGATATCTTGTGAGATTTGAATTTATCAGAAAAGACAGGTTGTTGAGTTCGGTATTGAGAAGCGTAGGGGTACAAGATGACAGTAAGGTAGGAATACAATTAGAAGAGAGGTGGGACCTTTTTTAATAAATTGATTAATATGAAGCCTACGTAGACAACAGATGCACAATGCCTAAGTATAGAATTATATTCTTCCTAAGATTTTCATTGTTTAGAACTGACACCAAGCTGCTTCCATATACTGATGAGTGGCTTTCCCCTTCCTTCTCTTCCTCAAATCAGACTGCTAGTGACTAATCAGTCATAACAGCATCATTACCAGGGCCTCAGCACTTTAAGCACTGGAAGCTTAAAGCACACAAAATGTCCTGATTCATTCATTGGTTTTATTTTTTTCAAACCCTGTGTACAGCCTCTGGGCCCAATTAAATGGTTTTAAAAATTAGGTTAGCAAAATGAGGGGAAAATTGCCATGTGTTTTTTTGCAGATACACAGGCTAAATGGGCCTCTCACGTTGAAAAGCTAACACAGTGATAATATAAAGATAAAAGAGCAACAGAATCCTTGTGTGTGTCCCCTTCTCACCTCCCCTCTTATCCTCTACAGGGACAAAAAAAAGGGGCAGACTTCCTTTTTTCTATCTTCTGCTGTCACCATACTGACTGGCTTGTCTTGCAAAATTACCTGTAGAGTGACAAAAAGTTTTTACTAAGTGCAAGATGATGACAAAAACTGAAGATCAGTGGGAAAACATTTTGGAGATGCTTTTCAAGACTTTAGGGTGTTGGTCCTGAACAGTTCAATGTACAGAAGAAAGAAGGAAGGGAGGAAAGAAAAGAAAAGAAAAGAAAGAAAGAAAGAAAGAAAGAAAGAAAGAAAGAAATGAAACAACCTCATTTTCAATAATATTGACATGAGGTGTTTTCATGTGAAGTCTCCTCTAACTTTCTCACCTAGAATAAATGACATAGAGACTGCTTTTATTCAGAGAAAACTTTCACTCACTTTCTGACAATCTGAAGGATCTTGAAGAATTAAAGGCACTGAGCATTTGAACTGAAAACCATTTGAAAATTCTGAAACACATGATGCCTGTATGCTCTACTATCTAACCAATGTAAAAATTTATCAAAAACCCGGTGAGTGATCCCAAAGCTCTCACTGTGCTTAGGCTTTCTGTAGCATAAAACAAAAGCTGCATCCCTGAAATGGTGTGTGCTCCATCCTGGGGATTCACCTTGAAGGTCAGTGAAACTCTGCGTATAAAATAACAAAATTCGATGTCATCTAGGGAAGACTTGAAAGGCTTGAGATGACTTGTGCCTCTGTGTTATCTGAGATATCCTTAGATTCTGATCGTCAGTCTGAGAATTTAACGTTTTTCATGAGTCTTGAGATTCTCACTGTAGGGCTGACTCTGTTCTGTGTTAGAACATCCAGACAGCAAGGCAAACATTCAAAGAGCTTAAAGTAGCCCTATAGTATCACTTCTGTAAACTATAGCTCAAAGTAATAAAACCTTGCCAAAGCACTAAAGAAGGAGACACCGAACTGATATAGTCATGAGAGGAATGGCATATAATTTGGTACCATCTTTAAAACCATGTCATTACATCCACGGTGATTGCTCCATCATTTGAACACAGCTCCACTATGATCTTGTCACTACATGGACCTTACTTTCTTTTCTACTCAAGTGACTATGAGCTGATTCCAGGCAAGAAATTACTTTTAATTTAAATACATGATGAGAAGATGTCTCTTAAAGTAAACATTGCAACTGTAGTAAATTGGGCTGATAATCCACTTAGAGAAATTAAAAAGAATGAACAAGTGAAATAGCCTAAAGCTGGGTGTGGTAGTGACAAGTAATTCTTCTAATAGGGAAGATGAGACAAAAGGATTGTCAAAAATTCCAGGCCAGTATGGGCATTATAGTGAGTACTAAACTATCTCTCACACACTCAAAAATCAAGACTTAAGTTAGAGAAGCAATCTAAATTCAGTTCTCTACCTTTTGTTTAAATGGATTCAATTGCTTACTTTTTGGACAACTAGATGGGCACTAATCTCATAGGATTTTTTCCTTCAAACAACCCATGTTTTCCCATGTATTCCATTATTTCTGAGTGTTTTAGCGATGGAAGCCATATAAGAGAACAGTTCTACAGGTTTCTATGAATACATGAGGAAATAAATGCCTTATAGATAAATCAGTCACAAAGAAGACTATTTTGTCATCTTATCCCATGGATACAGATTGCACTTATCATTAAGAAAAAAGGACTGGGAGGAAAGGGACATAAGGTCTGGGGATGTTTACACTTTTATAAAAGTTACCTAATATTAACATAAATTTGTTGTTTGTACATTTATTTATAGTAGTCTTTACCTCGACATGTGTTACATGAACATAAAGCTTTTTACTTTTATTTTATATTAAAATTTTAGTTCAGAGATTAATAATAGTTCATAGCAATAGATATAAGAAAAATGAATACAAAACCAAACATAACTTGTAATGCTCAAGTGTGTGGACAATAAGTAGATAGTGATACATTTAAGAATTTCATGTTGTTCAGCCTTAAACAGAACATCTAAGGGATTTAGTGGCTATTTGTATATATTTACCTACAGCAACAACCTGAAATTTTGTATCAGCCAAGGAGTACAATATTCCCAAACAATCTTTCAGCCTATCCTTGAATTACTTGTAAAAGCAGTGTTCTCAATTCTTCACAACATAAATAACACACGCTTCCAAGTATACATAGTGCCTCTCAGAATACAATATACAATGTTGTAAACTTAAGTTTCCCTTGCATTGATATTTTTTGGAAAGCACAGTGTCTTTCTTCTTGTGCTAAGTGAGGAACACTTTTGGTAGTGCATTAAGAATTTTGATACATATACTCTGTGCTTCTGTAGGACCGCCATTAGTATGAGATGAAATTATAAAGCAGTCGAAAATATTTAAGTTAAAAAAAAATCTGCCAGCTTGTAATTGTTTGCTGAGCATTAAAAAGATGGCTAAAATAAAGGGCTATAGATATTCACTGAATATGGGGCAACTGCTAATATTACTTGCCCTGAGGTTGCACATGGAGATAGGAATCATATTAGAGGGTTTTGTGTTGAGTAGAACTCTATACAAAGCACACACCTAGGAAACTATGCTCACAAGTGTCCATATGAGGTGAACTACTGGCAAAGAGATAGGGCTGGCTTATATTGACTTTCTAAGGAAGACCTTCAGTTTGTCTTTGACAGGACCTAGACCAGGATCCAAAAGGAGTCCTGGGACAGGAAATAATTTGCGTATCATTTAGCAATAATTGAAAAAATGGAGGAGAAAGCAAGAAGAGGCTTAATTGGCTGAGATTGCTGATTAGATGTTAAGGTAGAAAAAAGCTCTTACCTGCCCAAAGAAATGAGAGTTCTTGCTAAATTCTAGAGGCAAGGGGGAAAAACCTGTCAGCTTTTCCCAAATATATTCATAAAGAAGTGAATAAGAACAATTTAAAATTAAATACTGATGAGAAAAAGAAAATAGTTGCTTTCTATTTTTAACCTAATAGCATATGTTCAGTTAATTTACATGTTGAACATACAGGAAATACTAATCCAAGTAAGCCATCAATAGGATATTTCTGAGCAAAATACACTGTATGCTATACTTTGTAAGAAAAATACAAACTCAAACATTTTACACACACACACACACACACACACACACACACACACACTAGCACAAAGAGATCCACATAAGCACACAGGTGGAACATTAGGTATTAAGACTCCTACTATGAGCACATCCCCTCATGCCCGGGGTCAACTTACATTTTATTCTTACCTTTCTGGTGTTAAAGAATGCACACGCTATTCATTCTCTTATGTAAATAATTCCCCTAGTCCATTGAAAGCCAGTAGTAAAGAATTGGCTACATTTCCTAGGAAGCACACAGAGCCATTCTCTTAAATTCTTGGCATTGGGCAGTGAAATTCCTTAGTGTTACTTGGCCTTTAGCATCACTTAAACTCCTAGGCAAATTCAATATTCATGTGGAACATCTTGAGTACATGAAGAACAGTTCTGCGCCTGCCACTGCTAATGGGAGATTTATACAGATTTGTCCGCAGTACTTTTGTCTTTTTTTTTTTTTTTTTTTTGTCTTCCTTATCCAACAACTCCTCTATCACCAAAGCATCTCTGGCACTCAGAGCAGACATACAGCCTGAACAAGTCTCTGTTTTCAGCCTCTCAAGTTCTTTTTTTATTGTTGTGTGCACCATTGAGGGTTCGTACATTAAGTATACATGGGCTTTTGAATGGTCAAGCTTTCTGAGGCTAAAGATCATGGTCAACACCTACTCATAGCTTCATCTTACATATGATAGGAGAGATTCAGTCCAATTTGAGCATTCCATTTTATACTAGATTGAAAAATGTAATAAAATATATGTTATGATAAAATATCTTTCAGGACAAGATATTTTCACTTCATAAAATTTGCCAGTGTAGTTCATTCATTAGTTGACAGAAGACTCACATAAATATTTCAACAGATTCTGCACAAGAATTCCTCAAAGTTCATAATCTCTTTTAAATATTGAAACAATTTATGAAGTTGAATTTCAACTTAAAATGTAGATTTTTAAAACTCTCAGAAAATTGAGAGGAATGGTTCTTAATGCATTTAAAACTTGTATCAAATTATATTAAGCACCCTATTTAAAGATTAATTCCAGACACATTATCTTTGATTATTAAAATAATGGGGTCCAAAATCATTATTAAACTTAACTGCTAATTCTTTGGAAATCATGTAAATGCGAATTTTCAAAGAAAATTTAAAACGTAATATGAATTCATGTATAACATCTTGAGTTGAAGAGTCCTTCAAAACTCAAATTGGCTGTTGTTATTGCCACTTCCCCAGAACTTGAAAGTGATACCTATTGTTGAATACATGAGATTCTTTAGTTATAGGACTTAAAGCAAAGGAGCTGGAACTGACCTTGAAGCATCCTCCTTGAAGATTTGCTCTATTTGTATCCTAAGGTGTTATGCATGCTGCCTAGAAAGAAAAAGCAATCATTAATCCTATCCAGGTGTAAAGTCTGTAAGACACAGCAATTGCCAGAGTGGGAAGATATCCTCAGTGGTCAATAGGGAAACTTATACTGTAGAGATAATCAATAACTTTTTAATTGGACTTAAGGTCAGGAGGAAGCAATTCCTGCCTGGTAATGTAAACCTAGCCAACTACCTGTGATCATGAGTCTGAGAGGAGAACCTACTACTTTCCTAAATCAGTATAATTTCTAACAATATTATAAATACTTATCCTTATGCCTACAGAAAAGTCTAGGTGATTCCCTTCATTAAACAAACTTTTTTTATACAGTAGATGGAGACCATTATAGAAAGCCACAAATGGCCAGAATGCAGAGAAATATTGACTGTAAGGTAGACAATCTCATTTTGAACATTTGCTGTGAGAAAGTGTCTTAAATATATGTCAGAAAGACTGTCACCATGAGATATCAAAAATATGATCACTTCAGTCAGCCTCCTTAATGACAATGCCAGTTGGCCTGTCAAAATGAAAGGGGGAATCAATTAAAGCCCTACCCCTGCAATCAGTCTTCTCTAGGAATTTGCTTTCTGGAAGATCATCCAATCCCAAGCATCCATCCCTAAACACACACACACACACACACACACACACGAACAATACACAATTGACTCAACAGATTTTATTTAGATATACAGATGTGAGTTAAATATACACACATACCAACAATGACTAAAGAAGAAGCCATAAATTTGAGTGTTAATGAGGGACATGGGAAGAGTTGGAGGGGTAAACAGAGGAGGAAAAAAGATGTAAATAGAATATGCTTGTATGAAACTCTCAAAATAATTGTAAATAAAAATGTATTCTTGTGTGTGTTTGTATGAGATATGCATGCACACACACGTGTGTGTACATATGCTACTGTGTGAGTGTAGAGGTCAGGAGATAACTTGGTGAAGCCTTTTCACTCTGTCTGTCTTTATGTGAATTTTGGAGGCTGAAATTAATTCTGCAGGTTTGTCAGGCCTTAGATTGTTTTCTGTTTCAGTGATTAAAAACCATTACAAAAAGCAATTAGTGGAGAAGAAGGTTTATTTCAGCTCACAGTTGCTGTCCATCATCAAAGGAAATAGAAGCATGAGTTTAGGGCAGGGACCCAGGGAAGAGATCGTGGAGGGAGCAGTGGCTCTCAACCTTCCTAATGCAGCAACCATTTAACACAAATCTTCATGTTGTAGTGACCCCAAGCATAAAATGATTTTCCTTGCTATTTCATAACTGTAATTTTACTAGTTATGAATTGCAATGTAAACACCTGATATGTGACCCATGTGAAAGAGTTATTCAGCCCTGAAAGGTGATAACCGAAAGGTTGAGAATCACTGGAGGAATACTCATCTCCTGCTCAACAACTTTTCTGTAACCAGGATCACCTGTCCAGGGCTGGCACCACCCATAGACTTGAGACTTCTGACATCAATCATTAATCAACAAAATAATCCACACATTTGTCTATCTGCTTGATAAATATACAGATATAATGTATTTCTGTTTAACAATAAAACTATTTTTCCAAGTTAATTTTTAAAAATAACAAACTTATCATAATATTCAGTAATAGAGTGTGAGAACTTGAGTAAACATACATAAAAACCTATGAAAACTTCAGTGGACAAATTTAAAGCAGGAATCTCTGCAGAGATTGGTTCAACTATCACAAACCAAAGGAATCAGATTAGTTAAATTATAAGGGGGAAACTGTGGTATAGATATAATGTATGAGAGAAGAATAAATAAAAAGAAAATAAATCATCAAATAATGAAAAAAAAACATTTTTTTTCTTGGAACTAAGTTATAGTGGCACTATAATTATTTGCAATGGCAAAAGTTTGGGCAGTTTATATAAATCATTGTGGGAAACATACTGTAGTAAAACAAACTTGTGTTCTTATGTCATACTACAGACAAATGAAAAATTTAGATTGATTAATGATTTAAATGTTAGCCGGGTGTGGTACATGCCTTTAATCCCAGGGCATGGGGAGCCAGAAACAGGGGGATCTCTGTGAGTTCAAGGCTAGAATGGTCTACAAAAATGAGTCCAGGACAGCTGAGGCTACACAGAAACACTCTGTCTCACAAAACAAACAAATGAACAACAACAACAACAAAGATTTACATGTCAATTAAAAAATTTAAAAAATGGGGTAAAGAGAGGATTCATCATATATTATTTATGTGGCATTAGCTGAAATAGATTTATCTATATAAAATTCAAGTTTTTTTTTATGTCAGAACATCACAGAACATATTCACAGGTTCCTGATAGGTTAGAAAACATTATTTGCTAACACTTTTATATCAAAACTATACAGAGAATATCGCCCAAGCAACGTAAATAGATGAGGGAATTAATACGGAAACTGATTAGAGTCATAAATGGAATTATATGAATGAAAATTATGTGCACAAGGGCAAAACCTTTTTAATAACTGGGTAAAGGCAAAAAGTAAAATCACAGGAAAATAAAATCACCCTCATCATCCAGTGCATTCTCGAAATGAGAAATAAAGCTGTGCACGATTGTTGATAAAAACATGGAGGAATGGTCGATTTGCTTGTCACATTAAGCTTGTGGGACCATAGACGCCACGGCTTTTTACCAAGTGCTGCGTAAATGTTTCCGCCACGGATACCATCTTCGTTATTTTATTTCAGAAAAATATGCTCTCCAGTTCACAGGCACGTCTAAGTTTGTTGAAGTGCGCAGTTAGCATTCGCCTTTCTAATAGATGAATCAATAAAACCCAAGGATGTTATTTGTATCTTATAGTAAACGTAAACAACAGCTTTGATCTTAAAACTCAATGTCAAATAATCAAAGAAAACGGTATTTATTTTTTGCACAATAGTATTTATAATAATTTAATAAACTTACGGTTTTATGAGAACTGTTATGTTGAAAAGAGATAATATGATAACACAAAAATCAAGTAGCTGTTGTCTAGACATGCCCATAAGGAATCAAGAAAAATACACAATGGAGCATAAAATAACACCAAAGGCTACTCTTTCAAACTAATAATGAAAGCGTTTCACAATCCATATAATACCTTATGTTGAGTTATTTGACATCATGATCTCAGTAGTTACTTGACATATTTGATCACCTAGTGTTTATAAGCTCTGCATACACAAATTCAGTGACCTGTGATTAGAAAATATTTAACAATATTGCATCTACACAGGCAATGTAAGGCTTTTAAATGCTATTATTATTTAAGCAATACAGTATAACAATTAATCACACAGCATTTTATTGTATTAGCTATTATAATAATCCACAAATTATATGAAGAATATTGGAAGATATGAATATGTGAAAATGTCCTATCCAAGCACTATGCCATCATATATTAGGGAACTAGGAAGGGCACAGGTTTAGGTATCAGTAGGAGTTCCTGGAATGAATTTCTTTGAGCCCTGGGGAATGACTGGATCATGCTAACTTATGTTTTAATTCAGTGCATGAGGACACTTGGCCATACAAACAGATCCTGTTCAATTTTAAGTCTCTCTTCCTGAGATCCTTTTTTTAAAACTTAACGGGCCACTGAGCACTGTGACCGAAAAATTTTCACGTGCAAATTTTAAAATATTTAATATCTTTGACTATAAAATGGGCATCAGCTGGGGAAAGCAATTTCTCTGCATATTCTCACCATGCAGTCAGATACACAAACAGTATGTGACATACGAGTACAAACGAAACCTGTTCTTCCCTAAGTAGCCAACCTTTTTACTACATTTAAATTAAACATCTCAAGTGAAGGTAACACCTGGGTAAAATGACACTTTAAGTACTTTAATGTTGTGTAATTGGGACTCTCTGTGTTCTAGCTCCTGAATCATCTGGGTCAAACTAATAAGTACTTACCATCCCTTTCCAGTTTTGCTATTGAAGTTCAAATATTACTAATTTACAAAAATAGTTTGTCAGACTGATGTACTTTTTGTATCACATAATATGATATTTGTTTTCTTTAATGTTATACTAGATTTTGCCTCATACCTGATTTGCATTTTTAAAGTGTTGTCAGAATTCCTTTTTTATATGTACATTTATTTTATTACACATGTATAAAACAAACTACGTACAGCAGGAAGAACCATGTGACAATCATGAGTTCTATAAATGTTACCTTTATGGTGGTTTGGCTATTTGTATTTGTCGAACTTGAAGTAAATGTATTTCCTGTCTTGTTGGGTCTAAATTTCTGAATGAAATTCAATACCTATCCCTCTCTCAACTCTAATAACTTAACTCCTTTATCTTGATTTAAAAAGATCTTATCCCCCAACCAACTAAACTTGATTGTAAAACTAAACTATCTGGACTTCAACGCCCCTCAGAGACTTGAGAGGGAATAAAACTTAAATTCCTGAGTGAACCAGCAGTGCAGATTAGCAGTTTCCAAAATGAACAGTTAGACTTAGATGGTTTACTGCCTGACCAGTCACCCAACGCTTTCTGTAACGGATCATCATCCTCATCCTTTGGGCCCAATATCTCTGGCAGAGTTATTCGCAAGGCAGGAGCTATTGAGGACTTGCTTACCCTGTCTTGGCAGAGTGCTGCTGTTGACTCTGCCTGAATCTAAGCTGCCCATTTTTAGGCAGAATTCTGTTTGTGGCAGGAACGAGGCCATTTTGCCCAGTGGCTTGTTTGCCACATTTGAATCCATCTCCATAAGGAGGCTCTTTGATGCTCATCATCGTCTTTGAGAATTCTTAAGTACAATTCAAATATGAGTAATCTTTGAACCAATATCTCAACGATTAAAATCTTATATGGTAGCAATGCAATGCCACTTCCGTGCAATGGTATCCAATAAAGTAGCTAATGGTTTTCAAGGCATTTAGCCTTGAACACTGAACAATTAGCAACACTAGTAGCCAGTGGCTAGCAATACCTGCATTTACTAAACCTTGCTCTGATTCATACTCTTATGTTTTATATGTAGTGAAAACTCTGATATTTTTACTGTGTCCACTTTTTCTTTGGGGGATGTTTTTAGGAGCAAGAGATATATCTTTAACTCGCTGCCTCTGTGACTCTGTGACTTGTGTTTATTCAAAATAATTTTTAAATTGCACCAAAATGCAAGTTGTTGAGTCTCATTATAGGATGCATTTAGTGTTCTGCTACTGTTGCAGTTTTAGCAATTTTCTTGATAAGATATGTGTGCTTTGGCATCTGACCTGCCACCATCTTGCATGGTATTTAATAGTGATAGGAATCTCTCTCTTTCTGTCATTCTGGAGTTTCAAAAATGCCAGCTTGTGATATGTTCTTTGTACAGTGTGAATTAATATATTTGCCATTCTTTAAAATATCATGTTATCCCTGATTCATCTTTTATTAAAATTAAATCCACAGTCTGCCATAAACCAAGTCTTATCACATTTTGCTCTCACCTAAGTATTTCACAATATAAATCATTGTGGTGGGTGGTCTTTCATGTGCTACTGGGAGAAATAACCTGCTTTTAAATGATTTTTTAGTTGTAATTATAACAATAGCTAGCCCTCTTTCGCTGATGGCTTTTTTTTTCCCAGATGGTCTATTTTTGCCCTGACATTTCATTCCAGTCTATGAATTTCATCACGGGGAAGAAACAGCAGTTTGTCTTAGAGCTGCTCAGTTTCGATCTCCAGGTGACAAGCTGATATTTCTTTCCTTTGAAGAAGTTTTTAATATGATGGGTTAAATGTCAAAGAAAAAAAACCATCATATAGTGAACCTTACTAGCTTCATTTCTCTTAATATTAATGACATATTGATATTTGATATTTTTTTTAAAGAAATGGCCTCTGCTTTTTAAGTAACTGTACAGATTTTGAAAAATTGTACTTAGGCATCTTGTATCTCCGGACAAACCATTGAGCATAATGGCAATATGTCTGTAAATAAGCAAGAGACCATCAAAGTTAAAGGCAAATGCTAATTGTTGCCTGCTGGTTTAAAAAGTAAAACTGAATTATTTGTTTAAAATTCCGTGGTTGACTTTATGTAATTAACTTTAACTATGATATATATTAGGAAAACCATGGAACCAAAAGACAAGTGCAATTGGAGAAGACTAATTTCTAGTTATTTGATAAAAAAAAAAAAGGATAAGTTATATGCAGGAGGATTTAAATACGACCTGTTTGAGCCTGTATAATCTCTTTCCTGAGATTATTCACTGACCATGTGTATATCAGGCCCCAGCTTTCATATTTAATATGAAACTTAGCATTTAGTCACCAATATTATTTAGGCATCAAGATTGCATTATTTCAGTCCTTCTTGTCACTAATTATACAACAAACATTAAACTTTATATTCCTGTCTAAAAAGGTAAGTTCTTATTGATTTGGTAGAATATAGGACACAAGCCAGGTGTATTGAGAGAAAAGCAATTCATGACTCTCCATAGTCATGAGAATGTGCTGGTTTGTAACCCTTATACAATGCCACCATTGCAACTTACACTCCCCTCTTTATATTTTCTGCCTGAATAGACACACACCCTCATTTAAGCATGGACACATTTACATGGTCTAAGTGCAACATTCAATACAGTAGCCATTAGCTATATGTAGATATTTAGGATTAAATGTAAATTAATTGATTTTAATAACATTACAAGTGCATTTGTTCCTTTCAAGTGGTTGAAGCCACTTGTGGCTGCTGGTTTCTGAAACATTCTCTCATCACAGAGAGTCTTGTTGGAATGTATTGTTGATTGATGTTTTAATGTAGGTTACAGTATCTCTGTACACCTTTGTTTCTTTCATTATACTGCATTCAATGTTATAAAAACAACCATTCTACTGAAAAAAATGAAAAGAATAAGTATTCATGTTTGGTTATTTTGTGAAAAAAAACAAAACAAAAACAAAATAAGCAAACAAACAAAAACAAAACAACAGCAAAACTCAAAATATTTATCTACTTTTGGAGGCTTAAATTAGTTGCTAACGCAAAATGCTTCTTTTTAAAAATAATTTATTTTTAGACTGTATTATTTTATAATTGCATGAGAAGTCTGACATTCTAAGCAATTCTTGGAATCTTCTGAGTACTGAAGGCCATGGAAATTTCAATTTCAATGGGGGTACTTATTACATTAAAACACAGGGGTACAAATCATGAGGCCAATATGAGAATAAGGTGTCATTTTAGAGTGATTCAATGCTGTCTCCTCCCCTCAAAGTAAGCAACTTCATCTCTATCAAAAAACCTCAAATTCAAATGTCTAAATGTCTAAAAGTCATTCAGGTAGTTACTACAGCATTAGGATTTCACTCACCTTCTCCAAATCTTGGAGGCCCTCTCTAACAACTATAGATCAATGATGTGCTGGTAAACCTCCTTTTGGGAGGACAAAAAAACAAAAACAAACAAACAAACAAAACCTATGATTGATGTATTAACCACTTGAACTACTTTTTTTTTTGGTAGTGTGACAAATACCTGAGGTTATCAAATTAAAGGAGAAAAGATTTATTTTGGCCCATGTTTTCACAAGTTCAAGTCCATAGCTATTTGGTTGTGATGTTTCTGGGCCTATTTTGAAATAGAACATCATGGTGGAGGTTATATGGCAGAACAAGCCTGCTTACCTCAGGAGGTATAAAGATAGAGGAAGTGAGAATCAGCATGTCTTTCCCGGTCATACTCCTGATGATCTACTTCTTCCTTATGTTAGAAAGGTCCTGATACTTTCTAATATCACCATCAGACAACGAATCTATGTGTTTGATAGTTTTATGAGAACTTGAAACAAACTAGAATTTCCTGAAAGGAGGGACGTTCAATAGAGAAAATTCCTCCATAAGATCTGCATGTAAGGCATTTCCTTATTTAGTGATCAATGGGAGAAGACCCAGAGCATTGTGGGAGGTGGCATCCCTGGACTGATA